>NW_017274955.1:7991-47816 GCF_001594065.2 Cyphomyrmex costatus | reverse complement strand
ATATATATATATATATATATATATATATATATATATACGTATATATGATCCCACAATTAGTAGTTAAAGCCTAAAGTAGTTAAATTATACTAATAAGGAAAAGCTATGCTCTGTTTTTTACCGATTTTGATCAAACTGGCAGCGATGTTAGAGGAGCTTATCAAATAAACATCTGTAAAGCCGTTCATGCCAATGAGCCAAAAAATCAACGTGACATTGATTTAACCTTGACGGTGCCGTCCAACCTATAAAACTAGTATATACATTTTATTAAACCCTATCACTTTTGTCTACGACATTTTTCTCAGAAATGCATACTTTCCAAGGTATTAGACCGTTTCCAGATTTTTGGTATATTTTTAAATGATCATTACTCGGCTTCTAAGGCCCATTGGCGCGAACGGCTTTACAGATGTTCATTTGATAGGCTCCTCTAACATCGCTGCCAGTTTGATCAAAATCGGTGAAGAGCAGAGCGTAGCCTCTCCTTGTAAGAATTCTATAAGAAGTATGCATCGTTGAAAGTGATTTGTTGAAAATCGAAATTCTTTAAATCCAGAACAAGAAGGCACGCTTTTTAATTTATTTTATTTTACTAGTAGCTGAGGGAAGTTATATTATAAATATTTTTTCCGTTTTTATTTTAATAATGTTTACTAATCTATAAAAAATCAGTTTTGAGAAATAATAGATCAGTTTAAGGAAAATTCAAGAATTTAAAAGATTTGTAGTCGCGCGAAAGTTAATTACAGAAATGTGAGTCATGTAATTTTTATACATGAAAAGTTATATTTTTTGTACGTGAAGTACAATAATAAAAATACATCGCAGGTTTTTAATTTCAAATTTTTAATTATTTTTAATTGTTTACGAGGTATGTGCACATTTCGTGAAACGCTGTTATATGTTGTTACGTATTAACGTAGATAAAAATCGGAATTATATTTTAAAGGTACACAAAAAATGTAAAAAGGAATTACGAAAAGTATTTATTTAATAGTCATATTATTATACAATAAATCGCATAGTAACAACAAACAAGAGATTAATTCTTCCAAATCGTTTCATTTTTTGTACGGTCGGTGTACTTCTCGAGACATTGATGTTTAGCATGTCTTTCGTAACAATTGATTAAATCATTGGTGAATGTGTGCGATGCACGATGATGGCCGGTTCGTAGATAACGGTAATAAACTTCTGTCCATGAACCCACGGTCGTTAGACTTCAAAAGTCACATACTTCGTTTCCTGAATCAATAAGGAAATCGTCCACCCACGATCGTGATCGTGCACTTGAATGCGCGCTTTGTGTCATCGCGCGCTTATGGTTCACGTAGGATGAGTACCGAGCGTTCTTTGATAGGATTAACGAAATATGTATTAATTACTATGATAACTATATTTGTATAATCCGTATTTCTGTAATGTCTCCGTCAATGCGTGTTATTTTTACAACATCAATAAAATGCTTCTATATTTATATTAATTCGAAGAAAATCGTGATAATTAAAGTACATAATTCATTTTTTTTTATTATTGAATTATTACATTTCCTGGAATTCACGTTTAAATCTTTCTGTCATTTTAAATATGTACGCATTGCGCGCAATAATTTAAAAGTGCAATTTATACTGAACGTATGCGTGCAGACATAATGTTTATACGTTAATTCTCAAAATGTAATTAATATGAGACTTGACAATTTACTGTGATTTTAGCTCTCACTGCTTTATAAATAATCATTTACATAATTCTCTATTTTAGACAGGCCCGGAAAATTAATGACGTAAGAATTCCAGTCAGTTCTTAATTCAATTAATTCAATACAGCCGCTATACTGGATCCGCCAATTCAAATTTTGGAAATATGACTACCGATTGTTCATGAATGATTTGATAAACCCACAAATATCGATTTTCATGAAAATTGAATGAATTTGGGACCACCTAATCAATGAAATTAATGTTTTCAATAATTTCCATAAGTTTTTTATTCATTCTAATATTGGAACAGCCGCTTTGAATTTTTAAAAACGCCGTTTTTCCTTAAACTACGTATAAAAACGAAAATTTTAAGCCCTTGAACATTCTTATTTCGACTTCACAAATTTTGCCCAGACACTTGTCCCCGTTGACGTGGAATGTCCTATATATACACATACATATATTTGAATAATTTTTCTATCTATTTAAAATAAATTAGGGTTTTATAACATTGAATTTTATCAAGTATACTTCTTATTGTTAGATATAAAAAAATTTTTTAAATTCGATTTTTTCGAATATTTTTAATTTTACTTGATAAATAGAACAAGACTCTTTTGCATAAACTATAATACAAATTTACAACGAGAATTTTAACTACGTGAGAATGTCCGTCGGCATGTTACTCTTGTATATAACGTTTACCACGACCTATCCAACTTATAATTCCAGGAACTTCTCGCATGTTCTCACATCTACTTGCCTATAAGCGGTGCGTACTTATACATATAGGGTACAAAGAAAACAGCGAGATGTTTGGGAACAGGGTCCGTCAGAAATTTTTATCGTTCTGTCTACCATCTTAGCTTATTTTACAATTGAGGTGTATATATATATATTCGTTGCACGTACAAGGTATGTCAGGAAAAAAAAATAAAAAAGCTGAGCTAAACAGCAAAGATCAGCGAGAGAGGAGAGTAGAGTTACGAATTATAAAATAATTAAAATTGAATTTAATTGTTTAGTTAATTGTATAAATAAAATGTAAATATTATATAAAGAAATTACATTTATTGCAGAACTATATATTTATTACTGCATTATATTATTGAAAAATCAGGATACAACTCGGTTATTAGATGGTTTTTTAAAATTAAATTGAAAAAATCGTCCGACCTGCATTACAAGAAATTAATTTTACATTACGAGGATTCATTTTGGTTGCAGTTCTTTGTAGACTGCTGATAAATTTATCAGAATTAAACGATAATGACATAAATTAATAAAAACAAACATGAGAGATGTATGCTATGTATGGTTATCAATATCAATATAATAAATTTCTATTTTTTATAGATTTTTTATATTATTTGTTTATATATTTTGGAATAAATAAATATTTTAAAATAAAAAAATATTTCAAATTACTCTTAAGATAATATAATATCAAAAATTCTGTTTTGTTTGGTCACTATTATTATTTTATTTATTATATTCTTTGTGAATTAAATATAGGTCGACTCGTGAAAAATAGTTTGTAAATATCCTGAATATACGAAATACTGACAAAATATGTGAAAATACGAATTTTTTATTACATTTGATTCTGCCAACAATGTGACAACTTTTTTGCTAGTCCTCTTCTTCCTCTCTCTTTCTCTTTGTCTCTACTTTTGAAATAAAATTCTTTTAAAATTATCGGATTTTCCCCATTTGTCAAAAGAGCTGTTAAAAAAAAAAGAGAGAGAGAGAGAGAGAGAGAGAGAGAGAGAGAGAGAGAGAGAGAGAGAGAGTGAGTGTCAAAATGCATTAATCCTGTAAAAATTGTATTACAAAAATCCATTATTGTTCTGAAACACGTTTTCTTTTATACTGTGCATTGTATTGGAAGAACAAATTTTCTTATACTTAAAAACTTTCATACGATATAGTATAAGATTGCATATATCATTATTTATATATGTTATTTTTTATCTCAAATTAAATCAGATCTCTTAATATTTTAATATAATATGTAAAGTCCATATATTTCCATTGTTTTTATTGAACTAAATATAATTATCAAGAAGTTGCTTTTAAGGACCATCCATGTCTCGTAATTCCATTATAGATACATATGTTGTATAAAAATAGAAGTGTTTTTTTTTTTAGCATTATCAGATGGCATCGGTGTACTTAAAAAAAAAAAATAAACACCACATGATATTTTTTTATTATTATTTTCTAAGAATTAATTGTAAAACAGATCTATACTTCTAATAAATGCTTTTAACGAATGAATGTTCTGCAGCCTTTTTAATTCCTTCCGGCTTTGTTCGCTTTATCCATATCGTCTGGACGCCATATATGCAAAGAAAAAACGCAGATGATGTAACTTGGAAAAGAAGTGGTTATATTTGAGCGCGTTTATAAGAACCATCTGGCCTAACATAAAATTTATCGCGATGTAGCAATTCCCAAATTAAGTCCAACTTCAAATTAATGACTTCTGCCTTAATTGCCACGTCATCAGTAATGCTGTGGAATAATATCAGCACACATGCAAGTAATCTTTACATGGCATATTTAATATTTATAGTAAAATTGTATTCTATACAACAATTATCACATTATATGCTGCAGTTCGCTAATCGATGCACATTATCCACACTGACTCTTTAATTATCATTTTACACTGTATAAATAGTGTCAGATGAATTACCATACCCATCGATGATATAAGTATAGTAATAATTTACAATAGTTGTAGATATCAACAGCTTTCTCTCTCTGTTTCAATCAGTTTATTAATTTGTTTATACAATCAAACGTGACGTACGATCATAATTTTTTTAGTCTCACTTAATTAAACAACTTCTACTGATTTTTTAAAATAGGACTGGTTATTCAATTCATTAAGAAATACGGTCGTCGTCAAGCGTGACAGATACGCCATTAATCGCCCTGTTCATTGCAGTATACGATGAAACGAAAATCAAATCAGGATCATGCGATTCATTGACGAATACTTACGATTTATCGGAGGTCGCCATACGAAAATCTTGTTATGCAAAGATGATGATTTTAGTGAACCGATCGTAAAGCAGTAATAGATGTGTGTGGTTGTTTATTGATGTACTAGTGTATACGATCTGCCTTCATTTTCGGGATTCTTCCGACGCTTCTCGGTGATAAAGACTTGTTTATTGATGAATATTATCTCTGCCGTCGGCAAATTGGCCTTGAAGAAGATCCGCAACCGATTACGTCGTTGCCTAAAAAGGTTTCGGCGGCCTTGTGTTCGGTTGAATAAAATGCGCGTTCTTTTCACGCGAAAAAGAAAGCGCAGCGTAGTATTAGCGTTTTAATTAAATGAATCAAAAGCGACTTTCGCGATCTCAATCCGCTACTTTTCTGATGAGAGATGAGTCGAAATAATCGATCCACCTGTCTGCTATTTCGCAACCTCGGTGAGAAACATGTATATTTCTACGTAAAATTGCGCTAACGCCATTATTGTCTCGTGTATTGTCGCTTCCATGCGCCCGACGGTGACGTCGTTTGAATTTTTATACCATTGTTTTGTGGCGAGTTTAAATATTTATTGCCTGTCGTATGTAACGTCGCGGTTACGAGATATATGGTACGTCCTGCCATCCTGCGAGTTGCGTTATTACATTATATTATGACGCCGGGATATATGTTCGGCAGTTGACATTTACATCGATGGCTCATTCGAGAAATCCGTTTTTGTTAAATTCATCATACGATTCGACGTCTTTTCGTTATCATCAATTAGTTACACTATAGTAATTGAGGTACCGTAATTAAGATTATTGTCAACAACAAAAAAATGTGATATTCATCTATTCGCTGTTATCATATGCAGAAGGACGAGAGAAGAATTATTATTTGTACAACTTGATAACACGTGCACAAATATTCGAAAATTTAATGCTTACTCGTCTAGGACAAGGGTTCCTATCAACGAATTGAATTAGTTATCTCTATCTCTGTCTTTTATCCAGTTTTGTCGTGCTTCTTAAAGCTGTCCCCAGCTGTTTCAATTGCGACTCTATCGTTGAAGCAAAATCTTGACCATTATCAATGTGATAACATGATTCAAGGTCATTGTTGGAGTAATTGCCAAAGTAAACACGAGATTGTGTAAAAATAACCTTTGCACGCTGTTTTGGAAAGCACATTATTAATGTACAATGTGGACAGAAAAGAAGTTTTTTGAGTCGCATAAAAAAAAATCACCGATATTTGGATAACAATTTTTCTAAAATTGATATCACATTTTTTTCTTGTTGACAATAATCTTAATTACAGTATCTCAATTACTATAAGTTTTTAACAAACCTCACTTTTAACAATTATTTTCGGATTACATATGTATGACATTTTTTTTATAAATTTACATTCTCACGCTGCTTTTTTAATTTCAATGTCCTTTCTGTACATCTGTACATGTACTTTTGGTTGTACTTTTGAATGCAAGTATCATTATGAAAGAAACCTTGCAAATTTTTACTTAAATTTATAAATTGTGCTTTACTGCCTACTATCCCCTCTTAATAAAACTATACGTCTTGCAATTATAATCTTATGTAACAATTTTAACCCTTCTGTCAATGCATAATTTTTCATCTAGTATCATGTTTTTTATGAGATTTTCGCAAAAAATATAAAACTAAAAACAAGATAAAATCTGTATAAAACTGTTCTTTGTTGCTCGAAAGGAAGAACTTTTTATCATAAGACATCATAACAAAATTTACATAAAAATATAAAAACTTATAATAATAACAAAATTTACATAAAAATATAAAAACTTTTACTTTTTAATATTCAGTACAAGTATCCATGCATTGACAGAAAGACAATTTATTTTTTATATTTATTTTTACATTAATAACTCGTCTGAATTTTATAGTAATTATAATCTTAATTTATTAAATTTTATGGAAATTTCTAATGTCTAAAACGCGCTATGGAAAAATCATATCTGTTATGTAATGTTTCGCTTGAAAATCTCTGATTTTTATTTAGAATAGTTTTGATGGTACTAATAATATATTAACAATATCCATGCAGATCGATTAAAATCAGACACACTGTGTACTGAATGGCATTTCACGTTAGTGTAATCTGCGTCATCGATGTTATAGCACATACTTCAATCAACTGTATAACGCGCGCATCCTCTTCACTTAACAGCGATAATCGACAAAATAGATGTTCAATTTCTATAACACTTCCTAGACTTTCAGTAATTATCATTTATTAAACACCTGTGAATGTTAATGCAATGGTGCGATAATATATTATATATAGTAATGCACTCATGCATTAATATTTACGATTACGCATAATGTTTTATGTTACTATAATTTGTGATTATCATGCAAATACTAAAATTAAATTCTCTTACCAAGCTCCACTCTCAGGTATATAATTAACGAGCAATTTGTCTATCTTTAATTTCTCCGGTCTTTATCTCCGCAAATTAATAGTCGCAATAGATCGCGGACATTTTATTTACGCGACGCGTATCTCGAGTAGCGTTTTACATCACCGTGCCCTCGTCCTTCCGATCATTTCTCAAGTTGTTCCCGAGAGAAAGAGATATTGTTTGCTAACATTATAGCGCGCTCCATTCTATCGAACACGAGATACTCAAGAGTTCACGGAATAGGCACTCTGCCAGATACGCAGCGGATACCAGACGCTACGCCAAAGCGCCGATTGTTTATTGCCGGTGACGTATCGCGGGAGAAATGTCGTGCAAGATAAATATTTTCAATGGTGAATTCGATGTGTGTTGAATCAATTAGATGGATTTTCGCAAACGATCGGGAGACTTACCGAAGTTGGCGGGGAGAAATAAATCACCGCGCCGCGATTCCAAAGAGAAGACCTCGAGCGCATGCAGATCGTAAATCGAATGAAATCACACCGCTAGCCTTGATCTATAACTGTCTTGTGCCCGAGAATGTGCCCCCACATGGCGTCCTAACAATTTGCTTGATCCTTTTTTGACGGCACATTATTGTAACATTATATATTTACGTACTACAGTTGCATCGATTGTTTATTCAAGATCGTCCACACTCTACCGGTTCTTGTCTTCGTGACAAAAATATATGCCTCTACGACGAGCATGATGCCAAAGAAGTGATCAATCAACGCAGTGATTTAAAATGAAAATTTAAATATCTTACCACAACTCACAACTCACTGGTAGAAGTTGCCATATAATTTTGTATATTTACTTACAGTCTTTTTTACGGTTTGGTCATAACGAAGAAGTTTATTGAGGGTCAGACCGTTATAGCTTTGATCCTATTATATAAGCTATTCCATCGCATGAGCAAAAAGATTAGGGTCATAAATGCACGTGTTACGGCGTCAAGATACGGCGAACATTTCTCACTTCGGCTATTTTATACGTGTGCACAGACGAGCAACAGGTCGTCATTTTCAAACACTTGTGATGCAACGCATAAATTAGCAACATTGTCCCGAATAAATAAGTTTCAAGTGTGCGACTTCACATGCAACGAACGCACTCGTTTCTACTGATAAGAAATTAATTATAAAAATAATTATAAAGAAATTAAGCGTTGAATTATGTTTGCGCAAATTATAATCGATGCATCGAATGACCATATAATAGTGAACGGAATAGGTTTACTACGCGTACTACATAATAGATCGCGTACTTGATAATATGTTAATTAGCGAGGAAAATATACGTCATGTCATTCTTTCTTGAATATCCGATTACGCAAGCTTATATTATACATAGTGTTGCGTTCGAAGTAGCATTTGTTACAGTAATCCATCAATGTGTCAATCTATCAATGCGAAATTAATTATTCACATAATTTGAAGAAATTGTTGATCCCTTTGTAAATATTCGAGACATATATCTCGTGTATACATTTAACCTTTAGAAACTATTATAGGAAGTCGATTTTTCGGTTTAAACTGGTTTCAGTTTTTTTGGAATATTTATTAGCATATATTAACATTATTTTCTAAAGCCAAAGAAGTTAGAAAGAGATTCATCTGCTTTCTAAACTAAGTTAAATTACTACAAAATCGAAAAGACAAAGAACAAAATTTAATCTAGTTTTAAAGATTAATTGTTAATTACGTTATAAATAAATTCAAAATTTTATATATGTAACATCCTAATTGTTAAGTGTTATATAATATTTATATATACAAGCGTGTATATGTATGTACGTATAATATTAGAATATTAATATTAATACACATTGCACTTTTAATAAATAATAATATAACTATTTTATTAATTATCTGAAGAAAAAATCAATTTATGTAGGTAAATGTATTATGAAGAGAAAATTTATGTATTTTATATAATTCTTGTTATATTGATATTATAATGTAATGTGTGACTATTGTTAAGGGATAGAAACCTTAATTAAATTTTGAAATCGATAATAATTGAAAAAAATACACTAATGATTAATTAAATTTATAATTATGATGATTTTAACAGTGAATATAGTTTATTCAAAAATGTTGTTTATGAAATGATTATTATTTATTTATTATATTTAACTCGCATGCGCCATGGTATATTGAAATAGTACAATAGAACGATTATCATTTCAAGGTTGACGATCAAATGAATCGCCTTGATGTTTTGCCCTAACTATTCCACATAAAAAGGATATAATGTAGAATAAAACTACAAATATAGTAGTTTTTTAATTTTATTTTACATATAATTATCTTTTACCGATATATATCTTGATATAACGTTTGGCGTAAGCGTTTCATATATTTCTTTAAGTATCTTCAATTTAGTATCATCTTGTAATGATTTCTACAGAAATTCTCTGAGAATAATTGATATCGATTTCGCAAACTACGATGAGTGAAATGCCAAGTACCTCTGATTTCCTACATTGAAGAAATTACAAAGAATGTAGCGATAAAAATTCAAAGCTTATGATTATTATTAAAAATCTCTTGCAAAATATCTATAAGATGTCTTATGTCTCAATTTTGGACATGTGTGCTGTCTGAGGGTATTTTGTAATAAAAATAGTTGATGTTCTTATACGTACACATTTAACGTGCATCGAAATTGTACTTCAAAAATCTCAGCGTTATAAATATATACACACGTGCAAGATATACGCATGACTGTTTATTGAAGTACACACGGTACACATATGTATTAACTATCATATATCGTGGCTGTGCCATGGCCTTATTTTTGTGCATGGTTGCGTGATGGCATACAAGTTCACTGTGTACTGGGAAGTTGCACGATAATAAAGATATTACGACTTCTGCGAGAAATACATTAGAGTATACATTTCACGACACTGAGAGGAGAAATTATAGAGACAAAAAATTAAATATAATTAACTAGGATCGGTTGTTTATGTATAAATGTCCATTTCTTTTTATATTTGTTGTGTTATGAGAATAAAATTTATGTTTTTTATATTTAGATTTAAGCAATTATTACAAAAGCATAATTAAGGAAAATATCAGTGGTTGGATTAATTAAAATTCTGATTGAAAATGGAATGAAACGAATAAGAATTTGTACGATAAATTTAATGTATCTAAATTTATGAAAATGTAAATTCAAAGTACATCACTTACACTATTAGCATAAGAAAATGTATTTCTAGAGATGGAAAGGTACAGAATAATTTATTTTATTCTATTTTATATATGTTAATGTGATTTGTGAGCGTCATTAATTTTCGCTTGTCGTTTTCATTCTTTGTTATAGCAATCCACGTGCGTCGCGAAACATGGCGGAAAAGCAACGCCGCGACAATCTCAACGCAAATATATCGACGATGGCGACTCTTGTGCCGAGTGTTGCTGGAAGTTCGAGGAGAATGGACAAAATATCCATCCTGAGATTAGCTACCGCTTTCCTGAGGACGCGTTACAGTAAGTCGATCAGAATCTTATCAGAATATTTTTCTATATCTTCTTCCTTTGAAGCATTTTCTTAACCCGGGAGTTTTTTCATTTTTTTTTACGTAAACGATCACTTGGAGTGGTGATTTTATTCCCATTAAAATCATTAAATTATTATAATAATATTTTGCTATTAAGAATGTTGTATGGTATAAAAATATTTTAATTTATTAAAAGGTTTTCAAAACCTTATGGATATTGATTTACGTACAATTATCTGAAAAATGTAAGTGAAATCAAATAAATGTTAAACGGAATGGAACACGTTAAGTACATGATAAACTTATTATTACATAGTGTGTATTTCCAAAAAATAAAGATTTCAATTAAAACTTTTAATGACGGTCTTCTTGGATTTTTGATGGAATTATATATTTAAATTTCTAAGAAATAATTATTAAAAGAGAAAGAAAATATATCTAAAAAGAAAGAAAACAATATCTATTTTACAACAATTTATATTGTTTTGCTACTAGGGTATAAAAATATTTCAGAAGATGACTATTCCTGGATTAATAACTTATTATGTTCTTATGGTTCGTTATATCGAATTATCTCTAATTACCTATATTTATGTTATAATATTAGTACGAAATTATATTTTATTGTTATTGCTGCAAATTCTAGTATAGATAGATAGATTTTATCTATCAAATTGCATTACGTTTTGTTATATTTTCTTGTTCTAGCGGCTCTAAATAAACTATACGGATAAGTTAAATTCATTTGCCCATATCGTTATACATTTTCGATTATACAGGTGATAAAAAAAGCTTACGGTCGCGTGTCTTGTACATTATTTACAGCACTCGGAAGAGGCTCGATGAACTTCCTTCCCCCATTGTTTAAAGATCAATTCGATCTGGAGCAATTTTTTGTCGACGTAAGTATATAATACTTATCTCTAAGCAAATCAACTGAGACGATCAAAAATAGATCACTCTAGATTTGTTTTTAAAATTATAACAGCACCTGGTTGACAGCGGAGGTTTCTTTCTCGTAGTCACTACAACAGCGAAAATCGTCTATGTTAGTCGACAAGTGGAGCAACACCTCGGTCATGTTCAGGTGAGTTTTCCTTATCATTATGTAATATGAATCATCCTTATTATAATGTGACCAAAGACTATAATTTTATTGATGTTTTTCCCTTGAAGTTTTCTTTGTCCGGAAGCTTTTTATTTCAATCGATTACATGTAGACCGTGGATATTTTTCCGCTGAGGAAAAACTTGTTTTAAAAGAATATGTAATGTTAAAGGACATCCGGTTGGCTTTTACATCCTATACAAGAATATTAATGAAAGCATCGAATAATTTATAATTTTAGAGACGTTGAACGAAACAAGAATAAATTATATTAGCTCTAAGAGAAAATCATAAATTTCTTATTATGTTGATATTTTAGATATTTAAATTGAAATTCTTACGTTGCAGTATCGCGTTTGATTAAATTTCTTTACTCTTGTGCACAAAACAATTGAAAAACCGTTTAATCGGGAAAACCAGAATTATATGCTTGTTTCAATCGACCGTATGCTTTTCAATTATTCATCCCCGATGTCTCGATAAGTAATAGCTTTAGGTAAAATTGCAAGCGTATTGTATGACAGAACCACGCGGATACCTTTACAATATAGTACAGTTTACTCGACAATTAAAGGATAATACGCTTTTTCATGCGTCAATAATAAGGTCAAGCTTATCATCGCTAGAGGTAGAATTGCTTGAAATATTCGCCTCGCGACTGTTAACGGAAGCTATTTACACATCATCGACATTTCACAGAATTTTTCATCTCTTTTACGGCGGACTTTCTTTTTTACATAACGTATTTATATTGCGGCGGTTGAAATATAAACTGTGCAGCATTTTCGCGCCGGCGCGGCGCGCGGCGCGGGCGCCGAGATGAACGGGTGAGGGAGGGTATAGGACGATGGCAGCGATCGCGATCTTGTGGCTGCAGCTTCAGCTGCCAGCACCGACCTACCCTGTAGCGCGCGGAGTTAGGAATTATCGATCAAATGAATGCGTGCAACGCAAATATGCTTCCATGGCAACCAGCGTACTCTACGCTCTCTGCTTCTTTTCACTCGCCGCGAAATATGTGTGCCCGCCAATATCCGCGTTCGTTTTTCATATTTGTACACGAGAATTACTCGTGCGAGCAATTGCGGAAAGATCGCACGTTCGCTCGTGCGTTTCAAAAAACTCACCTCACTGCAAATAAGGCGTGCGATGATCTCGTTTAGTAATTATTTACCGGATCCACGTGCGACTTTTCCTGGAAATTCGCGTGTTTAACCTTGTGCATATATACATATGTATATATGTATATGTATATCGCTGAATTCGGCGAGTTTCCACAAAAAGCCATTTTAATTCATGGAACTGAGAACTGTTAAGGAATCTCGTTTATGTTTGCTCGACTAATCTGAACGATTATACACATTATATTTTATAATTCTATTTTAAATACAACTAATACATACTTTTATAAAAAAAAAAAAAAAAAGGTCTAAGTCGAGCGAGCGGTAATAAGATTTCTTTTATAAAATAAATTTCTATAGTTTACAAAATATAAAAAATATATAAAATAATATAAAAATAATATCGAACGTTTCGGAACTCACGGGTCCTTCTTCAGCGATTCTTATAGATGTTACAATATCATCGAGATGAAAGCATAATCTTACGGTTTAACCGACATGGTGTGATACAATTCGTTCGAAAAAATTGATTCTCCTGTTTTTGCGTGAATATGGAAATTGTATATTAAAATGTATGAAAACAGGAGCATCTTTACGTATTCGTCTGATTCTGAAGATTATGCTTTCATCTCTATGACATTGTAACATCTATAAAAATCGTTGAAGAAGGACTCATGAGTTCCAAAACATTCGATATTATTTCATATTTTTATATATTTTATATTTTGTAAACTAGAAATTTATTTTATAAAAAAATCTTATTACCGCTCAATTTAGACCGTTTTTTCTTTATACTTTGCATTGCAAAAAACGAGAAAATCTAAATATTTTTATATAATTTAAGTATAAAAAAATGTTTTATAAAGAAGTTTTACAAAGGAGTATTATAATAATTACCTTGGATTGAACATTATATAGTTTGTTTTTAATTTAACTAAAAATAAAGATTTGATTTAATGAAATATAATAATAGTAATAAGATACTACTATTATAGGACTTATTTATTAACTTCATATTTACTGTTGTGGTAGTTATATAAGTAACACAGTGTAGATATCGTACATGGTATCGTTATGCGCAAATATTATGTACAATATATGATAAAAACAAATTATTATTTATAATTTTATCTGTGTTTATTAATGCATACCTACTAATCTCTCTATGTTTGTTTTTCACGTTTAAAAAGTAAATAATAACTTGGTATCGCAAAACGCGAAAACATGTAATTAACCACAGGTAGATATAAGGATAAGTACTAAATGTTATAAGAATATGCATGTGTTGATCTATATCTTACGATAAAATCGAGCTGAATAATTCCGCTACAGTTATTAAGCAGCGAGTATATACGCGAATAATTAGCGATCGATGTTGAGATGTACGTATAACGAGAATTTCGCTATCTGCTGTGCTTCTTTGTTCCTGATGGCGTAGCGTCGTTATCCAACAAGATCGTTGTGCTAGCTTTTCCGGACTATCAGAGATGTAATAATTATGCATGTGACGCTTCTCTCTCTCTCACACACACACACACCCACCCACACACACACACACCCACCCACACACACACACACCCACCCACACACACACACACCCACCCACACACACACACACCCACCCACACACACACACACCCACCCACACACACACACACCCACCCACACACACACACACCCACCCACACACACACACACCCACCCACACACACACACACCCACCCACACACACACACACCCACCCACACACACACACACACACACACACACACACACACACACACACACACACACACACACAACATACAGCGAGAGGAAATAATCTTATTTCACTCTGACTCGACACGCTGTAAAGAGACAAACTCAAAAAAACAATTTAAAATAATGTATATTCTTTGTGTGGATATAGAATTGCACAATATACACTGAAAAGATATTAAACAGATATGCGAAAAAAAGATTAATAAATTCGCAAATGCAGAAATAAAAAAGATATTACTATTGTATATTTTAGAACACTGCAATATCAAAAGACAGTCGGTTTTTAAATGATTTTAGTTACACGTTGCACGTGTATCTTAAGAATTTGAAATATTAAAAAGACTATAATCTGAATAAATTTTAAAATGTAAATACTTATTCGATCCCCATTATTCTGTCTTTTATTTCTTTCGCGAAATGTCATCAAGAACTAAAGTCTATCCGTGGTTTTAGCACTTTACAATCAATATCATTGTGTTATTGGAATTTATCATTTATAAATTTCTCTATGTCGTTACCAATCTTCACGAACTAAGTCATTAACTAATCTAACTCGATTGGAAGTCGAGTCATGGATCTACATGGAATTTCTAGATAATCGAAGAGACACAACGAAAGTCAGTAATGTGCATCTGGACAAATTGAACAGTAATCATGAAGAAAACTCTTCATGATGCTTCATAAACATAAAATAGCAAACGCATGCGATTAACTGTGCAAGAGAAAGATTTTTTTTAGTTATAGAGAAATTCTACACGCGTGTATACGGAGTTTCCATTCGTTGGACCTTGATTTCGTAAGGGCTTCGAATTCTCACGGCCACGTTGAGCCATACTTAGCGAAACGATCCCTTTCGCAGTATATATAGAATTGTGCGAGCACTAAGAATAGAGCTAAAGACCAATTTTGATATTTTTTCGGTAAAGAAAAGGTGGGCTTAGATTACAACCGATGACGCAAGGGACCCTAGAAGTTTTCAGGACAATACAACGCAACGAATATTAGGCGGAGAGTTAAAAGTAGAATCCTATGTGCGATGACGTAATCAATTAGAATAGGAGATTAGGAATAAGGAGGTAGATCGTGGTAAACCGTTTTTTGTATTGTTTTGCTCTTATTATATTTTTTTATATCATTATTACAATATTATTATTATTATTATTAAAGATATTATAGATATTACCGATATAATATCTAATTATTAAACAGATATCTAAATAGATATTACAATTAATGATATTAGAAATAGCTGCACGTTTGCAACTACGCTTAGTTTCTAACTGGCTTCTCTTCTCACCATGATTTGTAGGAAATTTGCTGTCAGTTCCAGACTTGGTTTACGAGAAACTATCGAACTCCACGTCGTTCAATATAATTGTCATCTCTTGCAAAACAGCACAAAGATATAATTACCGTCCCTATTAATTAATTTCGCGAATTTACAATATCTTTTTTCCAACTAGTCGGTAATTCTTCTTTTATTTTGAATATTTATCTGCAATGCACTCAGTTGAACTGACTTGTAGAAAATAATCGTGTTAGATAAAAAGTGTTGCTAAAAAGAGATGTTGAAATTCTATTAATTTGAAATCTCGAGGAGCGACATTAGAAGAGTCTTCTCAGAAATATTATCTAATGTTAGTCGCTTAGGGTTATCGTCCTTTTACTTGCCTTTCAAGGCTGCACGTGTTTATGTGAACCCGATCTTCTAAGAAATCGCACACGACGACAAAGGCGTTATTGGTTCCGAAACAACAGGAATTAGGATGAAGGTTTCACGCCGCTACAATAAACGTACACTCGATGAAGCGCTGATTGTCCGAGCAAAATTAATTGAAATTTATAGGGATTTACGTCGAATTAGAGAACCCGCTGGAGATTGCAATGCTCGTTTCAAATTCTCGTTTGGATTTCATAAAATTTGCAGCGAGGGTGAAAACTCCGCAAACGTGCGCTATCGCTTCTCATCCCGGCTCCCCGCAATACCTGAAGGTTTCCTCCATGTTTTTGCGAAAAAACAACGAGACGGATGATAGTGGGACAGCCGTGGATAAAATGTAAAAAATGTCCCCCGCGCTATATGGATTGCGGGCGTTTCGTCGGTGGCGCTCCAGATTCAAGCGTAACGATAATTCGCCACTCTACCATAACGAACCGACTCTTGGAAGACGACCAAGTACTATTTCTCTCTCTCTCTCTTTCTCTTTCTTTCTCCTCCTTTTGGTTCCACTTGTGCAAAAGATACCAGAACTGATGACGATAGAGAAGGAACAAGAAAGGAGTAGGTGGAAGAAGGGCAGACGAGACGAGAGTTGTTTGCGAGCGCAGTTTGCGGCTTGCTCTCGTTTTTTAAGAAGGCACTCACAATCAGGCTGTATTGTTCTCAAGGAGAAACCGCCTGCGATGAAAATAAGCTCCGTCGCCGACATGGTGCATCGCCGCCGCCGCCGCCGTCGTCGTCGTCGTCATCGTCGTCGTCGTCGTCATCGCCGTCGTCGTCCTCGTCCTCGTCCTCGTCCTCGTCCTCGTCGTCGTCGTCGTCGTCGTCGTCGTCGTCGTCATCGTCATCGTCGTATCACGATGCGATTTACTGCGCGAAAGATATCATTCAGTTTAACGTGTATGCATAGCTCTTCACAGAAGGAGTCTGAGGACTCCAACTTCAAGAACTTTAAAGTATTTCTATTGGAAGAATAAGCACGGAGGTACTCTGTATATATGGAAAATGGATAGAATTAAATACATCCATCGTGCTACATTTTAACTTGAAGAAATTATAATAATTTCTACCGTGATTCTTCTACTGTGCGAAAATTGATGAACGATATGTATTTAATTATGTATTTGTTTATATAAAATGTAAATGTATTTTTACGAAAATCATGAAAGATACTATGTTGTGTGTGTTTTACAGAAGAGATGAGAAGAAAACATTGATCCTTTTAGCGTTCCGAAGTATTACTTATCCTGGATAAAATGACTTATAATTATAAAAACGAGAAGGCTATACCTGGTTTAACGTATACGCGCAACTTGTAATTCTAATTTTTTCCTTAATATAATCCCTACTGCGAGAGACTATTGCATGACTGTATATGATTATATGTTGCGATATACAAGTCACGAGTTAACAAAGGTCATCACCGGCGGTGTAAAATAGCTTCATCTAAACTTCGGAATTAGACTCTCTCATTTGAACTTCGGAAATTGTGTTTTGCAGAACGAATTGCTGGGTCAGTCCCTGTACAATTTCATCTATCCTGAGGACCGTGATGAGCTCACGCGTAATCTTACGCCCGATGGGATGCAGCCAATGTCGTCGACGCCGTCACCAACGAACCTTTCACAGGTGTCCGAGTTAACACATGACAACAGTTCCAACTCTTCTGAGGAATCCTCAATGTCAAGTCAACGATCGAACGAAAGGACCAAACGCTTCTACGAGCAGAGACGGAACTTTAAAATCCGCATGGCGCAGCGTACTAATTCTAGGCGCGACCACACGCAGTACGAGTGTTTTGAGGTTTCGGGTCTTCTTCGGCTCGCAGAAGCCTGTAAAAATGCGGACAATAACGGGCACAAAGGAAGACAACGAGGTGAGTCTTAACCGTCCTTCGATAGACATTAACTATTATCTTGTAACAGCTTGAAATAACTATCATCTTATAACAGCTGCGTTGCGAAATTGAAATTTCACATCGAGTAAATTAACTTTAGAAGATAAATCTGAAAAGATTTAAGAGTGTTAACTAAAATATGAATTTCACTTTTATTATACATTTTTTACGTTCTTCTTAACTTATCACTTAATTTATTGTGCCGTAGTTCATTATTTTAATTAGTTTGCATGATTTAAAACATAAATTATACATTTCGAATATGACACATAAAAAGTGTAAGTACTGTGATTTAGAGTGATTGACATCAGAGTAACATTTTGACATGCTGATTCGAATAACATACAGATCTTAAGTCCAAATTTTAAGACTTTGTTTTTCTGCTTCAAATTACGTTTACCCTCTGACTTATCCATTGTATGCAGTTGTTAAATAAAATGTCTTATTGAAATATTGGGGGAATAGAATAATTGCGCTATAAATTTTAAGGAACTACTATGAGAGTTTAGAAAATTGATTCATAAATCAGTTTGATAAAAAAGATAAATTGTCTGTTAAATAACATAGATTCTGATTTTATAGTAGCAATTCACTGATATTATCAACAAATATTTTGCTTATATTATTTTACATTTAATTCAATTACGATTCGACAATCAAGTTTTTCGTTTTATCGTGTGGAACAACAAGACGCAGATGTCTTTTAGGGGACATCAGGACCGGTTATCGCAGTTTTTTAATAATTTTGAGAAAAGAGAGAGAATATAATTTTTAACATCATGTGTATACATTATAATATACCTACATTTATCATCCTTTCCGTATTAAACAAATAATATTTTTGTTTACATCGCATATATTGTATAAATAAGCTATTTCATTTTAAATTTAAATAAATAATTTCGCTACGTGAAAATGTGACGATTAGTCCCTCAGTAACTCATTAGTTACTCAGAGTTGATTGACATGTTAATAGCCATATATTTTTTATGTATAAAATATATTAAAAATATAGTTTTTATTAATGTTAGTTTTATATTTGAGGAAATAATAGTAATTATAGTACTGATACAAGTTAATCATAAAATACGTAATTTGTATTTATATTATAACTTCTATAATACACGAAAAGTGAAAAAGTACATACGTCTACTTGAAATATTATATTTATATAAATATATTCTTTAAAAATATTGAAAATAAAGAGATTGAAATTAACTGTCAAATCTCTAATTTAGCTTATCAATCTATATTAAATGGCCATTTTTTAAAAGAGAAAAGGAGAAGAACTCAGAAAAAGACTGAGAAAAATTTCCTTTCTTTATTCTAAAAGTCGTGTTTTAAGCAATATACATGACGTTTATAACGCAAACCATTTTACACGTCAATTTAATATTATATCAGTAACCTACAATAAAAAGAAGAGAAACTCTCTGTTATTAATTGAGTTATTAACTTTTTGATAATCAATCACATATGACAACCGACCATGGTTTTCCCTATAAATCAACAATATCGAACTTCATTACGTGTTCCATGTCCAATGGTTCGTGTAGTGAGTGACTCTCTCGCACGTATTTCTCGGATCGATGGTCTCGTTTTATCGCACGATACGGCTGAAAACCTGTAGTGCTGGTTTCAAAACGAGTATCGCAAATATTTACGCTACTCCTGAATTTAAATTTAGACCTTCGCCATCGCGGACGAAAATATGTAGGCGCAGCGTCACGAGTGTTTAGCGTAGATTTCTTTTTCCTTTTTTTTATTGCTTGTCTCTAAGATAAGAATTGAATGGCGAAAAGCGCCGTTTAGAAAGATGTATTTATAAAGAGATGGACCCGATGAGGGCGGGTTTCGATCGTGCTTAACGATCCTTATTATATAGGGTATCCAGACCTATCGCGCGCTATTTTTCAATTCGCGAATTCTTTGATGTGTATGTATTTTGAATTCTTTTCCTACTTGAATATTTAATAGAAAGCCAACATCCTACGTAACTTTCCGCTTTTCGGCATTAAATAAATAAGCTGGTTGAAATTATATTTTTGCCATAGAGCTTGCTGAGAGGAAATAAAATATGATTATATTTGTATTTTAAATCTTTCACCTCCTTAGTAACTTATGATGTCCAGTAGTGGAAGCCGGGACGAAACGCCAAAAATTACGTGATATTCTTCGCAATATATAATATTAGAATAAATTATCAAAATTAGATTTCATATTGTAATTTGACTCTTATTCGCCTTATTTAACGTGTGAATTATTATTAAAAATAATAGAGTCCTTTAAACCTTCAATTCATTTGTTATGATTTAAGACTGATTAATATCCCGAAATCAAACATCAATCGCTCTTTCATCAATTATTTAATACGATGGAAAAATCTAAATATCCGCAGGTAGCAAGTTGACGTTATTTGTGTCATCATTTTGATGTCAGCTTGTTACCTGAGTATCCCTTCTCGTTGAATATTATTTTTAAGTATTTTCATCGCCGTCATCTAAATTCTCTCAGGACAATCGGCTTACATTTCCGATTTTACTTCGTGCAACTACTGATTGTTTTGCTAATGATAATACATTTGAAATGGTTTTAACAGAGACGACGAGCACAAGCAACGACATCGTTTTTGCTGGTGTAGCGACCCTACCACAAAAACGGCCCATCACCGAATTATCGATAATGGACGCCAATAAAGACGAGTATGTGACGCGGCATCTGGTTGACGGGCGTATCATTTATTGCGATCACAGGGTATCGGTCATTGCCGGGTACCTATCAGAGGAGATATCAGGCCTGAACGCGTTCGGCTTCATGCACAAGGATGATTGGAGGTGGACGATGATCGGCCTACGACAAAGTAAGCATTCAAATGTAACTAGCGTTAAATTTTCGTATTGGAATACTTGTTGTATCACTTGGCGGCCATTACATTTTATAACAATAACAATATTTTTCTCCTTCCTTTTTAAAATTCGAAGAAAAATATTTAAATTATTTAATTAATATTATGTATATTTTTTATCACGTTCAATGATTAAATTATTAAAATTATACATCATGTAGTATATTTAACAGTTTTAGTTTAATAATGTTACCATATTCATACATTATTTGTCAACATTATTTTAATGTATTCATAGACTTTATGACGCGAGCGCTTACGAGATATTTTACATGCCATTTCCATAATCAACTGCAATTTAGATATGGCAAAAAGTATATGCAAAATGACTATTTAGAATTCGTATTGGTTCAAATATCGTTTTGCTCTCGTAATTAATCATGATTTGTTTTACATCCATAGTGTACGACCGTGCCGAAATGTGCGGCTCGTCGTGCTACAGGCTACTCACAAAGAACGGTGAGTTCATCTACTTACGGACCCACGGTTATTTGGAAATTGACAGAGATATGAATACGGTGGAATCCTTCGTTTGTGTTAACACCATGGTGACGTAAGTACAGTTTCGCTATTTAGGGTAGATTGGGACAAGTGACAAGGCGGTTTAGATTGATCCGAATAGAGATATTAACGAACAATAAACATTAAAAGATTCGATTATGTTTTTCAAATACTTGTAGAGCACTTGCAGAATAATTACCACACAAAATTCAGTAATTAGTTGAAATCATGAAACAATTCTTCAAGTAAAATATGTGCTTTTATACACACTTGGCCTGCTTTTCCACTTGCTCCAGCCCAAGAAAAAAAAACTGTTCTTTTTGTTCCCAAAGTGCTAAAACAAACACATTGGATATGTCATGTAACATATACCTATTCAATAATACATAACAATAGGAAAACTTTGTGTGTAGGAAAAAAGAGGGAATTCAATTAATAAAAGAGATGAAAATGAGGTTCTCTGCAATCGTGTCCGCAAGTAGTAAAAGTTTAATTGAAGATGTCGACATTAACGCACAACCATCAGACTTGGTAAGTCAAATTATACATATGTGTATGTAGATCTAACGCAATGAGTTTTCTTTACATTGCGCATAAAACTATTAGTAAAAAGATTGTTTCACGAAAAAAAAAAAATTTATTAGAACGTCCAGTCGTTGAATTCCAAAGGCAACGTTGAGGATCCATCACAGCTCGAAGTAGCTATCAATCATCTAATCAGCGATTTACCCTCGTCGGTTATAACGGAAGAGAATTTCTCTCCCTCACCGATACCACATACACAGTATGTAAAGGCTGCTATATTCTCGTCTCGTATGCCTCCAGTTTCCGCACAAGCCAATAAGATTGGTATCAATAAAATCAACCGCTGCATCGTTATTCAAGGCAAAGGTAAAGGCAAAGTAACTCCGAAGCAAGAGTCCAAACATACCATCGGAAAGTTGATTAACCCCAGTAGCGCGGAACAAAGCCCAATATCGGATTCAGAGAGTGCAGTGCCGTCTGGCAAGCCATTATCAATGTTTGAAATGATGAACGCTGGCCACAACAGCCATGGCAATGTCCAGAACGTTGATATGCCTGTACAATCGAAAGTTCTTACCACTCGCAAGTCTGGTAAGAGCTCTCGCGCACCTCGTAATCATACATCATGTTTGGACAATCCTCCAATCGTAAATGTTTTGAATGGAGGTAGCACTGTATGCAATATCAAGGTGGAACGTGGTATCGAGGAAACATTTAATTGTGTGAAAAAACAGGAGGCACAATACTTTGATGACAGTGCGAGTGATAATTCTATCGCTTCGTCGGGGATTGAAGTGCATAATCGATGTCCACTGAAAAGGATATGTAGCGATGAGGATCTTCTAGCGATGCATAGTAAAAAGAGATCTAACGATGTATACACATCGACGAATATAAACAACGAACAACAGCGCTCCTATTTAAAATGCAGATCTTTCGCGTCTGAGTATCCGACATTTTCAGATGAATTCAATCAATACAATGATGTCAATTCGCAACCGCTGACAGTGGCGGAGTCGCCTAATTCGAGTCTACATGAAGTCGGAACCGATTATCAACAGTTGGTAGATCCCGTCGTGCCGAATCTAGTCGTAACGAATCACGACGAAGAGCAGTTTGTAGATTTGCAGGATCTGAAGGAAGATACGTTGTTAAGTTCGGAACTTGACGCAAATCCAGGTAAATTACAATTTTTTATTTTACATTGGAGTATTGCGATTTGTTTATTTCTATTTGAAATTAAGTTTCACTGAAAATTTTTCACTGTGTATTTTCCTACTAAAAATTTTTAAGTATATGCTAGGTAATGGTGCTAGGAATCTTTTGCTTAACAAGCAATTTCTTTTATATTGAGCTATCCAGTATGCTCATTACAATAAATAATCGTTTATCGAAGAATAAAAATGTCCAAATTTATTTTATAATGTTTAAATAGTAATATGGTATAATCTATACTGAAAGTATATTACATTCATATACATATATCTGAGCTATATTTTATTTAATTTTTCTATTCACATTTAAAATTACATTGCAGTTTTATATATATAAGGATAGGTATATAGGGAAAAATGTCCTAAATCGGACTGTGTTCCAAATCGGACCTTTTTAATTTAAATAAATACGGTTAAGCAGATTTGCGTGCTATTTACAATGTAAAATCCTTATAAGACACTGCACATGTGACAGTAGTTTGGCAGTACTCCGTCATAACGTTCATAGAATAGACGCAAATATGTATTTTTATTTTTTGGCTATCATGCGAAAATTTTTTTAAAAAAGAAAATCCTTATTTAAATCATTTTAAAAATGTTAAAAATTTGAACGATAATTGATTTAAGATAATTAAAGAGTGCAGAATTCAAAAATATCAAGAGTTTTGTGATTTGCAGGTTTATTGTAACATTTGTTCCAATTGTTCGAAAGAACCCGTGTCCAAATCGGATCTATGTATACAAAAAACACTTAAAAGACGATTAAGACAACTAATTCATCGAAAAAAGAAGGTTCGCCACAACCTGGTTGTAGTACTGGTGATCGACCAATCAGATCTAGTCTAAGAAATACTAAATAAAATATCATGTGTTATCAAACTCAGATTGATGGAATTTTTTATTGATTTTAATTCTAATAATATAAACTGTATTTTTATCTTTGAGTCTTAAATTGCTCGTTTTTACTCAATACTTACTAAAATTAATTAAAATATTTAAAAATTCTATCTAAAAGTCCATAAAAATAGGAAAGGTTCGATTTGGAACTCAGTTCTAAATCGGACCGGAAAATGCATTTTTATATTTTCCATTATAGTTCGACACAAGTAAGAGATACGTCAAAATGGTCTTAAGCAAAAATGAAGGAAATTAAATGATCTTTCAAACGGCATCATTGGTTTTATGATCGGAATTTATTTACGCCATATAGAGAACAAAAATTGTAATTAGGTCCGATTTAGACCACTCTCCTCTTATATATACATATATATACATATATGTATACATTTAACAACAAAATTAAAGCATCACTTATCCTGCTCCTCAAAAATAGGCAAAGAGTGATGGCAAATTTCACCTATTTTTTGGACCTCGAATTTTAAACTTTTTTTATGAATTTACAAATAGTACTATTAGATGAAACATTAATCCCAGTAAAATTTCAAGATGAGCATAGACACGATTCCGGAAATACAAGTAGGTAAAAGTAATAATTTTCAGTCAGGATGTATTGCATAAGGAAAAATGCGTGGCTGAAGTTCATCGATAATATTGAGGGTATATTCTGTCAAATGGATCATCTACGATTCATTGTTCAGAGAACAATCTATTGTATTATTCACCACATTTTATTTATGAGGGGACGTGCTTTATAAAATACCCTGAAAATACATTCCCTATTAATCACTTGAAACAACTGTTATTCTTATTTACACGGATTAAGTTCGTCGAAATTGCGAGTCGGAAATAAGAATAATTTCGCTTCAGAGAGAGAGAGACGAAGGTTTACAAAAATAAAAGTGTCACTTCAACTCCATTTATCTCGGGGAATTTTCATGCTAGACTTCGAATGCTGTAAATCGAATTTTTATATGATTTTTAATTCACGCCATGAGATTTCTCAAAATTAGTAAAAAATTTTTAGATTTGACGCACTTTAATTTGTGTTCGCATAACTTCGTAAAGAATTAATCAAATCAAAATATCAATTACTATTTTCGAAAGTAGAGAGATTTCAAGCTTTAGAATACTTTTTTGCAAATTTTTTTACGATTATTTTTGGCAAAGTTACACTCTTTTAAAGTTTGCCTATTTTTGGGAGGTAGGATAAGTGATGCTTTAATTTTGCTGTTGAGTGTATATATGAAATTAATTTGTAGTAATTGATATATTCTTGAATACAATTTTTTCTTTTTGTTTCAGAACTCATGATGAAGATATTTGGCGGTCTGCGTAATGGGCCTGTAGGTTTCGAAGGTGAGTTTATGTTTTATATAGCATTCATGAATATTTTTAGAAACATATGTTTGTTAAATTAATTCTGGTTGAGTTATTTCAGATTTTGACGAAACAAAAATACAACAACTAACACCTGATGATGTAAGTATATTGTATAAAATGTGATAGATGATTTATTATAAATTATAAAGATTTTAAACATGTAGTTCAAAATGATTGAGATTAAATTACATATTATTTTTAGCAAGTGGTGAGTGACGAGTTAAGTCGCACGTATTACCAGTTAGCAGACAGCATGGCATTGCACGAATCCCAAATCAACGTATTGGCACGTGATCTCAAGAACCCAGCTCTCCGTTTTCAAAGAGAAAACTTGTCCCAGTTACAGGTACTTAGGTTGATGTAATACAAAAGAAATATAGTACAATATATTTAGATATTACTTTTTCTTCGTTATTTTCCAGGCCGAGCATAATATGCAAAAGCAAATGCTTAAAACCTTA
This sequence comes from Cyphomyrmex costatus, assembly GCF_001594065.2. NCBI lineage: Eukaryota > Metazoa > Arthropoda > Insecta > Hymenoptera > Formicidae > Cyphomyrmex > Cyphomyrmex costatus. The sequence goes on along the minus strand of NW_017274955.1, from coordinate 21,670 downwards.
CAACAGGATCACTGTAAAATGCAAGTGAGCGCTAAGCAAAAGCTTGGAATCTGAGAAACGGAATGGTCTCCGAGTCACTTCGTGAAAACCGCTTTCAAGAAGCGAACTTAATATGATATATCTCGGAATTGTAATTGTTGTAATTAATAAGAAATAAGCTTTAAAAGTTATCCTTTCCTTAAAGGACTAGAACAAAGCTTTCGGCACACGCGCAATTTGCATAATATTTCTCGATTTGTGTTGCAATATCGTATTCTGAGATTTCTCTGTTTTGGAATTACTGATATCATCAAGATTTATGACAAAAATCTGGATAATTATTATCAGTACAGCAACGGAGATTTGCGGGTATCATATGTAAAACTGCTCAGCTTACGAAGAAGAAGGTATTACTTAAGTTGACCGCAAGTGATTTATCTATTACTAAAACAGTCTGTGTTTGCTTCGATCCGCATTTTTCCTCGATCAGTGAAAAAGAAACGAAGTGGGAAGACAGTGAAGAAAAGAACTCACATAGTATAGTTGAGCGATTAACATATATAAATTATTCTTTTTCTTTCCTTGTCGTTTTCTTAACTCTGTGGGATTAAGAATTTTAATTGCGCGCTGTCATGTAAAAGGTCGCGCGCTTTGCTCACTAACTGATTATGCAAAGATCGTACAAAATCGCATTGAATACTGTTATTTACGTTGATACGTTATAAATAACAGTCGCTACTCGGGCAGATTTCCTGCGGCGATCGAGTGTTATGCAGTTGGCAATTTTCAAATTTTACGATGTAATGAACTTGTATATATATATGATATACATTCGATTTTAATACAGCACGACCGCGTGCGGCACTTTCTTCGTGCTAACTCGCTCGCCGCGAATTCGGTCGAGCTTAAATACTACCTCTGCGATTACGTATTTGTATCGGATGGATACAGAACCAGTCTCACTTATTTCTTTATTCTGTCGGTTGTAATTGCGAATCTATGGTGTTAAATATTAATAATACTCATAGCACTGACATTTTTATAATTATAAAAGAACGTTACTAAAAATATGAAAAAACAATTTGGTAATTTTAACAAATGATGTTATAACTTATCGCGTCTCGTAAATTTTATTGCGTATTTATGTGGAAGAACAAAAAATTAAATTTAGGGATATGTCTATAGGGTTGCCACACTATAGACTGGATTTGTTCTATTTTTAGTGAGACAGTTTAACAACTGCATGTACCTGAATTTCATTTACGCTTAAATGTTCTGTAATGTTTGAAAATTAGAAGCCCGTATTATAAAAAAGCGATGCAAATATAAAATTAGTCATTACAAATAAATAATATATAATAATAAATAATAAATACATACTCTCATTTTATACTTGGTTATCCTTTCCCCACCACGATTATTTTGCTTCATGAATGATTCTACTTTTTTAAAATATATTCTATTTTAAATATTTTTTAAATGTGGTAACCCTAAATATATCTCTAAATTTTATTAAGTTTCCGTAAGTGCAATAAAGAACCTCCAAGAATATACTTTAATTTTGCAACATAAAAGCATTAAACATAATATAAAATAAATATAAACGATACATTTTTAAATCTACTCGTATTATTTTTTAATTCAATTTCTTACAAAAACGTATCAAGCTGCATAAAGAGATTTTATTATATACGAAATTTTTTAATTCGTTTTTCTTTTATAATTTTCTTGAATGACTTTTTATGTCCCACTGGCCTTGCTATCCATCCAATATCATGTTATTATGCAAACATACATATTAATAAACGATATTTTTATTCCGCTGTTAATTGACTTCCGCATTAATGATTATAGTTGCGTGGAAGTTGACACGGTTGACGTTATGTGTTAATTATTGAGATAAATATAATACATATTAGCCAATCGTGTTGCTACAATTACTTATGCGGGTTCTCTCAGCGTGAATATAAATTGTATATCATATAAAAGTGTTTAAAGTATAAAAGATATTAATATAAGAGAGTGACGGAAACAGTACACTTGTCAACATATTCAGCACTGGCACTTAAAGATCTACAAATTTGTTTGAATCCTACATATATAATTATTGTGAAGGCGGGTCTGTAAATAATAAGATGTAAAATCTGATTTCAGATCGCAACAGCATTTTAAACTTAAACTTTTTTTTCGAACAAGAATTACTCATGGATTATCTAAAATGAACGTTATTTATAACCGCGTGCTATTTTTCATGTATTAAGTTGATAAAGAAATGAATTATTTTTCTATAGTTACATTTAAAAAACACTATTTTGAAACATACGATTTTGTTAATCAACCTAATATATATAAACAAGGATTTTGAAATGTAATTATGTATCATATTAAAGGACTGCTTAAGCAGAGTTGAGTCATGTATCGCTTATTTTATGGAAACATCGAGAACATAAGAAAAATTGCGAAAAATCAGTAAAGTTAATGTTATCACATTTATTAATAAAAAATTGTTAATTGAAACATCAAAATATTTTAGGAATTAAGCAACAAATTTATTATTATTTAAACATGTATAATTTAGAGGAAAATTTTCAATCGATTGAGGAATAACAAAAAATCCGATACAAAATAATCGTTTGATTTCGAATTCTAGTTTTCAATACAAACATGTTTATCAAGTTTATCGTATTTAAATAATAATAATACAGTTTTAAGTTGTTTGATTCGCGGAATATGTTGGTATCTTACTTAATAATTTTTAAGTTTATATTGTCTTTGATAATGATTTCTGCTACGTTTTTGATGTTTCCCCAAGATAGGCGATATACTACTCGACTGTTATTTTAGCCGAGAAACAACCTTCGGCTCCTCCTTTTTCATCTTCCTGAGTTCTATTATTATTATATGTATAGGTTTTTTGTGCTCTTGCGTTCTGTTATCATGCATCTACGTGTGGGACTTGGAATTTCATTGTTACTTGTAAAAAATACAATGTAACAACATATAGTATACATACATATATGTATATGTGTGCATATACGTATACACACATATGCCATGTATATATAAGTACATTATATTCATTGTAAAAAGTTCTGTTAATTTGTTTTTAATGTTACATTGATGTCGAGTGAGGAAGTCAAGATTATTGATCAGTAAAGGCCTCATAATTACGATCGTATATGTAATGCTGGAACTGTGAAGTTTAGAGTATAGCCTACTTCCCTTGTCTGTTTTATCAAAGAAACTTGACTACTTTCTCATACTGAGCACTCGTCATCGATGTGAGAATCTACATTTTTATGCGGAAATCCACCGCTGAAAAAACGGGAATATCTAATCGACCTGTATGTACGAAATTGACATTCGCATAATTTATGACCGTACGTAAAACGAGCATCAAGGCGACTCAACATCGTCCTTGATACTCAATTTTTCTTACGGTCTTATAGTACAAAGGACAAGTTTAAACTGTCTGTGTTCAGTGTACCTTATCCTCTTCTCTCTTTCTCTTAAACTAACTCTCCATACTATCATCAGTCGTACCGATAATAACTGGTATTAATATGTCGTATGGCTTTGAATATATATCAGCTTGGTTGTGAATAATATACATAATAAGGCATTTATAAACAATACCTGTTTAAATTTATATTTTAGTTGCATACATTAGTTATGAACATACGAGAAAGTAACAGTAAAAGTCAACTCAAATAGGAAAAATGATAACTACACTGAAAAAAATTTCTTTTAGTTGAAAATGGACGAATCAAAATTTCCTGATTAAATTTATTAGAATTTTAGTTTTTGGATAATCGGAATTTTGGTTGATACAATATTTCTGATAAAACCTACTACAATTCTTATTTTTACGGGAATATTTATATATATTAGACTTGCTATTTATCTCAACTAGAATTTTAGTTGATTTAATGAGAAAATTTTAATTCGTCTATTTTTCATCAGAATTCTTTAACCCTATCAGATTATTTCTTTTAGCATAAAGATAACTTTTTTGAAGATCAATATTTGTTGGTTTCCGTATGCTTACAAAAGATATCATTCAAAAGATTAGTAACGTCGTTGGAAATAAATAAAAGTCGTTGGAAAAAAAAACCGATTAAACTATTACAATCATTGATTTTTACAATATACGCCATACTACTCTGTAGTATCTATTATAAATTCTGAAAGACAACCAAGCGTTATTGCAATTTGTACAGCACATTTTGTGCATTGTAGTCATTTAAGAATTCATTTATTCTTACGAAATGGAGTAGAGGCATCTAAATCTTTCCAGGATAAAATTATATGCATAATTTTATTATGCACATAATTTCATCCCGGATATATATACCGAAAAAAATTAAATTGTATGTGATTGTAATCGCACATGTTAAAGGTATTGTTGTTACAGTGATTGAAAGGAAAACAGATTTGAGATCCCCTCTAAACTCTTTTATCTTAAGATAAGTAAGAGAGAGAGATAAAACGGACGGCTGCTCGATATTTATTGGAAAGAAGTGGATACCAATGCAACACAGACGGCTCTACGGTTCATTATACGCTAAGATAAAGTTCAACTTTATATACCGCTGTAAATATATATATTGCGTTATTATATTTTATACTCTGCTGATTGCACATAAGTGGCTTTTCGATTTCTTTCTATAAGAAGCAAAAGCAAAGGCGATTAAGTGTGGTTGTGTACTTTCCTCTCATACGCCTCCATACATGTATAGATATATTAAATACAGAATGTGTGGTATGCGTCAGTGCCATTTAAATCTTTATAGAATCGAATTGTATAATTCGATTGTTATTGCTTTTTAAAACATGAAAATTTTTAAGTTTTTTATTTAAAGATGAGAAGTATCCAAAAAATATTTTTTACGATTGTTGTAATTTACATCGAAAGTATAATATTTTTATCTTTTTAATTTGTGTTAATTTGTAGCACTTGTATCGGGGCAAGATATACTTGCAGGATAAAAGCTATACGATTACTCATCCAACTACAAAGATGAGTTAATTAATGTTATATTGTAAATGCCCAGATACTAATCATACTTGCACTAAGCATACCGACACGAGAATTAATTATAAATTTTCACGATGACGTATGGCTCGTTGAAAATTGCACGCACAAAAGAGTTGCGTTTTTCGTAAAATAATGGGAGAACAAAAATTATAGTTTATACTTACCTCTCCTGCAGATTGCTCACATGTTATTAGTTAACATTTCTCACATATTAGCTTTATTATTTTTATTAAAACGACCCATATATGAGCACGTGAATTATTTCGAATGAGTCTCAGCCGGCCGATAATTGTAATGAGCGAAAACGTTTGTAAAAAATTTTCTAATATACTGTAATCTCAATGTTTTTTGCTGTTAAGCACTATGTAAATTCCGATAGAGGAACGTATCAAACATAATTCGCGTTGCGAGCCACTCCGGTAAGAATCCACCGCCAAATTATATATTTTATAATTTTATTATTATCTTTATGTAAGCTTTCATTTTATTTTTACCATATATGTATATGTATATTAATAATGCATCTCACATTGATTTTATCATAGTTCTATACATTTTAAGTTTGGCATTTTTTATTTTATATATTCTAGTATATTCTGCCAGAAAGCACACAGATTCAGAATGTTTTAATATATTTAGAATTTTTTATAAAGAGTGGATTGTATTAAAATGTAAAAATAAATTTATAATATTAATATTCGATTATCGTTGGCTTATGACGTTGTAACACAATGTATATGGGTTAAAAACAGTCATAGATCTTCTATTTCTCTTTTTTCTACTTTACCTTGGAGGTGGATGATTCTTGCCAAGAGAGAATGTAAGATAACAAAAATCATAAAAATATGCATATGTTGTGAATGAGTTTAAAGAAATCGCGCAGAGATTTATAAAAATGTTTACGGTCGAGTCGCTTAGGAATGATACAGATATTTATTTGGCTCAGGAATTATTGATAGCGCGGAGCATGATATATGTCTATACGTCAAAGAAAATTGTAAATAAGAAATAATTTGTTTTTTAATTGGATGAACTTTGCGTTTGTGATAAAGAAGAGAACTAATAATTTAAAACATATAATTTGCATAAATTCGGCTAATTTATTATATATTTAATATATAACAAAAAAGTATGCGTGCATACACGAAAAAGAGGAAAATATGTAATTGTAACAAATAAAGGAATATAATGATGAGGGACGATCATGTACATGTACAGTTATTATGTCAAGACTGAATTATTAAGACTTCAAAGAAGGTGAAACATTTTTGTAAATAATACTGTCTCTGAAAGAAATATATGTAGAAATTATATGAATATTGTGGAAGTATATCGATCATCGTTTAATTTACTTATATTTAACCCTTCTTCATTTAAAAATCTACAAAGGAATTACACCGTATTTTAAGATATTAATGTCACACAAGTGACATTAAAAGTTCTTTGTTTTTGTTAAATAAACAGACTTGCGAAAAAAATTTAGATTATTATATAAATAATTACAGATTAGTTTACAAACGTAAAATAGTAAAGATTTCATTGCTTCAGATATACTAATATTGTTGAGATAATACATTATTATTGAAACAACTTCCGATGGATTCAAATTTATATTATAAGAAGATGAGAAAATTATAGTCAATCGATATTTTTAATGTGTTTATGCAATCGCTATCATTAATTATTTTTAATGGGTAAAAAACTTGGATATAAATTTATTAAAAATTCTTATTTTTGTTTCCATCGCATACCTCTTTTATTGCATTCAGTGATGTGCTTTAAAAATATTCGAAAGAAATTACTACGTCATTAAAATAGTGACGATTTGTGTGTGATAATGATACCGTAGTTGTATAAGAAAATAATCGAAAAGGCACGGCATTTCGAGGCACATTTAAACGTTTTGTGTACCGCGATAAATGAAAGCTCCCTAAAATGAGAAATCACTGGAATTTGTTTCTCAATTTTTATTCAATATACCGTATAATCAAGGCGTGTGAGTCGTACTTATCTAACATGCACCAAATCCCAAGTAAGACAACGCACAGAGCTCGTATTGTCAAGGAGATATTCATAAATTGACAAGACCCTGCCGCGCGGATAAGAGATCCCAGTTATAAAATCGCAAGATTTTGTTGCAAAATGATTCTAATGATTATTTTAATTTGTTAAATATGCTGTGTATTGGTGATATTAAAAAAAACTAACATGGAATCCATAAGTCCTTTCGACATTACTACAGATTTGAGAATGAAAATACATTTTAGAGAGTATCAATGTTTTGTTAAATTGTTGAAACAGTTCTCGCAACGATTTAAAATTGATTGTAATACCATCGATTTAAAATTGATGGTAATACCATCGATTATTTATGTGATATTATAGAAATTCAACATCAATAGACACTGATAATAAATAATTCGTGCGACTGGGACATCGTACACGCGCTCTGCGTACGCAACGTCCTGATAAAGGCAGTGTGAAATAGCAACTGAATAAAAATGGATATCGAAAGTTTATAGGACATCAGTTATGATGATGACACTGCTCGTCTCGACTGCACGATAGGCTATATCGCTTTCAGTTCCTATACTTTCCTATCGTCTCGCATTTCCGTCAACGAAGCTGTACGTACTTGCAATTTGGTTCATATTCTTTATAAGTTTCTAGAAACGTTACGATGCAGCACAATAATGATACTTCAAATGCAGAGGCCCATGTGCGTTTCGATAACATTTTTTTTTTCCTGTTTTTCGCGCGGAGAGATTCGAGAGTATAAACTTCGGGGGACTCGTCTCGTACAAGTGAAACTTATTATGATCAATGAGTCTCTGCCGCAAAGAAATAAGATAGAAAAATATACGAGTTTCTAAATAACGGCGCGCCCACGCGCGGACCGCCGTTCTCTAACAATAAGAACAATACAATTGGAGATCGTTCTAGATGACTATTCGTTGCTACGGTGAAGAACGTCATCAGCAAGAAGCACATCCGATACGCGCCAAAAGTTAAAGCATCACTCCTTTTCTCAAATCACTCGATATCTAGCTATGATTTGTCGATTTTTCGCCAAATTTCGAATGATTTAACATTCTGTCATTCTCTATTGTCATTCCGTCTTCCTATGCGTCACTAAGCGGATTAATTAACTTGGTCGTGGAATTGGGATTTAGGAATTAATTCGCTATTGATTACCAAATCTGCTTATTAGAGAGTCTTTAACGAAGTCTTTTTTCGGGCACCACGCGATTATACATATATATCATGCTTTCTTCCGATCTTAAACAGAAACGAGGTCTAGTCAAAGAAAGTGTAATCCTTTCGATTATGCGATGGATATTTAACACGTCATATTTAACCGTCTAATCGCCAAAGTGTTATCGAAATTGAAATTATTATAGTTTTACACCTTCTAATGTCTTCGTATTTACTTTTGACTAAAAAATGACTGTTTTGATAAAATTCAGGTTTTTAAAAAATATTTTTAAACATTAATCTTTTATAATATTTCCATTAATGTAAAAAATTACATTTATACATGTAACTTTAAACAAGCACTTATATAGCAAAAAAAATTTTTTTATATACTTAAGTTTACATCAGAAATTATATCCTAATTAGAAACATTGGCGATTAAATGGTTAAAATAATTTGCAGAAGTCGTTCTGTTTTCAATTGTGAGAAAATATAATTTCGGCAATAAAACTTCGCAATTGAAAATAGATCAATTCTCGTCGTCAACTATTAAGCGTTAACATTTATCTTCATTCACTCAAACAATTTTGTTTTCGAATCGTTCTACCACTGTTTTGTCAACATAAATTAAAAAGTAAAAATTTAAGAATTTATTTTAATTCAATGTAAAAATTTCATCAATGTAATTGACACGATATCCGTAAAATAAGAGTAATTTTTGTAGTTGATGTTATTTGATAAAAATAATTTTTTCTCACTGTTTGATATACGTAAAATCATATTGGATTACACACACGAAATTGAAAAAGATCGATAAAGAACGGCAAATAAAAAGAAAAATGATAATAAAAAATAATAAACTATTAATAGAGGCTCGAGCTCGTCTTGATACTCGCAATATGCTCCGTACACATAGATATACATATGTTCAATATATGTATAAATTGGATGTTTGATTCGCATTTATTATTTTATATCTACAACTAGCGGGCGATATATACAGGGGATAAGAGGGAAGTGACAGTTAACATTTTCTCCGCAGCCACTGTAAGTGAGACTGACAATGAGAGTAATTTATTCAATGTAGATGTCTTCTATCGGGAAAGCAGTCTCGATGAATTTCGTGTAGAACCGATGAAAAGCACGTCTGGAAGAAAAGGATCATCTATATCCATCCGAGTTATTATCTATAATCCATGAACAATAGATTTTTTGTTTCTAGAAAATTTTTTTTTTAAAATTTAGAGAAAGATACTTAAAACATTTAATTTCTTTTATATATATAAATTTAAAAATAAATATTACTAACTTTGAATTGCAATTATTTGAATATAATAAAATGATATAATAATATATATATAATATATTGCAATTATATATTACTGATAATAATTTCAAAAAATTAATTAAACATAATTAGAAACTTTAACGTTAATGGTTTCACGCAAAGTGATTTAATACAAGGCCAGATTTATTTCAATAATAATTAAAAAGTTTTCGAAAGAAGGAACTCACCCGACAGCTTCTGCAACAGGTCTTGTGGATTCTTGACCAATGAACACATGGCAAGCAAACCTCTGCAAAGTGGGGTGCTTCGTAATGAAGCCGAGGTAGCGATGATCACGAGGGTGAAATGCACAAAACGATACATTCTTCAGCGAGTAGAAATAATCGTGACAAGGACCCTGATTTTTCTAAAAATATGTTGTCAATTAGAAACTTGACGATTTTCTAATTTTTCTTTTATTTCTTCTTTCAATTTTATTTCTTAATGCGCATGTACATATTAAATATTAAATTAAATAAATTAAAAAATACTAGTGTATGTATAATTAGTCATAATGCATGAAATAACGTCTTGCGCATAAAACACAGTGTTTTATACGTAAGTCTTTATCATAAATTTTTTATAAGAAAATATGACAAGTACTTTCTAAATAGAGTTTATATTGAAGAGTTGGAAGCTGTGATTTAAAAAATTAAAAAACAAATAGGAGAGAATAAAGGGCAACAAGAGTCGAGCGCAGAAGACGTCGCGCAATTAAAAAACTAATAAATGACAAAAACCATTTATTCCAATAACGCTCTTTTATTATGATAGTAGCGCTGTCATAATAAAAGAGTGTTATTCGAATAAATGGTTTTTGTCATTTATTAGTTTTTTAATTGCGCGACGTCTTCTGCGCTCGACTCTTGTTGCCCTTTATTCTCTCCAATTTGTTTTTTAATTATAAAAGTCTTAATTGATCTTATTATTATAAAGTTTAAAAAATTAATTAAATAATATAATTAATTATATAATTAATTGAAATCTTAATATATGTATGTATATAAATAAACCTCTATCGATCGTAAAAAGACACTTACTCGCGGTTTGCTTCTATCAACCATTCGAAGACCCTGATCGGATACCTCCAAAATGCAGCTCTGCGAGACGGGTGGATCCTGTAAGGAGTTGCGAAGAATTCTTCGCACTGCCTGACAAACCACTCCCGTACCCTTATGTGCCAAGGTTTCCACCGAGCCTAGATAACCTAGGAGATATCTTTCTCTCTTCACTTTAGGCGCGGTAGGATCAAAATCACTATAGTCCATATCGACCGCGTAAGCTGATGGAAAGATACCTTGCCGGCCTGTCCTTAGATTCACGCCTAATCGCGAAGAATAAAAAGATAATTTGTCAGTACTAAGTATAGCACTAATTTCATATATTTCTCTATTTTATTTTATTTACTTTAACATATTCAAAAAATTGACAATTAAATATAATAGAATAAATATTCAGAATATGTCTAAATATATTTAAAACAGTTAAAAATGAAGTTTTTTTTCCTTTTTTTATTTATTTATATTTATATTTTCTAGATATTTGTTGCTTAAGAATGGTTATCTTTAATGTGTAATATTGAATAATTAGCACTTATTAATATTATATTATAAAATAAATCATTACATGTATTTGTAAAATATTATCTGATTGTCGCTGTTAAAAATCCGAAGAAATCGACTCAATTTTCTTCAAACAAGAAAAAGAAATCTACTACATCGATTATTGCTGAGTCAAGCTGAGTCAAGTTCAATGTTTTGTAAAATAGATATTTTTACGCACCTTCACACCAGAGGTCATCAGCCTCTTTTTGCACGTATATGGGGTCTCCAATTTCAAGATCAATTTCATCATGATGCCGTGATATGAACTTGTGCAGGCCTCGATGCGTTGCCTCGAGCAGTTCCAATTGGGTGAATGGTACGCCTCCGCTTCCTTCGAAATGAAAAAGCAAGCTAGTATTGATTCTTCTTCAAGAGTTATTCCGATTAGAAAATTGTGACATAAACAACAATTCCTGGCTTTCATAACTTTTTCCAAACTGAGGTAATAGAATCGTCAGATTATCGTGTAGTCTCATAGAAAATTCTGACGAAGCATAAAATATTATGAACATAGCGATATATATATATACATATATATATGTATACCATATACCTTCTTCCAAAATTTTTTAATAATTTTGCTTTTTATCAGAATAAAGTTTAGATCTAATAGCTGAATTTTTTAACAACAAAAATTAATGTTATTTAAGCAAAAAAAGCTTAATAACACTGTGTGACCACAAAAATTTTCCAAAGGGCGCGTGGGTTTGGTTATGTCGGGGGCACGGCCCACTACCATTTCCCCAAGGAATGTGGCAAAGTTAGATCATACAAAAATGGGGAATCAATTTATAGTTATGAATTTTGAGGAATACAGGTAGTGCGATTTGAGGTCAAATATATATGATAACAAATATACGCGCATGTTAATATTTTTTTCATCACGCGTGCACGTAATGTGCCCTATACCTTAACGCTTTTGCATACGGTAAATAGCCAATACCTCAAGCCGTTGAGTTATTTCTCTAATCCCACTCTTCTGCGCAAAAACGTTGCTGTATAGGGCACATTACGACGAGCACTTGTAATGAAAAATTCTATGTGTAACGAGTGGGGGCATATTTGTTTATAGATCGGCACTCGCTTCGCTCGTGCGCTCGTGCCCGGCCGCGCAATAAACAAATATCCTCCACAATGTACTATTAAATTTATTCAGCAATTGACCATAAAAATCAGAAATCATGGAAAGTAGAGATTTTCCTTTGTATCGACATTCCATCTGCATGATTTATTGATGAAATTTTTCACCTTGTTCGTCTGACTCTGTAGCAAGCTGCTTTTCAAAGAATTGAAGGTGGTGATGTAAAAAATGGATTTTCAATGACATATAAACGCCGATATTCTTAAAAGCGGTCATCATATCATCTACTAATATACAGTAGTTTTCAACTTGATGTTTCCCGAGAAAATTTGAAATCACAATTAACATTCTTACGTTTATCTAACGCGTTATAAAGTGATACTGGTGCGTGCGAAAGTTTTGATGCCTGATATGAAATGTACACATATATTTACTATCTAGGATCTGTGAAACTGGCACGATATTCTGTCGATATCAAAAAAATTACAACAGTTCCAGTAGCACTTTTCATAGTTCTACAGTTCTACCTAGAAATAAAAAATAATTCCGCAGTTTTAATATGAAAAAAATTAAAATTGAAAATATGGCGTGCTAACTACGCGAATCTGGGACGTCAGATTTCTTCTAAAGTATGAGAAAAAAATTAATATTTGCACTTTTAGCAACAGTTCCCGATAGTTCTACTAAAAACCAACTAAGATATGCATTTTCAAAATAAAATAACAACATTTAACAATTTTTATACATCCTATATATAGAAAATGGCATAAAACTTCTAGAAAAAGTGACGTGCTGACTATTTCTATCAGTTTCAACGGCAGTTCTCATTAGTTCTCACAGAGTTCTATGCAATGCAATCATTTATAAGCAGAGTTCCGGCCTCTACATATTTTTAATTCTATATATAGGATATATAAAAATTGTTAAATGTTGTTATTTTATTTTGAAAATGCATAACTTAGTTTGTTTTTAGTAGAACTATCGGGAACTGTTGCTAAAAATGCAAATATTAATTTTTTTCTCGTACTTTAGAAGAAATCTGACGTGCCAGATTCGCGTAGTTAGCACGCCATATTTCCAATTTTAGTTTTTTCATATTAAAACTGCGGAACTATTTTTTATTTCTAGATAGAACTGTAGAACTATGAAAAGTGCTACTGGAACTGTTGTAATTTTTTTGATATCGACAGAATGTCGTGCCAGCTTCACAGATCCTACTATCTAATGCTATCTCATGTATTTGCAAAACAAAGTTCGCGCTCGCGCGCATAAGTGTGAGCGTGAGTATGTGTATGTATGTGCGTGTACGTATTTGTGATAATATTTGATCTCAAAACCATGAGAATAGCGCAACTGGTACTCCTCGAAATTAATAACTTCAAATTTATGCCCCATTCTTCTACGATCTAAATTTACCAAATCTCTTGGGAAAATGATAGTGGGCCGTGTTCCCGA
>NW_017274955.1:1886-7978 GCF_001594065.2 Cyphomyrmex costatus | reverse complement strand
ACTGTTACACAATGTACTATTAAATTTATTCAGCAATTGACCAGCAAAAATCAGAAATCATGGAAAGAAGAGATTTTCCTTTGTATCGACATTCCATCTGCATGATTTGTTGATAAAATTTTTGACCTTGTTCGTCTGACTCTGTAGCAAGCTGCTTTTCAAAGAATTGAAGGTGGTGATGTAAAAAATAGATTTTCAATGACATATGAACACCGATATTCTTAAAAGCGGTCATCATATCATCTACTAATATACGGTAGTTTTCAACTTGATGTTTCCCGAGAAAATTTGAAATCACAATTAATCACTTCGCTGGCGTGACGCCTTTTTTGGCGTCACGCGTAACCTGGCCCAAACTGGCGAGAATGACGGAAATGGCGTCAAAACTTATTCTCATTTATTAAAGTCTGTGAGTAGTTTTTATCTATAGTAACATGGTGTTCTTATAGTTTTGAGTTCAGGGAACACGAATATGATAGTAAGAACTCAATATTTTCCAGTTTTCAAGGTTTTACAGGACGTCGAATATCAACAACTTTCAATACTTTTCTGCGAATGGCGTCAAACGTTTTCGCAGTTATTACGCTACAAACACTGTTGTTTTTCTTTAAATAGTAATATTTACACAATCTTATGTTTAAATAGGTAGTTATTATGTTGTAGTAAAAGTTGAAATAACTGAATTTTTGAATGTTCATAAAAAATTAGATTTTACTATTAAATAATTACTTTTACTACAACATCATAACTACCTATTTAAACATAAGATTGTGTAAATATTACTATTTAAAGAAAAACAACAGTGTTTGTAGCCTAATAACTGCGAAAACGTTTGACGCCATTCGCAGAAAAGTATTGAAAGTTGTTGATATTCGACGTCCTGTAAAACCTTGAAAACCGGAAAATATTGAGTTCTTACTATCATATTCGTGTTCCCTGAACTCAAAACTATAAGAACACCATGTTACTATAGATAAAAACTACTCACAGACTTTAATAAATGAGAATAAGTTTTGACGCCATTTCCGTCATTCTCGCCAGTTTGGGCCAGGTTACGCGTGACGCCAAAAAAGGCGTCACGCCAGCGAAGTGGTTAACATTCTTACGTTTATCTAACGCATTATAAAGTGATACTGGTGCGTGCGAAAGTTTTGATGCCTGGGCCGGGATTCTCTAAACGTTTTATCGATGATTGTCGCTATCGGTAACTAGCGACAGCCAATGGCAGGACAATCCTAAAAGAAAGCGCGGCTCTCATTGGCTGTCGCTAGTTAACGATAGCGACAATCATCGATAAAACGTTTAGAGAATCCCGGCCCTGATATGAAATGAACACATATATTTGAATACTATCTAATGCTATCTCATGTATTTGCAAAACGAAGTTCGCGCTCGCGCGCATAAGTGTGAGCGTGAGTATGTGTATGTATGTGTGTGTACGTATTTGTGATAATATTTGATCTCAAAACCTTGAGAATAGCGCAACTGGTACTCTTCGAAATTAAGGGGTTATATTGCGACCGACATACGAGTATGCCCGTCCGCCTCCTTCGGACCCTTGAGGTTGCCCTCTAGAGGTATTAGTATTAAGATCTAGCTGCATAATGGCGCATAATCATTATTAGTTGTTACGTTATTAGGATAGGGGCCCGTTGGCCATTTAGTTTTTTTTTCTTTAGCCGCATAATGGCGACAGGCTGTGTGCCTTATCGATAGCCGACAAGGCAAGTTTCTTTATTATTTTACTAACCGTTGGTAATGATGGAAATTAGTTAATTTCGTTTAGGGTGAAGTCATTTACCCGCAAGAAAAGTTTAAGAGATATACCAAGGTCTCCCTTGGTATATTTGCTCTATGGCAAGACATAGAGATTGATATGTGCCATTTTGCAGATCTCGGTAACGCTAGGAGCGATTGAGATGATATTTAGCATAGGTTATGCTTTTATATTCATTTAAACGTATGCCAAAGCGCATACTCGTGGGACTACGGGAACCCATAGATGTATTGAATTTCAGAATATTGCGAAAACGCATGGTGCGATCGTGATACAACGTTATGGATCTTATAGAATAATGTTGGTAAAGATTTATGTTAAAGGATGAAATTGTATTTTATAATTAATTATCCCCAATTAAGCAATAAAAAGATATTGTACAATTGCGCGTGCATGAAGTGCTGGTCCCGCGTAGCAAGTAAGGCGCATGCGTTACCCGAAGTAATATAAGCAGAGGTTCGATGCGCGCAAGAGGAGTTGGAGTTGAAGTGAACAGTCGCAGTCGGTTAGGGTCAGTCAGAGTCGAGTAAGAGTTACAGATAGTTAGTTGGGAGATTCGAGAGTCAGTCAGTAGACGTAGTCACGACAATAGACTTCTTAAACGGATTGAAGGCGGTATAATCGCGCACGGTACACATGTAATAACCGCGAACTGGCAAGCGAGTAATCTCGGGAAAATCGATATCTTCATCGACCAGTGTTCGCGGTCCCTTATGCGGACAAGTTGTAACTTCGCACTTAGAGAAGACATCACGGTTTGAATCCAATATACGAATCAACTATCCTG
Source organism: Cyphomyrmex costatus (assembly GCF_001594065.2). Lineage (NCBI taxonomy): Eukaryota > Metazoa > Arthropoda > Insecta > Hymenoptera > Formicidae > Cyphomyrmex > Cyphomyrmex costatus. The sequence goes on along the minus strand of NW_017274955.1, from coordinate 5,414 downwards.
AAAATAGGCAAACCGAAGTGTGTTCCGGTTATCATATTTCATAGTGACTGTTATTTGTTAATATATTTGACTTGTGTTTTACAATAAAGAGCTGTTTTGTTGTAAATGAGAGTTGGTCTATATCACACACAATTATCCTATCAGCGAACCTTCGTTCTTGGAGGTCAAAAAACGTGGCGACCGAATAAGCTGAACGAGCAGACGAGGACCGAGACCGAAGAGACAGATTGTCCGGTCACAATATACACTCGTGTTGGTCGAAAAAAATGCATTTTTTTTAAATTGCATATTCTTTAAGTACATAGCTTCGAGAAAACTCTCACCAAATTTTGCAACGATCGGAGCATTAGTTTCAAAGATATAGCTATATATAGCGCACTACCTGCGACGTTGCCGTTGTGTCTTACCACAAGAAACGGAAGAATGGCTCGAAGACAGCAACAAATCGATGTTCTGGAGGCTGCAGAGGATGCAGAAGTTATACAATATGGTCCCGGAATTGACAACTCGATGTAAGTTTAAATAAATTAATTTCAAACATGAAAGAAGCTAAGTTGAAACTAACGTGATTATCTCGAAATTGTGTTTTTTCGAAAATGCCTTTGCGGTGGACACGATTAATAAAAAACTATCAATCCGATCAATGCGAAATTTGAACCACTTATTTATTATAATAATAGGTAGTAGATAAACGAAGGATTTTTAGTTTAATCAAAAACTTTTTTTTACGGCAAAAAACTTGAAAATTTAACACCTTGAAAAATGAACTTTTTGTTTAAACCGTCGCCATTTTTTAATAATTAAAATTTTGATAAATCCTTCGTTCATCTACTAGATAATATAATATACTAACGAAATCTTTTTACATTTTGATTTCAGATGATTCGTTCTCGAGTAATCTTATCCATCGCAAGTGATGCTGAATACTAGGCGCTCCAAGACAACAGCTGCAGTTCCGCCATTTTAAAATATTTTTTAACAAAAAAAATTTGACATGTACTCCAAAACATGTACTAAATGATACCATTAATAGTTTAGAATAAATTTTTATTTTGCTGTCAAAAAAAATATCGTGAAAATGTCGTCATTTTTCGTACTGCAAGTGTATATAATCCCTTAATAACTTCAAATTTATGCCCCATTCTTCTACGATTTAACTTTACCAAATCTCTTGGGAAAATGATGGTGGGCCGTGTTCCCGACACAACCAAACCCACGCACTCTTTGGAAAATTTTAAAAGTTGAAATCGGTCACACAGTGTAATCAATTTATTAGTAATAAAATTATTTTAACAATATTATTATTATAACAGTATTATTATTATAACAGTATTATTATTTTCACGTCTTGTATCAATCTACAGTGTATTTCTGTAAGCGAAATAAAAATCAAAATTTTAATGATGATCTTACAAAATTATTTAATTTTAATTATTTATTTTAGTTTAATATACATAGATATACTACTTACTAATATGGTATCTAATATCCATCATTATTTATAACTAATTGCTGCCGTCTTCTCATTGAATTTATAAGATTTTCTGTATAATTTTGTCGCAAAGATAATTGATTCCAAACTTGATGCACATGATTCCTTAGTGCTTCTCTAGCTCTTAACTGACCAGATATCCACGATGATTTCATATGAGCCCATACATTTTCTATCGGGTTTAAATCTGGGGACTTTGCTGGCCATGGAATTCGTTGAATATCCGGATTAGCATCAAACCATGCTTGCACTAATCTGGAAGTATAGACGGCACTATTATCTTGAACTACTTTTACAACTGAGTACTGTTCTTCTGGATAAACACGTCTGATGCCAGGTTTTAACATTTCTTCCAAGATTTCTACGTATTCCTCAGCATCCATTCTTGATGTTATTTCAGTAAGATCCAACAGTCCACTAGATGTCATGCTACCCCAAAATCCTATCGTAATCCTTCCGCTATATCCTGATGGAAGAACGTATTTTGGATTTAAACGTTCTCCTTTAAGCCGCCAGACAAGATACCGTCCATCTTCTGCTGATGAAAAAACTTTTTCATCTATCCAAACAATATTACCCATACAGCACCAAATATTTCAAAATAGTGTTAGAAAGGTTTCAAAACCATTTCAACCTTTCACATTTCACATGTAACATTCCTGCAAGCTGTCTGCAATATGTCATGCGAAATGTTGCCTATGAAATATGACTGAAACTTGTCACTTGTAATAACATTGCGAACCTTTCAGTTGAAATATTCCTGGAATATTTTACATGACTCAATTTTGAAAGCCTTTTAGTTGACATATCTCTGAAACCTTTCACATCTTCATTACTCACAATATGCGCGCGTAAGAGAAAGACAGATTCATTCATGTTTTGCATCTCACTATTGCTTACTTACTATTTCTAAATAACAAGGTAAAATTTTGTTGCCATTACGAAATGAGTGTTCTTTTGGTAATTTTAACAAAATAATCTGTTTGGGTAGACAAAATATTTTTATTAAAAGTTGTTGTGCCGCTACTTGCAGCACGGGATTCGGGATCCACCAAGGATTCGGGAGCAGCAATTAATTATTGGAACACTTTCATTTTTTATAACTTTGAATAACAATCTGAATAAACTTCATTAATTTCACTTTCATACACAAAATATTTATTTCACATATATCACTTACACTACGCGTGTCGCGATATAACTTTAAGATCGTATTCGAGCAGAGTGACGCTCTACACTTTGATAAAATTACTGACTCCACTCTGCATCGGTCTTCTCACATTTCTTTGAATTATTGAGGTCTCTGACCTTCATATTCGGCGCTTCTCGTCAGCGTTCCGCTAATCGGTCGAGGGAGTGATTGCGTAATCGCGTCACGCTCGCGGTTTTAATATTATATTAAACTTATTATTAAACTTATTTCGCCGCACGTTCCGGTAATCGGTCGAAGGCGTGATCGCGCTATCGAGTTGCGTTCGCGATTAATTTATATTATCCTTATTTCTCGTCTTCGTTATTTCTCAGTTATGGCGCAATTGTCACTTGTGCAATTTAGCACTCGTGACATTCCTCCCCCTTTGGTAAAAGGAAATGAGGTTACGAATTTCCGTTGTACATATCTATATTCCTGGATTACAATTTACTTTACAATCGTTTCTTTTGTTTAATATAACATAGCGTCGTTAACGCGGCGCTGTATTTCTTCCTTCTGTCTTTCTATTTTCTTTCTTTTATTCTTATTTTTTATTAGCCATAAAATACCTACTATTATTCCGCTTACTAGAGCTATTATCAGTACGCCTGATCCGATTGGATATACTATATATCTATAATTGGATAAAATATTGTCGCCTTTTAAATATTCCTGTATTTCGCTTGTTTCTAAACTTAATTTCGTTAATTCTTCCGTATCCTTAATTATATGTCTTAAAGGAGTACGTTTTGGAAGATCGAATGTAGTTTCTTGTTCTTTATTTAAAGTTAAATTGAACTCTGGTACGTTCGTTTGAATATAACGCGTCTCTAATTGTGTTTTC
>NW_017274955.1:0-462 GCF_001594065.2 Cyphomyrmex costatus | reverse complement strand
CTGCGCAGCTATTGGTTGCGGGCAGCTCGTAACCTACAAGAATACGAGCAATCTCGTGCCATCCGCCCTTTGCCGGTGCGAAATTGGCGCGCGATGTCGCGCTTTCGGGTGCATGTTTGCACCGTGACAGGAAGGAAAGTGGTGGAGGAATTACCTCCACCTTACTAAAATAGGTAAGTTTTCTTTTGTTTCTTATACTATATAATATTAATATATTTACTATTCGCTTCTACTAACATTAGCTTATTTGCTTCTTGCTTTAATGTTCAATAAAAAGTTTTAGACGATTTGCGTGTACACGCATTGTTTTCCGTCCCATCTTGATAGAAAAATTTACGTCGTTATGTTTATCGAGAATCAGGTAGGGACCGATCCATTTTGATTCTAGTTTTTTAGAATCCCCTTCGAACGGTTTCATCATATAGTAAAACGTTGTCGCCGACCTTAAACGTTTTCTTCTTT
>NW_017274954.1:2390904-2473267 GCF_001594065.2 Cyphomyrmex costatus | reverse complement strand
CGTGGTTCTGGGACATGGACTTCTCTCTCATCTAGCCATATAGTAGTATTACATATATGGTCTGATGCGTTCATGCGGTCTATGCGCATAATTTGTAATTCGGAACGAGCAACGAGTACCGGACAATACAACAGTGAACGGACGAATATTTGTGATTTGCGATGGAACAGCGATTACAGCAATTGCATGATTTCCAGATCTTATTAGAGGATAAAAAAATGAAGTATTAACTTTATTTTTAAATGAAGAGGATATGGCGAAAATAAGCCAAGATAAAATTAATGGCATTATTCAACAAAAATTAGAAGGGCGAAGTAAGAGTCAGAAATAAATTACATTTAAAATAATATTAAAATGTTAACATAATAGAAATATTACAAAAAATTGCTTAAAATTAAAAACATGATGCCCGTTACTTGAAATTAAAAACATGTTGCGCGTAACAATTGTTAATTTTAAGCAATTTTTTGTAATATTTCTATTGTAAATATGTTAACATTTTAATATTATTTTAAATGTAATTTACTTCTGACTCTTACTTCACCCTTTTAATTTATGTTGAATATTGTTATATTAAAAGTCTTTGAATATTTTCATCAAAATTAATGGCATTATTTTACTTTGATTTATTTAATGTATAGATTAGACGTTATATTAATTAGGAATTACGCGATCGACGTAATCTATAATTTTTTCAACTCCAATTTGTTTTCCACGTGATTTATCTACCATTTAATAGAAAAAATAACTTCTGCATATTACTTAGAGATATGCCTTTGACTTCATTTTTACTATCGCTCGAGTCGGAACTGTCATTGCCGCCATCGGAACTTTCATCATTTTTCTTTAAAAGTATTAAAGAAGAAATTACAATTATTGGAAATTGTTTATTGACGTCTTGTATAGCGTCTATCTTGAACTCGCATAGAATGCATAGGAAATCGTTCCGAATAACTAAAGCGCTTTATGCGCATTGACTTAAACGGAACGATTTCAAAGCGTTATGCTGGATTCACACTGCATCCGACTTTCTTCGTACGACGACTCTGCAACCAATCAGAAAAATCGTATCATCGATACGAGGCAAAATCTTGTTTTCTGATTAGTTGCAGAGTCATCGTACGACGAAAATCGGATACAGTGTGAATCAGCATCTGTGTACATACGAGTCTATTAAGAATAATCACGTGGTTGAGATGACGCACGCAGGCGTACAGAAAATCCCGCCAAAAAGATTTGTCCCACCACTTAGTTCCCAACCAATGACAATGAGGACACGTATCAAAGATGCGCTGTAAAAGCCAATCACCGAGCTAAGTTTCGATCACCTATTTTTCTTTAGGTCTGTTCTTTAGGTCTGTTTGTATTGCTTAAATCTCCTAAAATTTTTGTACTTAGCGACTCACAGTGAGATAAATAATATACTATTACTTTGAATAGTCAAAGATATACTGTAATTCTACGAAATATAAAATTATTTTTTCAATTAATTTAATATTTTTTACGTAAGTCATATCATTTATATTTTTTACTATATATTTATTTTTATTGTATATATATTATTTTTATTACTAATTAATTTATTAATTATATTAATAATGCTTGAAAATAACAATTGTATGCATAATGATATACATATATTTAAATACAATGCATCTAATTGCAGTAAAATCACATTTGTGAATTCGTGCCACAAGAGCAATATATATAGTACATATGTATAAAAATGCAAATAAAAGATTTGTTCGCGTTGCTTACACTTTTTGTATCTGCTTTTTCTCTCTTCAACGCCTGAATATCTATATATAGTCATGCATAAATGCTTGGATAAATTTGCGGAAGTATCTGTATAACTTCTAAAACAATCAGTGATTGCTTTAAAATCTATGTTGCAATTTATTACGGTTTAAATGACAGGTATATTTAAATTCGAAAGAATAAAAAGGAAGGAAAAAATTGTAGGAAAAAGAAATATAATAATTTGTTGTATATATTTTTATTAGTTGCACTTTCTCTACACTTTCTTTATATATAATTCCTTTTATTCTTCTATTAATTTATTGTGATCTTCATGATTGAATCTTAAGACATCAGTTTTTAAATGCTACTTAATACAGCTTTGTGATTAGCTTATATATGATATATTCTAAGACTGTAAGATATATATAATAATTAATGAATTGATTAGTGGATACAATTATTGATCAAACTAATAAAAATTTTAAACATTATGCTTTTAATAATATGTACAATTTTAATATATTCATCTGATTATTTCTATAAATAATAAATTTATTATAAAGTCGTACATTTTATTAAAAGCTTAATATTGAAATTTTTTGTCATTTAATTTATCTAATAATTGGATCATATCCACTAATTGTCTACTGGTACATTTATCTTACTTAAAATGATTCGACTATAAATATCGATTTTTTATTTCTATTTTTTTTTATTAAAAAATAGTCCCAAAATTAAATTCTACTCGGTCGTAAAAGAAGAGACCAACGTGATTCACCGTTCCACTGGTTTTAACGTCATCGGGCCCCAACAATAGATGGCGCTATAATAAAAATTTCCAGTCGCCTGCGTAAAACAGAGATCGAGCGAAAATCGCCAACTTCAGCTTCGTTGAAGCGATGTCAGAGGCTCTGTAAAGTGTAACATTCACTGGCATTCCCATTTACGCGGTGATCGCAGCTTACATTTTTACGTACGAGATCCGCGAGATTCGGGTCAGCTTGGGGAGAAAAAACGGGCTCGCGATCGTGACTCACTTCCGCTGTCTACGTCACCGTTGGCGAAAATAAGGTTCGTTTGCCCGCTCGCTCGCTACGCGACAAAAACCTTGGTAGCATCATCGGGGTACCACCACCTGGACATCCGCGCGTGACACATTGTTGCTCATTCCTTGTCGCTGACGTGCCTGTTGCTGGGAAGGAGCATCCGACGATGGTGAGTAGCACGGGAGTGCGTTGCCGTCCGCGTGCGATGCAGAAATACGTCGACCGTCACGAGCTGACACGACGAGCATGCGTCTAAACGAGTCCGCTACGTGCGTATGTTCGCAGGCGTCTTACTCCGAGGATCAGCTGGCCGGTAAGTGGAGGGCGACTTGTGTAACGACAGCCGTGCAGAACGAGACCGAGAGAGAGATAGAGAGAGAGAGAGAGAGAGGCTCGCGATTGCGAACGAATGAGTGAATGAGGGAAGCGATACAGTCGATGGTCCACGCCGCGCCGCGCTCTTCTCCCCGGGGCTTTTAATTCAGGTCAAGAGTATCCTCGCCTTTTCAGACGCACCCTCGACGTGTGTGCGCGCGCGCGCGCGCTGTCGAGGACTGCCTTTTATGGTCCGATATTTGAAAGCAAGTCGCCGCTGTGCCATAGGCATTGTGAAGGACTTCATCACGCTCCTGGCCTCTTCGAGACTCGCTGATTATTCTTGTTTTATTCTCGCGAGTATATACGAGTCATATGCATTGTTGATACAAGACGCGCTTAAGGATTGACCGATGTAAGACGTTCTTGGTGTTTTAACATTATCACGTTTGTTATAGTAATTGCTAAGTGATAAGCCTTACTTTTCTCTGCAAAAGTTCCAAGATGTACGTTTATAGCTATCAGGAGCTGGCTAATAGAATGATGTCATCTATGGAGGGTAAACAATCCTTTTATTGGGTGGTACTCTTGCACAGTAGATAATTATTATAATTATAACTCTTGATACACACCATTGGATCATTCGTGATCCAATCGTGATCGAGCATTTTTTTTCTTTAAGATACTAGAAGAACCTGACTAAATAACAGTCTTCATCCTTTGCTTTTTTTAAATACACGATGTTACATATATTTTCGAAAGATATATATTAAGGTATATATAAGAATCACTTGATAATTTTTTTTTGTATATTTGTAAAAGTGATGAAAATTTATCCAAACCAAACTGGATAATTATCGCGTGTGTAAGAGTTAATATAATAGTGGTAAAAAGAAGTACACACAACACAAACAAAATTTATTTTTCTTTCAAATATTCTTACATTACTATATAATAAGTAAGCAAAATAAATTATATTTGTTTTCAGTGTACAGTTCAGACATTCTTCGAAAAAAAAGAACAGGCTTATCTTTATAAAACTTGTTTTATCATTTATATTATAATTCTTTCTTTCTCTGTTCCTAAAATTATTTTTATATATAAGGTACGAATCGAACGCTTGAAATTGATTAAAAGTAAGTGTATTGCTATAGAATTCCAGGAGGCGTTTCAGTTGTTTGACAGCCGTGGGGATGGAAAGATTCATGTGTCTCAAATCGGCGATGCGTTACGTGCTCTTGGTCAAAATCCTACCGAATCAGACGTGAAGAAGTTCACTCATCAGCATAAACCGGACGAGCGTATTAGTTTTGAAGTATTTTTACCGATCTACCAGGCAATCAGTAAGTCCCGTGCCTCCGATACGGCGGATGACTTTATTGAAGGCCTGCGTCACTTTGACAAGGATGGAAACGGTTTCATATCTTCTGCGGAGTTGCGACACCTCCTGACGACACTCGGTACGCATTAAACAAATTACTGACAAATACATAGTGTGCGCAGAATTTTTATCTGTACCGTTGCAGGTGAGAAACTCAGCGACGAGGAAGTGGAAACGTTACTGGCAGGTCACGAAGATTCACAGGGTAATATCAACTACGAAGATTTTGTCCGTCAAGTTATGTGCGGATAAGCTTAGCTACTTAAACGCACATAAGAGAGTATTATTATTATTATTATTATTATCGTTTATATATTTTGCCATTTATTCATCGAATCTGTTAAAGCGTTTTACTTTTCGAAATATCATATCATAGCATGTGTACCTATGACAATTTATCTCGAGGGAACCCTAATGTGAACATACTATTTTATTACGTACTATGAAAAAGGTTAGTCCCTTTTATATAAGAGTCTAAATTAATAGTTAAACAATGGTAGATAAAGAACAATCTAGCGCATTGTGCCTTGACGTATACTCCGATTTACGAGCATTTAGTGATATCGATAGTAAGACATACACCTATTGTACGATCTTCAGCGAGATATCTGAATTCCGCGGACATTCCAAATTTTTGTAAGATAGACTCCGAGAATTGAGAATGTCTGGCCGCTCGAGAGCGAAGGCCGAGCATTTGGTTTATGCTGCCGACACTTAATGGCCATGTACTTTTCTCCTTTTTTTTTTATCCTCATCGAATTCAATATATCTTCTATGTAGTTAAAAAAACGTATGTTCGAGAATCTTCCATCTACTGATAGATGTCCTAAACAAAAGTAGGCAGAGAATATCCACTTTATTTATTTATGCATATGAGCGTATTTATGTCTTCGAAATGCGCAAGAAAAGATTATTGTACATTGCAATGAATAAAAAAGAAATTGCTCTAAGAATTTGATGTAAAACTTTGTCGATGATGCCTCTTATAAATAAAACGGGAGCATATTTCTTGCAATGATCGTCGAATATAATCGTGTTATCAATTGGAAAATTCTAGAATTTCTTTCACAAAGAAGCCTTATATTTATTTTTACAAATGTATGTTAATTTGATCTTGATTTAACTTACTTTTTCTAGTTCTAGGAATTAAAAAAAGATAAAGAGTTAAAATGAATCTATAACATCCGTCTCAATCAATGTAGTTTAATTTTAATCTTGGTTTAATTAACTCTCCATCTTTTTTTAGTTCTAAGAATTAAAAAAAAAAGAAAAAGAAACGACCGTTAGAAATACACAATAATCTGTTGAGTAAGCACTCCGAAATAAATGTCTTGATTAGATAATCTTTTTATTTTTTTCTACTCGCACAAATATATTTTTCGAAGCTTTAAAAGTACAGTTAACTCTGAACTTTTAAAGTTTACTCTGCCTTCAAAACTTCGAAAAATATATTTGTGCAAATATAAAAAAATAAAAATATATTTATGATATATATTTGTACATTTTTTAATATATCCATATTGCTATTAGTTATATCAAATGTAAAATTGTATAATTTTTATATCAAAATCTTCGAAGCATATCATCAACTCTAGTAGAGAAATAAGCATTTATTGTCTAATCGAAGATTCGAATTTTTTCAAATTTTCGAAGTTTTCAAAAGTTATCAACCTTAATTTCTACCAATATAGAATTCTTATATACGATTTAATCATTCGTGTCCTACACATCTCTTTTTTTTTCGAAAAATAAGGAGTAAATAGATTTTAGAAAAAAATAAGTTTAAAACCAAGATTAAAATTAATCATTAGTAAAAACGAGTATTAATAATTCTTTTATATTAAAATAATGAAAATTAATCCAGAATACAAAAATGATTGTGTGCAGCGAAACACCGGATAATCACTGTGTGTACTGAGTCAGCTTTATAATCTTGGTTTAATTTATCCTTTTTTAATTCTTAGAACAAAAAGTAAGTAAAACCACAAGATTAGAATTAATCTATATGGGTGAAAAAGAGCATAAAGTCAGTATTTGATTCTTGAGCGTTTCAGCATTTGGAGATCCGCAAATGGCGCTTGAGTGCGCATGCGCGAGTTTGCCGCGCGTTGATTCGTGGATCGTTTGATCTGACGTCACGAGGTAGAACGTAGAACGCCAGCGGACGGCGCGGCGCTGTATATGTCGTGAAGTCGGCCGCGACTTTCAGCAGTGTCGCTTCGAACATTGGCGAGTGAAGGACGTATACCGAGAGTTGCCGCATCAGTTCTCATCGATCGCTACTTCAGCGAACATTTCGTGTTGGAGCGTATACTTAAAGCCGCCAAGATTTTACGAAGAAAGAAGTATGAGTATTAGACCCAGTCCGTCGTTAAGTAGTGGAAGTAGTAGAAAGCCGGTAATGCCGGATTTAATTGTCAGTTGGTGAGTAGCCCAAGCCGCGAGTACACGTAACTGCGCCATTTTTGCCCTCGCCTTCCTTGCGAGTCGCCATCTTGCATGGCGCGTCTTGATCTCGTGTTTTTATTTCTGTGTTTTTTTTTTATCAGCTCCTTTTCGTCATCCTCTCTTCTTCCTTTCTCCTTGTTTATAAACTGCTCTGTCTCGTATCATGCAGCCATCGTCATTATTGCATTCTCTTTGTCAGGCAGATCGAAATACGAGACGGTCTGCGAGTCATGTGAACATTCTTGACTACGATTGTCGTTATCGTAATCGCTGGAAAGAATGCGGTTGGAATGACAACTCGGCATCGTTATCCGAGCTGTCTTATTCATGCCTTGACAGGACGTTCCATTATTGAAAATCGGCCGCGCGGAATCCTCGCGAGTGTATCGATTCCGCGTCGTGGCCACGTAATGAACTCGTCTAAACATCTATTCCGCGTATTACAGATTACGGTATATCTACTAGTTCGCAGGTTCAGCGGCGGATTGCCTCATCAGCTGTTCCGTTAGACGATCGTTTTTAATGGCACGACGCGATGCCTCTCCGAGATGGAGCTTTCTCAAATCGACGCGACGCCGCGTTCTGTCTAAATAATATTTTGCAATCACGCTTACAAGGAGAATAATATTACGAATATCGATCGTTATGTAATGCCAAGAAAAAACGACTTGGCAGTTTGCGACAGTCAAAATATAAAACTCGGGGAAATAAGGATTCCCGAAACGGCGACCATTTTCATCTCAACTCCGTCACTCGCGACCTTCAACTCTTCGACCAGCCTCGTGTAATACCAGAACATTTGTAGAATCTTAAGCTCTGAGGGTCAATCGTGTAACTTTTTCTCTAGACTGGAAATAAAAAGTAAAATTTTTTTGTATGTATGTGTGTACACATGTATACAATACACATATAAAAATGTTTTACTTTTTGCGTTTCCGCTTTAGAGAAAAAAATAACTCGATCAATACTCTGGACGAGGTTTAACCCGCGAGACTATAGACAATGTTCATAGTCCGATCTTGTATTTAAAATCTTATCAGGATCTCAAGATTGCTTATTCGCTACAATGACCTTTATCATTTTTCAATTGATTGAAACAAAGGAACGGGAATATACAGAAAAAAGAAGAAATATTTGGACATGCTTTTACTCCTCTATAATCAGCTTATTACATGAAAATTGCATTTCAAAATTGATATATGAGAAGAATAATTTTTTCTTCTTCGAAGTATCTAAAAATTTAGGTATAGCTCTGAAATAATTATATCGAATTATTAAAATAATTATATAGAACACTGAAGTTGGTTGCTAGAATATCAAAAACTTTTTGCAGTATTGCTCATCAATTTTCTACATAATTATTACGATAGTCTAACAGAATTATTTTTAAATCTATTCAACAAAATTTTTAGATACTTCAGTAAATTCTTTCCGTGTACAAAATTTTAATGATTTAAAATATTAAAATTTATTTCTTATTTTCTTCTGTTCGTTTCTGAATTGCGTTGTTGTAGCAAATGAGCGATCAATGGCTGAGATTATTCATTTTTAAGATTATTGATAATTTTAATGATAAAATCGGGGTATGAACTGTCCTACGATCTCAGCACTCTCACGCGGAGCCGCCCTGTAATATTTTTGTTATTGATCCATGTCAGTATTTTAGAGGCATTACTTCGGAAGCGCTCTAGATATCTAATTTATAGAAAGAATATGATTTTAAAGATACTTATCTAAACGAAAACATGTGTGATATCGAGCACAATCGTTCGACACAGCCGCGTATAACTTTCCACAATTTAAACGATTTGGGATGGCTTAATTAATGGGCGGCGGCTTCCCCTAAAATGTAACATGAAAATGGACTCGCCGACCACGATCAATTAAAAATGAAGATCTTTTTCCATTTTGAGACAATGGAATTCCTCATTAATTTTATGGACCTTCAATTCCGTTATTGGACGACGTTCAATTAGCTTTGAAATTATGCAGCTGAATTCGAAATATACATCATTCTCAAGTATTAAAATTCATAAACAAAAAATATAGTTACGTTGTACCGTCACTTATCAGCTATCTAATCGATTATCTAATCATCTATTTAAAATTATTTTTCAATAATGAAACAGAAACAAATAAGAAGGAATAAATAAATATGTCGACATAAAAAACATTACGTATATATATTTGCAGCCTCATTATTTACGATTTTCGAAACAGAATTTTGTAAAATCATATTTGCATTTATATTTATTAATTCAAGTATACTTCGGTTAACGAATTATACACCATATAAAATAATTTGCTTATAAACAAGAAACATTTGTAGACCGTATTTATCACCATCTGCTCTTTGTTACTGTACATATTAGTTGTGTATGAGCTCTACCGTAATTAATAATGACGATTAAATATGATGTAACGATCTCTTTGAATGTCTTCTTGGATGTACGAGCGTTCACAGTTTGTTCGTGTTCCCAACTAGAGCGAATATTCCGTAAGTGAAACGGTTCAGACAGCGCAATACTCGAATATTATATAAAAAGTAGAAAGTATCTTAAAAATGTTGAAACAAAACGATAGGAACGATTATAAACACTTGAAAAAAAAATACCTCGAATTATTTGAGATAAGGAGAATCTATATCGTTCATAAGGAAAATAACGAGGGGGTCGATATCTCCATGATTCACTCTCTTTTACGATCATGTTCACTTTGCATGAAACGGCAGTGCGCCGTTAAAGCAGCGACATTGGCTTTGTGCTTTCTTTTACAACGGCAGGTGCCTCGTGCCTCGGCCAATCGATATGCGGCCAGCAATGTCGCTTTATCTCACGGTTACATCTTTTGCGACTCAAACGCGATTTCTGCTGAGTTGAGTGTTCGAATTTATTGACAATTATCAAATTATAATATATACAATAAATTTGAATCAAACGATAACGTTGAAATAAAGAGAGGAGCTTGAACGCGAATCATTTTGCACGATTATATTTCTCAAAGGTGGTAGTAACGTACGTGATTCTTATTGCGAAATCATACCCGTCATATCACGGTGATACGCGAACAATAGATAAAGTTCTCTCGTAGCTTTCTATATTTCGCTTACTTGAACGAATTATTATTATGTGTATCTTGAACGAAAAGAACACTGAAAAAAGAATCTGATTGCATTAATTGTAATTCTGGTTGAATATATGAATAAATTAGAATTTTCTGATTAAATCTGTTATAATTGTAATTGAGATATTCAAAATTCTGATTGATACGATCAGAACTTTTTACTTCATTTGTTTTAAACCAGAAATTTTTCAGTGAACGGCTTTGCTGAAATTTTGTATCTAAAAATTTAACTAAATATTGATCTAAAAATAACTTTGTTTGGTCATAAAAGTAATTATATAGAACGCTTAGACACAAAAACTAACAAAAGATACTGTAAAACGTTTTAACGTTTCAGCAAGCATTTAGATAAGTGTCTTATATAATTATTTCAAGCAAAATTATTTTCAAATATTGTATGTAGATTAATAGTTATATAATTCAGGAAAATCGTTTTCTCGCGCATTTATGATTCTTAAAAGGCTCTTCAACAATTTATGAAGAGTAAATTCATATAATAAAAATAAGATGAATAAAATAAATTTAATAAATCCACAGATATTTGATATATTCGCCATTCCTATTTATTTTTCTGCCCTTATGAAAAAATTATTAAACGTTATTAAAAATTTAGAAGTCTCATGATATTTTTCACATTTTACGTTTTATGCACAAATCTTTAATCGATCGCGCATACTCGAAGTATCGTCATCTATTTTTGACTGCATTATTATTGCTCTCAATTGCTTCTACATGATAAGAAAAATGTATTGATAATTGTAATACATTATTAGCTTCTGCATACATTATTGCATTAATCCCACAATTATCGCTTATATGTATCTTTTATATAATTCCAGTGAATTAGATTGTACTTTATACTTATTAGCAATTATTATATATTATAGACTGTAATTAAAGGACGAATCACACACATATTTCTCGTTTATGCAATGACATGTATGTCAGTACATTTTAGTTGTTCAGTAACAACAAACAATATGCTACATGAAACTTTAAAATATTTGTATTCAGATTCCTTTGTACTAAACAGCTAAATTTTGATTTATCATGTTAAAATAAATATAGTTATTTTTAATATTAACTTTAGTGACTAATTCTTGGATCTTAAGTCCATTTTTTCAAACTGATCATTTTGAAAGAATGTGCTAATAAGCACGAATGCAAACATTTTGATAACATTATAAGATTTCTCCTGCGACTCATCTTTAAAAGTCGTTGCACTAAACGGTTGATTGCAAGTGATAATATCATCGCATCGAGAACACTTTGTCGCCGTGGAAGAGTACAATTGGATGATATGTTGCAGGCACGTACGTCTCTAATTAAATTTGTCAATTGGTTCCGAGAAGCTAGAACGATTAATAAAACGCAAGCGGAGCTCGTGCAAGAACGTGCAAGGTCATCGTTGCGTGAAGAGTCGCGCAGCACGAAGGCAAATTATTCTGGAATTATTTTGGTTTTAGTTGTGCGTTTTTAAACTACAATAAGAAAACTTACGCGGGGCCTACAATAGAAGTCGTAGCGGTCGTAGAGTCTTAAAGTCGTAAAAAGTTGACTAATCACAATAGAATATAAGAAGAATAATCGACTATGATTGGTCAATTTTCTACGACTTTTTTTTTACGACTTGCAGGGTATCGATCATGAAACTTTTTCCCTAGGATGAAAAGTGAAAATTTTTACCATTGAAGTTAATGGAGAAATTTTTCACTTTTCACTTTTCATCCTAGGGAAAAAGTTTCATGATCGATACCCAGACCTCGCATTAGGCTTTAATTAGGTAATTGATCAATCATTCTCCTCATATTTGACTGTGATTGATCAGTTTCTTAAAGCTTAACGTCTGAAAATTTTATTGTAGACGCTGCTTTATGTATTGTGTGCCGTATCTTTTCTCTGAGCAGATATCGAAGAAATTGCCGCGTCTTTTATTATACATTCTGACATATCGCAGCGAATGATGAATATTATCATGCTATATTAAACATTCAAACGTAAATAGATGACCTATTATCACATTCTGTATCGATAACATTTGAACTTGGAAATCTCTTTTAATCTCATATCTCCGATTCTTCTCAAGACTTCCATATAATTGAGGACTCCATGAAATTTACTCTTTACATCATTTTTTTAAATTGGAATTCATACGGGATATCGTAGAAACACGCTCGATTTTTGTTATAATTTTACAAATTTTATACCGGAGATAAATATGTATATAGGGAAATCTCTTTTTATTAGTTTATTCAAATCTAAGTGCGACTAATACTGTCAAGAACATTATCAGTTATTATTTTGGATTTTTCACAATCTACTTAAAATTGTAATCTTGCATAATACCGCGATTGCAGTCATTTAAAATAGTACACGGAAAGAGCAGTTTTGCTGAAGAATCTAAAAATTTAGCCATACATATAAGATCTGAAAATAATTTTGTTGAACTATCGAAATATTTTTGTAAGAATTTCAAGCATGATGAACAATGCTACAAAAAGTTTCGACATTTTAGCAATCAGTTTAAACTCCCACATAAGAGAATGTTGAATGTTAATAGTACATTCAAATACTATTCTTGATAATTTATATTGGGAATCATTGTTACACAAAACACAAGATACGGCTATTGATCGCATAATATTCTTATGTTATTACTTGAGGTGATATGCTATAATATATGTAATGGGTGAATTATAGATCTTTATTAATATTATTACTTTTAAGTGGACTATTTGCCTCAATTACTGCAACTATACATACATACGCAGCAGCAAATTATTTATAAATTGCGCGTCATATTAATCTCATTTACAAAGTGCTGCAGGTACACATTTACTCTTTACGTAAGCCTGATATTTCCTAATGTCAAGGCGAACTACAAAACTGCATGTAGAACATTAATGCCACATGGATTATTCGGCCAAAACTGTTGTAGATGTAAGCGAACCGACCGATCACACATATTTCTCTCTCTCCGCAACGCGCAAAATACGCATTATTGTTTGGCGGCACGCCCATTTAAATGACGTCGCTAGTACGATACCCGGCTCGACCGGGTGGTATTCAGTAGAGACCTGAGCACAAAGATGAGCGTAACTGACAATTAGTCTGATTGAGTCGTGAAAAGTGAGTCGTAGATCAACACATGTTTGGTATAAACTGTGTACCGTATCATATGACATGCCAAATATTATATGTTGATTTATAACTATGCTCACGTTTCACGACTTAGCTAGTTACAGCCATCTTTGCGTTCAGGTCCTGACGCGTGTACCATCATATAAATCGCATACGTCGGCTGTCTAGTGTGGCAGTCGTGCATTTTCCCTTTAACTGTGGATTCCGTTTCGGTTTTTTCCACACGGCTTCGCCGCGGTAACGCGACTCGACGAGACGTCATATCACCATCCGGTGAAAACTCCCTACTGTTCGCTATATTCCGCTGAAATTTCCACTCAAATGCCAAGGTAGACATATCTTATCTGCTTTTTTTTTCCACACATTTTCATGATAGTCTGACAAAAACGGCGTATTATCAATGACATTCGCCGACAATGACAGCCATTGCAGTTCCGTATTTCGTTGTCAATAAACCTGTTATAATAAATATTCAATAAGATTAAATGCCTTGATTCGCGATATCTAGCCCCTGGCGATAAGCCGATTATCCTTGGCCTGGAGAAGAGTTATATGCATCCTGAAATTATATAAGCATTCTATATATCAAGAATTTCAAGATTCTTGGCAGTACTCACTGTGTTTATGTCCCGAATACGTCAGCTTCTCTTTAAAGAACAGCACCTTGTGACGTCGATCGGACGTTCATATATTCATCAAATAAAAAAAAACATTTGCGTATTGATATTTTAATGATTTGATAATCTTTTTCCTTTATCCTAATCCTCAATCATGTTTGCATATATCCTTGCATACAAATAATATAGTTATAAACAGGTTGCATTGTGATTTATTTAAAAATAAGTCAATTTCTTTAACCTTCGACTGTAGTCAGGTTATTTGAATCTGAAACAAAATTTGTAGATGATTGTACAATCTGTGTAGACGATTGGTACTATAAAGTTCTAAATTGTAATGTAAGTAAAAAAAATTAAAACCTCTATCAATCGTCATAAAGATTCATTTGCATTCTATTTTCAAAATTTAAACAAGATGCTTTAGAATTTAGATGTTATAACAAATAATAAATATATTAATGTATATATATATATATATATAGGCATTGAGAGCATCAATACAGTGTGGTAATTGGAACGCATTCACATAATATATTCTTGACACAATAGATTGTTATTTGTTGAATTTGAGCCCTATTAAATAATTTTTTTTTTTAAATATATAACTTTTTACTGCAGCTATCGTTGAGGGTTAAATGTTGAGATGTACTTGATAGTGTTATAAGATCTAGAATTTGATTTTCATAATTAAAATGTACATTGCAGTGAAATGTCTAGTAAATTCATAGACGAGAGTATCTTAGAGGAAGGCTCCAGGCTGCAAGAGCACTACCGTATAACATTGGGCGTGGGGCCTCTGTGGTGGTCCTGATGTGCCCCATGCCGCATCGTCTGTATCTACAGTCAACACAGAGAGCCGCGGTGTGGGGAACGAGCAGAGTCAGCTCTCTGTGAGCTCCCAAATTATAAAAGTACGTACTTTTCATATTTAAAGGTATCTTCAGAAATCGGTAATTTATTTACGACTATAAATGCAAATAACGTACATTGGTCGAGAGCTAACATTGTTTTGTTACGATATACAGGAGGATGTATTGTTGGAAGCCGTAGAAGGCACCGAAGAACCAGTGCGTATAACATTCGTTCTCCGCTTGACTAGAATTACATCTGTCGAGTGGGAGACCGTAGTATGGCACCGTTGTCTATATATTCGCGTACCCGTCTACTTTCTGCCTGAAGGATCAAAAGATGCCTTTCTTTCGCTCCTAGAATACGCTGAAGATCCACTACACTGCACCCATGTTATTGTTTGCCTCCGCAAAGATAGATCAGATAGAGGTATTTGTCGCTTGCTTTCCTTCGGCACAAACGTCGAAGACTTTTTTGTGTTAATAAGAAAGATTTACCGTCTGAAATCATTTTATTGTTATGATATAGGAATACTGGTTCGTACTTTCATGTTCTTGGGTTTCACGGTCTTACCGCCAACTCATGCCATGATACCACCAGGCAGTGACGCTGGCAGTCTCTACATGCTGTATACCATCGAGTAATCGGCAAGCAGTTATGCCTCTTAAATTTAACGCGCAGATATTGATTCGAGAGAAAAGATACTGAAGTTTCTCTGTTCTACAATTTTTTTATATTATTTGATTATCAACTCATTTTTCGTTTACTGTAACGACTTTCTCCTCGCTTTCTCATGAATTTAGATGTAATTATTTGTGTTTATTATATTCTATTACAGGTACACCATAAGTTTAAAGTAAAATTCTGAAAAGGATATTTGGAAAAAGGCACAATTTTACTTTTATATTTTAAATTTTATTATACATATGTAATTTGTGTTTTCTTATTAATTGCAAATTAGGAACCTTATTAATTTTGCAAATCATTTAAATCGAATGATTATGTCTAGTGCAGATAAACTTCGGCGTTAAATTCTTGAGGCTTGATGATAAAACAAAAATTATAGTCGCGAATACGTAGAACACATACATAAATGGCTTTCAATGGATATATCGATTCATTCTCTTGAACACAATATAACTCTTATAAGAGCATATAAGCTGCTGACAAAGCTTCCCACGTGAAAGAATTTGACGGAATCTGTAGTCGTACTAAACAACTAACACCACGGCGAGGAACTGTCAAATTTTAGAGAAAATTTATTATCGATATATCTCAATGTTAATTGTGGCAGATTGGGTATCACCGCGTTGTTCTTCGTAATATATATATATATAAGTACATTTGCTTATTTTTAAGTATTATCAATATGTATAATCTAGACTTTAATATCTGTTATGCGAGTACCAACAAATAAGTTTTAATTTATCATTTCATTCTATTATTTAAGAACGACATTATTTATGAATAATTGACTGATATTCTTTATAAAATGTGCAATTATTTTTCTGTAATATTTTCGTAAATAATTCATGCTTCTGATTATGAAATAAAAAGAAATCGCGCAAACATCCAGTAAAAATAAAATTTGGATGTTACAGTTGACTTTTCGAAAAATCTGAATCTTTTTGAAATTTTTATTTATGATAAAATGTGTTCGTACAAATTGAATACTAATTAACTTAAAACAGTGCTAACTATCGTGTGGATAGCACAATTTTGCAAATTTAAAACAATGAATTAAAAATGTGAACACTATGTTGCACTGATTGAACATAAGGAAAAACATTTCATAGGATAATTGTCCCAATTTTACTATCGCTTTAAACACAATGCTAATTGATATGCTTATTTTGAAGTTTTTAAGATATATAATAGACATCATTTCTTTATTATATTCAAGTGTCTTTGTTCAAATACAGCACGTTCAATGCACTGTCATATATACCTAATACTATCACTCTTGCACACTGTATCAAAATCATTTTGAAAATGATTATGAAATAATTAATTACGGGCCGATTGTTATTTAGTGATGTCTATTAGTAATATTTATTGTATCGTTTTACATTAAGAATACCTATCTACCTATCACTTCTTTAGTTAAAGACGTTAAAATTGGCAGTAATTAGCATTTGTACAATTAGAAGTTTTATAATTAGAGTAGTCATCTTTTTATCATTATTTTATTGAAATATTATTTAAACGTTATCATAAGATTGCTTTAATACATATAAAAAAAAGTGAAAATACTACGTGTGCTTGCACTCTTGGTCATGCAATTTTGCTTTCTGTATCTAATTAGAAGAACATGGAGTTTGCGTCTTTAGCGACTTTCCTAACTCTAATTATTTTGTAGATGTAAAACATCGAATATCTTATGCAATTGTGCTTATATCTGACAGTCGTAGTTTAATATTAACATTTTTAATGTATAACGATCTCATATTTCCATATTAACACAATATACGGAAAAAAAAGCGGCAGTAATTGGGACAGTTACCCTATTCTCAAAATATTCAAAATTGGAAGGTACTGAATTACTATTAAATCTTATTTATCATTATCTAAGCTCTATATGTTATTAATTTTTTATAATATATTCTTAGGTGATAGTATATCTAAGTAATAGTATGTTTGGTAATTCCCAATCAGTTAACATTGAAGAGATTTTGCTAATAAATGCGTTCTTTAGTGTTGACTTGATAACAGACAACATGAAAAATAAGTAAAAATACAAAAAAAATGAAAAATATTAGAAAAAGAACAAAAAAATGTTAATAGCTTGTTAGGAATATAGATAGAAATAAGTACAGAGTGACGGACTATTATATGTTACTTCACGCAAATAATTGTCGATTTATTTTAAGTTTTTAAATTCAACAATTCCGTGCATTTTATCAGTTAGTATTATGTATTCGTACTTCTGATCATACATACACATATGAACACACAGACACATACAAAAAGTGAATATGTATGCTACGTTTCTTATTCATTCATGAAAACATAATTGCTAAATAAACATATAATAAAACCTACTATATTGTTGCTTTATACTTACCAAATTTATTTTACAATTCTATTTACGTTTACGTCAGACTTATAAAATAAAATGCGGAATACGTAATTACTTTTATTCAGTACAAAGACTTTTGTGCACAAAGCGTATAATTATAATCAAAAACATTATTGAAAGATAAAATTGTAAATGTAAAGGGGCATTTGTTTTATATTTTTATGTGCAAAAAATATTACCGCAATATGGTGAAACTTAGCAAATTTTATTAATATTATAATGTACAAAAAACTTATCTGCAACTTATCCTGCTTAATGCAAATGAACGAAATCTATATTTTAATCTAATATTTTAAAACTAAAGTATGTTTACTATTATGCCATCATTTATATTTTTTATTAAATTAGAAATAAGAGAGGAAGAGAGAGAGAGAGAGAGAGAGAGAGAGAGAGATTTTGAATAAATCAAATTTTTGTTCAAAATTCCATCAAAGTAAAACTTCAAGAACAAATTTAATATTTTCATTGTATAAAAAAAATCATGTGTTATATCTCTCATGTTTTATATATATATATATATTGATTTTCATAAAAGCGCAATCGTGTTTCTTGTTTTTGTTGAACTTAACCGCGTGGATTGGATTTCTCATCAGCTTCCTATAATTAATTTGAAGGATTAGACATAAAAAAAATAAAAATTATACATAAAAATATATTGTACCTCAGTTTTCGGAACTAATCCTAAGCTATTGAGCATACCAGATGATGCGGATTTTTCAATGGGACGTGCTATCAATTTTTTACACTTTATTAAGTGTCTTGCTGTAACATGATATTAATTGAAATTAAACTCTATTAATAATACCGAATATATATTATATCTTTCTTCAAGATGATTATACCTAATTGGTTGCCATCAATCGATGTATACCCGCATAAGCATTGCAATTTCTTATCTAGCGGGATATTAACTAAAGGAGATGGCACGATCAGACTGGTTTTCGGTCTTTCATTATGAATTTGTTGTTGATGTTCTTGGAATGCGCGCCAACAACACGTAACATAACGACACTGTTGACATCGCTGCTCACCACTGTATATTATATAATTTACGTTATTAATCATAAGATTGTTGATTTTAGAATGTACTTACGGATAATGTTCATCTTCGTCAATATCTTCTTCACATTCTTGACAGGATAAATATTTGACGGAAGTATTTACTGTAATTGGTCCAGTGCTCCACTTGTGTATTTTTTCATATGGTGGTAATTCGGGTAGAGGACTATCTACAGTAAATCGTGTCATTTCCAGTACGTCTTTTGTGATCATTATACCGCTATTGCCGGCTGAATATGGCACTGCTTCTGTATATTCATTTTATGATTAAATGATAATTGTAATCTTTTCATATAAAATATCTCTAATTTGTTAGTAATGAAAAAAAAACTTTATACATGCAACGCAAATATTTAACCACACATTTAAGTATTTATATATATTTACTTGAATTAAAAACATAATCGTGTAATTCCCGCTGATGTAATGTTAAAGAACTCTTTTGGTTGAACCAGAGACAGCATCTTGAACATTTGTTGCCTTTTCCTTGATCCCTTCTTACGATGTGCCTTTGCATGTGCGTCAAATAAGCGTACACATTGGACGCGTTTGGATTGCCCTCATTTACAAAATTTATTACCTTTCATAATAGAAAAGTGTTGTATTAATCTATATTGACACAGCAATAGGAATATCTGTGTAAATATTTTTCTCTTCTTACTTTAAGACAATATGGGCATTGTAATCCTTCGCTCTTTTCATGAATCTTATAATAATGATCTATAACGTCCTTATGACTGGATGTACGATAGCCGCAACTTTCGCAATGATATGGCATCTCGGAAGGATAATGCATCAATGACAAATGATCAATTAACGATTTGCTTTTTCCTGAACGAGAACCATGTACAAATGTGATTACTCTGTATTATTACAAGTCGGTTTGAAAATATCAGCTTACCAAATTTCTCCTCGCAAATAGCACAAACTACCATGACGCTTTCAGAATGACCGAAATTGCTGTGTGTTTCTGACACATGAGTAATCAATTGATGCCGAGACGATAACGGAGTGCAACAATATCGGCATACCGATAATTCCGGTTGACCCGGCACTTGCGGTGGTACATGACTAACCATATGCTCCATCACTTCCGTATTAGATCTCATTATAGTCGTGCAGAGGAAACACTGTAAGTCCAAAAAATATATTTGTTAGATATAAACCTAATAGTATGACAGCAAAAAATTTTGAACAAACCTTGAAATGTAAGGAAACCCTTAATTCTTTTAAGATGTGATTCCTGTCACCCTCCATTGTAGCATAATATAATTCTTGAAGTTGAATTTGATCTTTCGGATCTTTTTCATTTTTAAGTTCTTTTTCTTTATTACTCTTAAGATCAATTATTACTCTTTTTGTTTCATATTCTGATGGAGTTATTATATTACTACCTCGTTTTCTACCCCGGCGCTGTGCTTTTGCTGTAATAGTTTCGGGAGGTTTCTGAGATATTACATCAGTTATTGAATCTTTTGATGTTGTAACTGGTGCATCAGTTGACTTGGAATAAGACCAATCTTGAAATGGATTAGCAGCTATATTCGTTAAACGATCTAGCAGAGACTCATCTGAAAAGGTATACAATCTTTTTATTCGATAATTTAATGTTGAATTCGCATATACAATCAGAAACTATTAAATTTCTATCCGTGATGTGATCAGTGGTATTTTTCACTCACTGGAATCGATTCTAGTTTGCTCCGCGACATGTCGTATAATATTATCAAACGCGCGTTCCGCTGTAGCGCCATATAGTTCCCTCCATATTAATTCATCTAAAAACTGTTGTATCATTTGCCTACTAAGCAAACTCAATGTGTTCTGAAACATTCTCGGCACAATTTTTCTAAGATATTCCATAATATGATAATTGCTCATGAGATTTCTGGAACTTTGTTCTGAAAATGAAGACTGAAAGACTTGATTATAGCCCATATCATTCAAGGTATTTTTATCGACAGTAAAATCCGTCATTATTTTGGAGTCCGTATGGACCCAGTCTTTTAATGGATGTAAAATATTGTTAAATCGTCTTCTAAACGATCTCTCCCCTTCCTGTACTGGTTCACAGGCGCGCAATCGTATGTCCAATGTAGAAGGATCGAGAATGCTGATAACTTCCACTTTCACCTAAATGTGAGAGCAAAATTCCGTCATTATTAAACATTTTTTTTTAGAGAAATAAGAAAATATCAAGATATTTCACCTGTCGTAAATGTCCATCTTGCGATGTCGTGCCTAAACTAATTACGCCGACTTGTATCACTGCATTTTTACCGCCCATCTTACGAGTTTTGTCCCATACTGCTGCTGTACAAATGCTACGTAGATTTGTATAAAAATTTTTTAGGTACATATTGGACACTTTAACCCAGGAGACTACATTTTGAACGTTAGTTTGACACGCCCAATGATAAATCAATTTTAATAAGACTGTAGGCGTATAATGGGCTCCTTGGAAAATAGAACCAGAAAAGACGGAAACGAATCTATCAGGACAACAACTAGATATCCATACATAACCACCGGAATAGGGAAATGTTCCCTGATCGCTGTACATTCCCAACTTGAGTTTAGGCTTCTGGTAATTCGAACTATGTTGCATACAGTATTGTTCCGATTTTACTAAGCCTTGCTGTATTAACCATTCAGCGAATTTTGTAGCAGAAAACATGAGCACATTTTTAACTTTAGCATCTAAAAAATTTCGGTTATTAACACGTATGTATATGTTTAACGCTACACACTTATTATATATTGATAAAAGAAAAAGTAAAAACAGGATATACCTAACGCCTGTCTTTCTTTTTGTGCACTTTGCGGTGTAATTTCTTTGTTACGTAAATTTGGTCTTGCTATTACGACTAAAGATGGGTAGGTTCGGCCGCCAGTTGTTTTGTTAAAAGTATATTCTCTGCCATCAGGTAGGTGCTTTTTGGAGTCATCAATTTGTTCGCTTGCTATAAAATGTAATGTGAATAAAAATTAATTATTTAATATATTGTTTTTAAAAATATTATAATGCTTCTTTGGTTTTAACCTGTATTTTTGTTGCCAATGGATATTCCACCTATACTAGTGTGTTCAGTGGGAGTGTTTTTGGTTGTTGATTGTACTGTTTGTTTAGTGACAGCCTTCACTCTGAGATTTGTCACATTTGGAGGAGTGGTAGTAACTAAGGGAGATTCATATTACTTCTATTAGTTATAAGATTATTCTCATTTTTCTTTCCCTTTATAAAATATATTAATTTATAAAAAAATATTCATTACCTTTATTTGATACAACTTGTTGTGATGCAGGCTTTGATTTCATGCGAGCAACTGTGGGTGCAGGCTATAAAAATAAATTTATTAATTATATTAACTAATTGTATTTAAAAAGTGTATTTAAAAATTCTGTATCTTCTTGTAAAATTCATACATCTTCTATAATATCAGGTTGTTGTACTTGAAGAACTTTTGTCCTACGTCCAGATCTGGTGTACTTATACTGAAAAAATAGTCCGTTTAAAATAAAAAAAATTAATGTAATAAAAAAAATAATGTGTAATAAATGTTAAGGATCTATTTTTAGCAAAGAAAATACAAATGAAATTGATAGTACATTCTCTTGTTGAGGCTGAGGAGCCACAGTCGAAGCTACAGATGTGGTTGTAGTAGTTGTTGTATCTGAAACTATATTTAATCCTTAATTGGTATTCGTTCCGAAATTTCTTTAATATTCGCGAGTCCAATGTTCCTAACAAAACTTCTAATATGTATCTTTGCTTAAAGTTAACATAAGTAAATGATTTTTTTTAAAAGTGAAATCTATGGAATAAGATTATGTAACTTAAAATTAAGGTTGTGTGAAAAAATTGTTATAAACATAGCTATCTGAATGTTTAGCTACATAATTGAAAATAAAATCCACTGGACCCGCAAATATCAATTAAAATTAAATTATCTTCAATAAACTGTAGAACAAGCAGCTTGTTACCTTGGGTTTGTGTAACAGTTCCTAAAATAACATGTCCCATACGTGGATCAACTACTAACTGAATATTTCCTTGAGGTCCACTAGAATTACTTGTAATATTCAATTTAATTGGTGTTGAATTCTTGTTTTGTTGAGTCTAGAAGTAGAAAAAAGAAAAATATTTCTAAATAAAAAAATATAGAGCGTCTGGTAATTATTGACATAACGCTTGTGGACAGATAAAACAGACTAAACTGAATAGAAAAGGCCTATATCATTTTATGATTTTTGCAATAACTAATAAGAAATTAATTTATAAAGATTTGATAATTATTATGATTTGATATATTATGTGCACAAATCAATGACAGACAGCCCAGTGTTTACAATTACTAAGCTAACAGTGTGGTAGTAGGAGTGCTTTATACAAAGCAACAGTTAAGCACAAGTGACACAGTCACTGTTTACAGAGCTGTATGCTTAATGATCTTAAACATTGTAGATGTGCTGGTTTCCAGATCTTTATAAATTTATTTTTTGTTAACCATGAATGAACATCGAAAAATTATAGAGGACTTTTCTATTTAGTTTAGTTCATTCTTTCTATCCATAAACATTAGGTGTACAAATTAATTCTCGGTCTTTTTTGACCAACTTTGACATTTATTTGACTGTCCAGTTGTTTTAGGCGATAGGCAACGTCTTGCTGGGTTACTCCAAGCGTATTTGCAAGTTCTAAATGCGTTTGGCAAAAATTCTCATTCAAAATTTCCTCCAACTCCACGTCTACCACTTTTTTTGGTTGACTAGGGTGTTCACGATTCTTAAGGTCGAAATTTCCCTCTCAAAACTGTTGGAACCACCTTTTACACTGTATGATACAGCATTCTTGCTCAAAGCCGAACAAATCATTTTTTTTGCTTCAGCCGCGTTTTTTTTTAAGTTGAAATGCGAAAAGAAGGCAGTGCATCAAATGTTGCTTTTCGAACGACATCGTGTTTACTGCTGATTTTTCAGGTTATGTTCACAGGAGGATCAAGTATTGAACCTCATTTTAAAGCTAAAAGATGGCATTTCAAAATAATTACAGAATGGGGGGAGGGGTTCAACTTAAACGGGTCTGAAGTCACTGAAAGGTAGAGGCCAAGAATTAATTTGTACACCTAATATATTAATAATTATCAAATGTCCTGTATATAAAAATTTATTTTTTCCATTATAGTAAAGTTTATACTAAAATATACTTACAACATTTAAAATCTGGGAAGTATTCTGAACTGCTGCTGAAGTCTGTGTTGGAGTTTGTGTAGGTCTGTAATTAATACATTATGTAGTAATTATATGTGACACTACTCTGCTTTGTTTTATAATTAGATATTTACACTGCATATTGATAACCACTGGTGTCTCCTATTTGGCATATCAATTTAGCTCCATGATCTTTAACTAATTCTTCTAACATATTTATAACCTGACAACAACATGGTCAATATATAATACATATTTATGTCATTAAGAAAAAAAAAAAATTAATAGATGAATTTACTTTATCATAATTCTCTTTCTGCTTTGTTTTTAATTGAAGCTGGGCTTCACTAAGGGGTTCTTCTGTACACTCCAAGTTCAAAATCATGTTGGGTGGACGAGCATTCAAGATAGAACGCGAGTACATCCGTGATCTTGGCATTTTATCAATTGATTCTTGTGTAAAAAAATCATAAACATTAGATGTATGATTATCAAACCCGAATTGTGCTCTGATCTACAATAGATAAGCTTTTATTTAGCCTTTTAATCTAAACTTAATTTGCTTTGAATTTTAAACTTTATAATTGGAATATAGTTACCCAAGCCAGCTTACTTAAAACTTACGAATTACAGCTTCAGCAATGGAAAGACTTCTTGTTTGAAAAAAAAAAAAAAATACATTATAATTTAATTTAAAGCAAAAAACTATAGGTTTATTACGCTGATTGCAGATCGATCCTTACATACCTTATTTAAACAATATAACAAAAAATAGAAAAGAATAGACAAAAACAAACTCTCTAAATGGAAGTTTAGATCTAAATCACTAATCGCAACAATTATCCGTAAAAATTTTACGAATACACCATAATATACAGATTGTACGTTTTTACTATCAATTAATCGATGCAATATCTTGATACGTTTGTTTCAAAAGAAACATTCAACGATCAACGACATTGACGTTAGAAAAGGATCCATACCGATACTCGATGGTCGTCTCCGCTTAGCTATCGTCGTACTATAGGTATATCGTATTTGTTGCATCCGATTGCAGACCCTGGACAGAAGCAACAATTCTTCGGGTCGCAAAACGAATTATCGAAGAAATGATAATTTTTTTATTCATCGACAGAAAGCCGCTGATTCACAACATAATGAAACATTAAACAATACGTAACCTAACAGTTATTAAACGTACCGGAAAATCTTGCAAAAGCTTGATAGTTGATGCTCGAAATGCGAACCTCTTGTTGAATGCGGCAACGATCCGCAACAATTTGCGCATTCAGATGCATCACGATTACATGATCGGTCGGTCACGTCGTGTACTACAGTTATCCGAGTTTATATTTCATTACATATGCCCATTTCCATCAATGCAGATTAACTTTAAGCTCGGTTCAATTTGTTTTTCATCTTTTTCTAATTCTAAAAATTAGAGAAAGATTAACACAGTAAGTTAAACCGAGATTAAAGTTAATCTGCATTGATGGAAACAAGCAATAAAGGGCGACGGTTACCATTGTTACCAACGCCGATTAACTTAATCGATGATTAGTCCATTGGAATTGACCAATCGCGTCTGTCGTCAAAACTAAATGATAAATGCGATTGGTCAATTCCAATGTACTAATCGTCGATTAAGTTAATCGGCGTTGGTAACAGTCGCCCACACATGTTTCGTCCATACAGGAAGTAAGATATATGTATGTATATACAATACAAGGGACGAGAAGACATTCTAGATAACATATTATATATACATATACATATATATGTATACATAGACAACTTGAAAAGCTTTTTAAGTCAGAAAAAAATAACATTTTTTCGGAAAAGTTTTATTTTATTTTTCAATATAATCTCCTTTTAATTCAATACACATCATGACATCATATGAAGCCGTCGATATCAGTTATATCTCTCTAACGCAATTAAGTATTTGCAAAATTGCTTCAAAAAATAAACTATGCCATCACGATATGAATGACTATAGACTGATCACTTCTCTCTCTTCTTTTTATCGATTGATAGAAAATGTGTTACATATACAATTATATAAGATTGTCTTTTTACTGCTAACTTAAATTTGACTTGCAACATTGAACAAAACGAAGAATGCAAAATTGGAAACACAATGACTTAATTATTTGTAATTTTTGTAGATGCTATATTAATGTTTTTTGTAATTTAACCACTGTTTAAAGATTTTTTAACTGTAACATTGAGAATGACCTGATCGGAGTCTAAACGTATGTATTATTTGTTTATTATGTTAAACTTCTTTGTTCACATGATTGTTATTATTATTTAAATTTAAATTACTTGTTATTACTGGCTCTTTGCCCTTATTCTATATACTTTGTACAAAATACACTTAATCCAACAATGCTACATTTTTTTCAAGCCGTCCAAAAAGTACAATGGCTGAAACTCTGCAAAATAGACCAATCTTCTTCGAGCCAAATCTTCAGGTTTCGAAACAAAAAGAAGTCTCATGGGGTCAAATCTGGAGAGTATGATGAATGAGGCAGCAATTCATATATCGTAATAATTTGGTCAATTTTGCGGTGGCAATTGCTGATGAATGGGACAGTGCGTTGTCGTGATGGAACAACACTTTTTTTTTGCCAAATGAGGGCGTTTTTCCTTCAATTCTTTGTCGAAACTGCCCAGCAAGTCGGTGTAGTATTTTCTCTCGTAATCGTTTTTCCCTTATCTAAGTAGTCGATGTGGATGATCCTTTTAGAATCCCAAAAAATGGTGGCCGTGATCTTCCTATAGCCGATGGAACTAACTTGGCTTTCTTCGGGATCGATTCACTAGATGAAGTCCATTGTTTTGATTGTTGTTTTGTTTCGGGTGTGTAATGGTGAACCCATGTTTCGTCCACATATCGACAAAAAATTCTCGTGGGTTGCGCTGAAACAGATCCAAACATACCTTAGAAACAGTCTGGAACGCACGCGTTTATTCTCCACAATAAGCAAACACGGCACTTATCGCGACATCATTTTTCTTATGCTCAATATTTCATGTAGGATATAAAATACCGTTCTTTTGAGATACTTACCATTTCTACTATCTCACGCAACTTCAAACGACGATCACTCATGACAATATTGAGCACATTATTGACCATTTCTTCGTTGGTAGCAGTTTTCGGGCGTCCACTGCGTGGTTCATCGTCGGTGTTAGTACGACCACGCTTAAATTCGTTTACCCAAAAACTGATGGTTGGTAATGAAGGAGTAGATGTGCCATGAACCTCTTGAAACTCTGCTTGAATCTGCGTAGCTGTTTTCCCTTCAAAAAATTGTGTTTTATTACTGCATGAAACTTCTTTTTATTTTCATTGTTGACAAAATGTTTGACTTGCTTTGTTTGACTGCTCGTAACTAAATGACTAATGGATACAATTGTCTGAAAATTTGACAGTATTATTCATAAAAGATGATGTACTTTTTGGCCATTATGTCTTTCTATCTCCGTGTGACTTAAGAAACATTTTCAAGTGGCCCACATACATATTAATCATTGAGTATTAATCCAAAGATGTCTTTCGACTATAATTATCACTATCTTCCGACTGACTCTAGGAATCATCGGAATAATCACTATCATCATACAAATTATACGTACTAATCGTCATCATCGTCATCGTTGGTAGAATTATTCAAGTCTCGGAAATCACGAAGATAGAACTAGAAAAGACACAAAATAGTTAATTTAATTTCGACATATCTATGACACAATAATAATTTGTTTGCCTTGCTTACACTTTGTTTATACTTTTACAATTAAAATGAGATAAATATATATCAGGGAATGGAAGTAACTCGTTACTTATAACGAAGTTAGTAACAAGTTATTTTTCTAACTTTACTGATAACTGTGTCACTTTCTTTTTTTGGTAAATGTGTGTTTATTAAAAAATTTAATATTTCAACCTCCATTTTCAGCCCTTAAAACATCATGTCTGCCAAAATAAAAAAATACGTATCAAATATTTTTCGATTCTTGATAAAATCTGCATAGGTAGAAGTCAATCCCGGAGTGGCACTTGGGTAGTGTTACTTGTGAGCTGTGTGTACAAAGCTTTACTCCGACGTTTCTGTGTATACATTTATGTTGAGCAATTGGAAAACACCCCTTTTTGCAAAACTTCTGCTATATATTTTAATTATAGCGTTATCATTTTCTTTCTATCTAAATATTTGA
Source organism: Cyphomyrmex costatus (assembly GCF_001594065.2). Taxonomy (NCBI): domain Eukaryota; kingdom Metazoa; phylum Arthropoda; class Insecta; order Hymenoptera; family Formicidae; genus Cyphomyrmex; species Cyphomyrmex costatus. The sequence continues at coordinate 2,445,034 of NW_017274954.1, read as the reverse complement.
TTTACAGCTAAAAATATAGATTAAGTAAAAATAAAGCTGTATTATAATAGAGAGATTATGTGTATTTTTTAATTTTTTTTTTAATTTCTAACTTACATTGTGATTCAGATAGTCCTGTACAATCCTCTCTTTTTCTATATATATAATCTTCTAGTTTTCTACAAAGTATAAAAAAATTCCTGAAACATCTTAACATAGCTGTCAACTGCTGTAGCGATCCAGAAGTGATTTTTGACAGCTAAGTAATATATACAGTACCATTATTTCAAGAATTATTTTGCTCTTCTATCTTCTATGTGATACATCGGACATATGTATATCTCAGTTTGCTGCATATTTTACAGGTTTTAAAATTACAAAATTGTGTTTAAAAAAAACTAAAAAATAAAACTATACATAGTATCAGTGTTGTACATGCTACATATATATTGCTTTTATTAAAATTTGAACAAAAAATACTGCAAGAGTACATTTTCAGACTGATTTTTAAAAAGTAACGGAAAAGTAACGAGAAGTTACCTTTCGAATAAAGCTATATCCACACAAACTTGCATAACCGCATAAACGTATGCATAAAGAAAATTATCCAATCACATTTTATGTGCATCTCTATAAGGGAAATGCGATTGGATAATTTTCTTTATGCATGCGTTTATGCAGCTATGCAAGTTTGCGTGGATATAGCTTAACGGTAACTGTAACGAATTACTTTTAAAAAGCGATAATTAGTAACGGTAACTCGTTAATTTTTTTACTCTGTAACGAGTATTTACTCTGTAACGAGTAACTGTAACTTAGTTACTTTTAAAGAGTAACTTTCCATTTCCTGATATATGTTGGGCGTTGCGTGCGCGCGCGCGCGTGTGTGTGTGTGTGTGAAGAGAAAGAAGACGAAGATGCTTAGTGTAAAAAATGTAAATAAGGTAAACAAACATACTTTCACAAACTCTCTATGACAAATATATCTTTGTAATACAAGTAATCAGAAAAAAAGATTGTTATATGCTTGCTTTATATTCTACTGAACTTGATGTACTTGTGAAGAACAGGAAATGCATAAATCATAATTATATGGTTTATTGATATCACTAATCTATTGTATTCAACTATATTGCTTATTTTAGTGATGTTTTTTTAAAAATTATATTATTTATTTATTAAATTATATGATAAAGCAAGAAAAAGGAATGCAAAAAAAAAACACACAGATAATTCTTGTCTATACATACATTCCTAAATGATGTTGAATTTTTCTTGTTCGAAGGCATCCATATCAGGACATTGGACTCACTTGCCGTTGTAAGTATAGGAATATGAGGATGACCCACTAAGCAATTACGACTCACCGCCTACACATTAAATAAATAAAAGTTATTTTGTGCAACACATACTACATTGAGAAAAAAATGCTGTTGACTCAATTAAAATCTATATCACGGGTTGTCACTAACATATAAGTAATTAATTCATGTATATTTTTTTGATACAAAGACTTTGATTATTAAAATAATAATCAAAACCTTTGTATCAATAAAAATATACATGAATTAATTACTTATGTTAGTGACTGCAGCCCGTGATATAGATTTTAATTGAATCAACAGCATTTTTTTCTCAGTGTACGAAAAAGAAAAATTTGTTTATCAAATGCACAAAATAAAAACACTTAACTATTTCGTGATTTCTTCTCAAACACTGTATCCCAGTTTTTTTTTTCTTGTCATAAATGAATATATTACCATAACAGCATTCAGTTATAATAAATTCACTTTTAGGTCCGAAAAAAATGATTCCTTGTATAGCTGCAATCACAACACATAACTGAGAGAACTTAATATCAACTATTAATAAATCAGAATTATTTAAAGCGTCGCTTTTTCAGTTACATGGGCGAAAAAAAATATAAAAAATGTACATAAAAAAATTTTTTAACAATAATCTCAGAATAAAAATTAATTAACAAATAAACCATTGAATAATGTTACTGTATGCTTCTTCTCTTTTGAAATATACATAAAAAATAAAGAGTTCTAAGAATAAAAAAAAGTAAAATGCCGGGAAAATAATAATAATGTAATTACATTTAACACGTTCCTCGTCGAGAGAGAGTTGATGTATTGTATGATACGAATTTCCTTCACATGACCACATTGATTTATCAAATAATAATATGTTGTCGCAACCACACAATGTGAGAATCTCTGTCCCGTCGTGATTATACATGGTGATTGTTAAGTTATGATAACTCTAATACATTTAAATTACATATGTAATTAAAACTCATGTAAAAAACATAAACACTGTAGTATTTCTTTAAATATTGATAAACTTTTCAGCAATAGGGTTGAAACAAACTAATACGTACCCTGTTATACTCTGGTCCACAATTTATAAAGTGGCTTCGAAAGATTTCGCTGATCATAAATCCTTATGTAGGGAAATTCACCGCTGACACAAAATTCATTACTATTAGAAGGATTACAATGTATACTTCCTAGTCTACTATCTTGAGGGCTCCATATCTCAAGCAATCTATGGATATGAATGTAAAAATGTATATATTATAAAGGATATATACGTGTGTATTACAGAACAAAAATAAACACTTTTATCGTGTAACTCAAAATTTATTAGTATCTATAACTAATACAAACACGAAGCCTATAACAGTCTAAATCGGATCGTTAATTGTTTATATATAAACTACCGCGGTATATTATCACGATTTAAAACAAGTTATTGCGAGGAATATTACTAAGGCCTCGGTAATCTAATTGGCTAGAACACTTGCGCGTAAAGCAAGGTATCCGTGTTCGATTCCCGGCCGAGGTAATATTTTTCATAATAAGAAGAATTATTTCCAGATTTAGTATTTTTCAGATTATTAGAAATGCGTTTCAAGACCAACGATTGTTCGGCGCACAGTTTGGGTGACTACGTATATTAGTTAATTATTCATTTGTTTTAATTCGTGATAGTACCGCGGTATATGTAAGATCCAAGCTAGATCGTTATAGGCTTCGTGTTTGTATTAGTTACGTTTTTAAATTAACGGTTTTTAGTATTGAATATTGTCAAAATTTAACATTGCGTCTATGTAGAATTTAATCGACTTATGCTCATTTCTACTAATTAACGTAGATTAAATTTAATTTTGGTTTAACTTTTTTTTGTTATAATGGTCGAACTTGGATCTTTTATGTCAACATATCCTATTTTCTGTTTCTTGAGTTTTAAATGTACAATTCAATAAGATTCTAATCATTTTTTCTAGTCCAAAGTATAAGTTGAACCAGGATTAAAATTAATCTACATTTATAAAAATAGGCATTAGCTCCGGTGCAAACAATATAAGTAAATTTCGGTTTAACATATTGTTCCTGTTTTTCTAATTTTTGGAATTAGAAAAACAGAAACAATTATAAGAATTAGGTAAAGATAAACAGTAAGTTGAACCGAAATAAATCAATATTATAGTTGAACAGGGCTATAGCTGTCATAACGATCCAGTCATCTTCTAATCACAATGAGATTAATTCGCATATAAGTACACAGGACGATCCCGCGCTACACTAAACGCCAGACAATGGTCGCGTTCAGAAGACTCAACAGTTTTATTAGGTGTACAAAAAAGTTCTGAGCTTTAGATTTCATACAACCGAAAAACCAATTTAAATTTTATATATCTTCCTGCCCTTTTGCGGTTTTAAAGCGTTAACATTTGGCCTTCTAAAATGCCATACGGTTTGGCGTTTGATGCACATAACCTCAAAAAGCAATAGTGTTCACGATGGCAATAACAAAAAAACATATTCGATTTTCCATTCACTTCGCGTTTCATCTGAAGAAAAATGCTGCTGAAGCCACTGCAATGATTTGTGCTGCATATGGAGAGAACGCTGTAAGTCATGCTACATGTAAAAGATGGTATATCAAAAGTTTCGCCAAGGAGATTTCAGTCTTAAAGATGAATCGCGTGCTGGACGCTCTGAAAAGATTGAAACGGGCGAATTGCAAGCACTGCTGGATATAAACTCTGCGCAAACTGAAAACGAGCTTGCAGAACAGCTTGGCGTTACGCAGCAAGCCATTTCCGTACGATTACATACGATTATTACATAGATTTTACAAAAAAAAGCTCAGAACTTTTTTGTACACCTAATATAACTATTTTATGATTCTTCGTTTAGATCAGACTATTTCTTTAGATCTAAAAGTATAATCCAATCAGCGAGACAAATTATAAAACGGTTGCAAAACTGTTGAGTTTGCTGAACGCAGCCAATACAACGATTTTACAACAAAATTAATATTATATGTAGCACGCACGCACGCACGAACGCACGCACGCACGCAAAGAATATATAGAAACATTATTACATATAAACTTTTTAGTAACAATGACTTACTTTGGTGTATCCTCCCGGATATCTATGGATAAAATTGAATCGTTTCTAGCAGAAAACACCATATAGGGTATTTCAGGATGCACAGCCAATGCCCAGTCTTTCTTCTCCTTACGGATCGGACAAAATAATGAATCATAGTTTATCAACTGTCTCGATAAGTTATGTTCAAGATCTAATAAACGTATACAACCATCGTCACCAGAAGTGACCATAAAATTTTCCACATCTAAAGGCAGCCATTTAGCCTAAACACATATACGATTAAATTAAAAAGATTAATATAAAAATACAATTAAATCAGAATAACTATTACAAAACATTTAAATAGCAACACTTTATAATATAAATACATACCTGTGTTAGGAAGTTATGGTCACTTGAAAAGCAACAACGCTTTTTCCTTGCAGCCCAATCCCAAATAGAAATTGTCTTTTGAGAGGCACTTGCTAATAAATTTCCTTTTTGATTGAAATTTAAGGCCTTCACAGAATCCTATAAATAATAATCAAATTTTAATACATGTCGCTATACATAATGATTAAAAAAAATCTGTAGTAATGATCTAAAAATAATATATAAAACATTGTATAATAAGTCAACATGTAATAAGATAAATAGTTTACCTCAAGTTCATTAAGACTATACTTAAACTCGAATCTATTTACTGCAGGTAAAGAACTATAAAATCTTCTTTGGAATAACGGATTACTACCTATTTGCCGATTTATTACTTCTTGCTCAATGAACCAATTAGGAGGCGGTTCCTTTATTTCTAAGCATTTTAAGTTATCAGATAACGTGTTTTCTTCTTTTTCTTTTTCTACTGCTTCTGCTTCCTCTTCTTTATTCAATTCATTCATGTTAGCAACAAAATATTCATTCAAGTCAGCTGTAAAAAATTTAGAATTTAAAAAAATAATGCAAAATTTATATGTAAATTTACATATATATCAATTTTGCATTAATTTTTTGATAAAATTAAAAATTCTAAATTTATATATATATATATATATATTAATTTAGATATATATTAAAAAGTAAGGTGAATTTTGTTATAAAATGAAAAATCTTTATTTATTCATCCAAATTAATTTCATCCCCTTCAAAGTAATCCCCCTCTGATATAATGCACTTATGCCAACGTTTTTTCGATTCCTGGAAGCATGCCAAAAAGTTGTTTCCCGGTATAGCGCGCAGGGATTCACGTTGAATCTCTTTAATAGATTCAAAGCGGTGTCCCCGGAGCGGTCTTTTGAGTTTGGGAAATAGCCAAAAGTCACACAGAGCTAAGTCAGGTGAATAAAGCGATTGCGGAACGATATGAGTGGAATTTTTGGCGAAAAACTCACGAAGAACAATGCCGCGTGAGACGGCGCATTATCGTGATGCAAAAACCAAACCAAATGATCCTTCAAAATTTTTTGAACTGATCCAATTGAAATGCCAACCATATCGACAAGCTCTCTAATTGTCAATCGACGATTTTCGAGCACCAATTCCTTGATTTTCTTGATGTGTTGCTCATCAATTGACATTGATGGTCGTCCGGAGCGTTCCAAGTTTTCAACACGGTCTCTGTCTTCTTTGAAGTCTTCGTACCACTTATACACATTTTCCTGCAACATAGTCGAGGGACCAAAGTTCTTCTGCAACAATCTGAACGTTTCCCTAGCCGAAACTCCAACCAGGAAACAAAATTTAATGAAATTTATTTGCTCATCAGCAAAATCCTGCATTGTAAAAATCGCCAAAATCAATTTTAGTCGTTTAGAAAACACAAGCGTGTCCGTCTACAATGAGATTGGCTGTAAGCAGTAAAGTACTAGGACGCAGGCAGTAACGCAATTTCTACAACGATGTCTGTCTACAATGAAACGGTTGCAATGGTATAATAGACCAATGAGAAAACAGACTGTTTGAAATCAGAAAAAACATCGTTTGAGGTTACGTGTAAAATAGATAATGCATAATTTACGTGCAAATAGTTTTTTCAGTACTTGCAACATCCCACGAAAGAATAAACTCGACCGCGATGGACGCGTTTCGGATCGAGTGCTTCACATTACTATATTTTTGAAAAGTGTTGTCGGCTTTGACTGTCTAGTTCGACTAACCATCTATATCTCGTCTACGAGGACCTGGGCCAATTATATCCTAAAAAGAAGAAGTATTTAAGACATTGCGATATTTTAATATCGGATATTCAGAAACTGCGTATCAAATTCACTGATTCATTTACTGATAATGCTGAAAATCGCTGTCAAAGTAACGCAAGACACTTACCGTAAGCCGTAGACAGTACCGAAATGTAAATAATTCATTTCGTTTACGGCTACTGTTGCGACCTCTTAAACCGGAAATACACATGGTCGAAGTTAGAGAACCTAGAGAGAATCGCCAACTTGTAGCGTTTTCCACTGGGAAAACTGGTGCAGCACTACTAGCGCCGTGCTATCCAATCAGCATACCATATTTAAAAAATATTTTTATATTTAAAAATAGAGAAAACTGTAGAGAAAACTGTCACGGAACGGAACTGGAACGGAATGCTCAATTCTAGTGAGATACCCGATCCGTCATTCCGATCCGTGCTTAATGGGACGGCACCTTTAGGCCGTCATGTCCTCTCTCAGGTTTCTCTTTGCCTAAACCAGGAAGTAAGATATAAGGAGACTCCACTCCGTAAAATAAAAGTGGACCCATTTTAGGTTTCGAGTTCAGCTTCCGATTCTGATGAGTGCGAGTAAGAGAAATGATCATTTCTCTTACTCGCACTCATTATGCGCAGCACTACTAAATTCACGAGCGCTGCGAGTGTCGAGAATCGGAAACGGAACTCGAAACCTAAAATGGGTTCATGTCTTGTAGACTGGCGAGACCGAGTGGAGTCTCCTTATATCTTCCTTCATGGCTCGTACCAAAATAATCCGACAGCGTTTACATCGAGCGTACTAAATGTTTATAGTACGAATTTGATACGAATATAGTACCTGATACGCGTATCAAGTGCACGATGTAAACCAGACCATTGGGCACGTTCAAGTTGACAAAGCGGCTAGCCTGCTCGCCGAGTAAATGAACATAATTGGTTATTACTTATAGATGCAAAACCAATCATAATTGATTATTTGACAATTTATACACATGTTATGTCTCTCTCTCTCATACAGACATAAACATCAAGAATCATACGCTAATTTGTGGATAAATATAAATTAAACAAAAGATTATACACGTATGAAGCTGTATTTAAATAAAACATTGTTTTTTTTTCATGTGATGAAATAATTTTGAAAATTTAATAAAAAAATGTTCTGATATAATTATAAAGTTAAACTTACGAACAATAACTTATATTTAGATCGGATATGTATTATGCGATTTTATTTAACCACTTCTTAAGCTCTTCAATGTCAGCTGACATTTGAGAATCATCACTAGACGCATATGATTCCACAAAATCAATCTGTGAATCTAAATGTGAGAATTCGAAGTGTTTTCCCTGTTTCCCAAGGAAGGCATTTGTCGACGATGCATCAGTAGCTTCCAATTGGCTAGTCTTCGTCATTCGCAGCAGATTCATTTCTTTTTCTAATAATGATTTTATTACATAACATCCATGAGCTGTAGTTTGATCTTGCTTGTTGCACATTATAAGGACAGGAACGTTCTTCTGTATATTAGGCTCTGATAATAAATTGTACAGATACCTGCAATGAAATATTAATCATATAGGCATCAGTAAAATTTATATAAAACATTTTGTTAAAAACATGAAATCAATTTTATTAAGTTCTATACTTACTCAGCCACATCTCTGATCTCCTTTTGAATAGTCACTGCATCAATTATATAAACCAGACCTTTGACAGATGATTTGTATTTGTCAAAATACTTGCCACGCAATCGTTCATCTCCAGGAATATCCACTATTTTTAAAGAATGCTAAACAAATACTTTTATAAGAACAATTACAGTATAAACAAATTACCATATAATTATAAATCTATTATATCACAAAATATTACTTAAATCTTACATAGTCAATTGTAATGGCTCCTATATTTTCCTTGATAGATGTATATGTCTTGACAAATTTGGAATATAATAATCTTGCATAGATCAATGTTTTTCCACTATCACTAAGGCCCGTTAAAAGAATAGTATTGCCTGTAGACTTTCTTTTGCGCCAGAATACATATAAAACTACAAAAATTAATTTTATTAAAGTAGCACTATTTTATATATATATATATATATATATATAAGAGAATGATGTTTATATAATGATATATACATAAGAAATGATGAATTTATATATAAGCAAATAATTCAAATATACAGAAAAATATATAAAATAATAAAATATATAAGATAATTTATGAAATAAAAGTAGTACATTCTCTCTCTCTCTCAATGTTAGAACATGTATAAATAAACATGCAAGTTACCTAATGTTATAACAATAAGTGCAGCAACCAGTATGGTTAGATTCAGCGACTGTGAACTGTCATTTCCTTCCGATAATTGTTCTACGTTTTTCTTCATTATTTTGTGATTAGTGATTCTCTCGAATCTTACAGTTTCTTGTCGACATATGCCGACAGATCTGTTAAAGGTTATACACGAGCACGCATCAGCATGTATGTACCAACAGAAAATTTGTAATCAATAACTGTGACATCTGTGCATATTATTGCGAAACTGTAAAATACATTTATCGATGATTAATCACGTGAAAATCTCTCTACAATTATATTCGCAAAACATGATGATTTACCAACCACTGATATAGCTTATAAATAGCATTTTAATGATAATTCAGAGCAAGAATTAGTTGAAGTTCACGTGATTTTTAAAGATGTCGCTGTCTAGATGGTGTAATCGATGCAGCCACCCGCAACTATAAAAACTTGATTAATTATTTACAGCATACATATAAATTATAGATGATAAATAAATAATAAACTTTTGCGTGTCAAAAAAATGATTGCACTTAAAACAGTTAAGATAAATAGCATTCGGATATTGAAGAAAAAGAAAGCAAAAATTCCGATTGTCAAAAATACACACGATAAAATAAATCATTATAACATAAAAATATAATATGAAAATAGTTTCCGAAATAATTACTAAAATTATTTTTCAATCGATAACAATTTATTTTAATATCATTTTAATATTACTGTGATTTTTGTGTTCTGCTTGATATATTTTTTACTATCAGAAAAATTGAGAAAAAGTTAAAATTACAAAATTGGTATATAAGTGGAACACGTACGTGTTTGTAATGTTTTAGTAATAATAAAAATAAAAAGTTATTAGCAATATAGCGATATTTATTTTAATATATTAAACGTCACTTTTTATTTATACCTAGAATAAAATATACATAATGTTTCGTAGGTAATTAAAATAGATTAAATTTTTATTTTATTATTTAGGAAACATAGGCATACATAATTTTTATAGTTGATTTTTATATTTAAGACTGCCTTAAGTATAGTCTTAAGATGTCATTATAGTCATTTAGATGACTGTATTAGCGGTATTATAGTCTCATAAATAAGATCGAACTGAACATTGGAACTGAATAATCGCTCATGATTTTTGGTCTGTCGATGCGCAATCACTCAGCGCCGCTACTTGCGATGTGTCGCTACTAACTTCATCGCGTATTCAAATTTTCCGTTGAAGTAAGTGGAGTTCGCGCCTAACGAGCATTGTCCGCGTCGCGCAGTATTAACAGGCGAGTCTCTCGCGTTTCGCAATTGTTCATTTGTCTCAACTACGCCATGGATGCAAGTGCAACGAAGTATCGGAAAGACCGCACGAAACAACGGGCAATCATCTCGATCGTCGTGTCCGCTAACTGCGGGATCGTGATTAGCCGTTATCTCGCGATTAGCTCGCCCACGAAACGGCAGTTATGGCAGCAATGGCAACGCGATTCCGTCGGTGAGCAAATTCTTGCAATTTTATAAATATTTTATAAATTCGACATAATCTTTATCGATTGATTTCTTCTCAGTGTCTCGACATTATCATATCGCGACGAGAAAGTAAGATTAGTAAGTATTAATGAAAAATAGAAATCGTATTACTCCGGTATTCCGACATAATAAGATGGCTGCCTTATTATATTTGTATTTTATTTTATAATCATTGTTTATTGGATGTAAAACAAAGATAGAATGTCAAATAGTGTTAATATATAGCGTCTCCCCGAACGCACTCTAGAGTGACAACAAAATGAATTTAGGCGAGTGCAACAAATATATGCAACTTTATTTCGTAAAAGCTGCATTTGCGCATAATGCAATTGATTAATTGATGAAAAAATTCGCCTTTTCTTGAGCTGCGTTTGATGAGCGATCTATCAGTGATTTTGTATCATTTTATCTTTATTATTTATTTTTAGATGTACAAAAGATACAAAAATTTTCAAAATTAGAAAAATAATAAAAAGTTGAATTGAGAGTAAAATTTTACGTTGGTAGAATCAAGTCTAAGGCTGCGTTTTATTTGACGCTCTTAGAATCTAAGAGCTCTTAGAATCATTTCTTTGTTTATTAAATGATAAACAAGAACAAATGATACAAGCGTTATGAGCGCCGAATGAAATGCAGTTTAAAAGTAACATCAATATTTTAATTTCATACTCAATAATGTAAATGTAATACAATACATTGTGGATTGTGCTATATAACAGTAGTACATTATTGAGTATGAAATTATGATGTACACGGAAAGAAAGATTTTGCTGAAATACTTAAAAATTTAACTAAATAACGATCTGAAAATAATTTTGTCAGTCCATCAAAATATTGTGTAAAAAAACTCAAGTATGATGAGCATTACTCCAAAAAATGTTGATATTCTAGCTATCAACTTCAGTTTTTTATTATTGTTTTGATAGTTTGATAAAATTTATTTTTTGGTCTATATATATCTAATTAAAATTTTAAATACTTCAGTAAAACCGTTTTTTGCATGCAGATGTTACATTACTTATAATTGGCGTCGACTGGATTGTGGCGAAAATCTACAACGAATAGTTTAGCGTTTCACGTGGAATGTAGTAATGTCTGATCTCTTTCTTCTTTTACAGATTGTTCGCGTTGTTTCTCAGGCATGGAGAATCCTCGAGGCTTATCCCTCGCGCGTACATCCATCCCGGTTACAGGAAGGGACGCGGGAATGAGCCCCGAGTGCTCGCATTTCCCGTACGTGGCGAAGAACAAGGAAGAGGGTTCGGCGCGAGATACGAGCGCACTTCTCCGTCAATTCGTCCACCGCATTCGTGAATTTATTGCATCGGTCGTGAGATGCACACCCGGACACGATCCAATCGACTCGCCGCTACGAATCGTCCCTCCGGGATAGCGTCCTGTCCGTCAGTTCTTCGTCCCGCAGATCGTCGAGACATTTGGCTCTCCACATCGATATCCCTGGAGGCTCCGCAGCTCGTGCGATCCTACTGGCCGTACTCCTCAATCAACGGTGAGTCGAACCTTTCTCAATTTATCTCCCGGCGTTTTAAACCATAAAAGGCTACAGAGAAGATATCTTGTCTCCTGTACTCGAGTACAGCGTGGGTCCTCAAGAAGAAACTCCTCTTTCCTTTTGTACACACTGTGAACAGTTTTTCTCTTTGCTTCTAGGATGGAAAACTTGCTCTCCATGCCGTTTGCAGGAGCAAAGTGATGTAAAATAATTAATTTTGCGACAAAATTTCTTATTTTGTACTCGAGTACAGCGTGGATCCTCAAGCCTTTTTTTATCTTTTGTACACGTGTCTACATGCCTATTTTTCATGTCATTTATAGACTCCTGAGAAGTGATGTAAATTATTTAATTGTCCACTAAATACAAAATTATAGTAATATTATATTAATATTATGATTTTTTTTATTCAACAATATAAGGTCCTGTGCACAATAAAGAAAGAAGAAGGAACAGGAATAAGTGTTATCTATTAAATACTAGAGAAATATAAAGAGGGAATAGAGTAAACAATGGATATAAATATGATATAAAACATTATATTATGTCTTATTTATATTGTGTTATTACGTTTAATTTTCATTTCTAATTTTTTTTATATATTTCTCTAATATTTAATATTCTTATTCCAAATATTTTTCCTTTATTGTGCGCAGGACCTAATATAACGTGTTATGCGTAACAGTTATATTATTGAGTAGAAAATTATAATATTAAAGCAATGTTACTGTTACTTTGTATTTAATGAGTAATTTTATGATAAATTTTTTTCTTTTTTTTTCTTTTACCTCTTTCGTGGAAGGACTTTTACTTATAAAATAATTTTAATCCGATTTTAATTATAAAACGCTGATAAGTTGTCGCGCGCGGCGAAATACGTACGTATCGTCGCGCGACTAAGATATTTTTATATAATAACACGTCCCAAAGAGCCGCTATAAATTCGCCGGCACGTTCTTAATTACGCTTCTCACGCCGATCCTCTCTTGTTAAGTATGTATCAATTATCGAGTGGCACGATCGAGCCTCTCTCTTTTTCTCTTGTAACGCGGCACGAGAAGATGATAGGTTTCAGAGATGTTCAAGAAGAGCTGCCCTCGTTACCGTCCTGCTTTATATCGCGAAGCGTCGTTTGGTCCCGATTCCGTCGATATATATAATCGAAAGTACGGTTCGCGCCTTCCCAAAAATAATTGTACCGATTGCGGTGTTCGGTCCGAACGTTATTTACAGGTAATCGAATCGCGACGGTTGCCCTTTCTGCCACTCGAATGAAAGGGGAATGAGCGGGAGGGCAGAAGGAGGAGAAACGACCGATTAAGTATCGAAGAGTGCTTACACTTTCTCCGATCGTAATTCCGCAGGAGGGGATGTAAAAATGGAGACACAGATCGACGGACGGACTACCGTAAAAGCGGGAACTCGATCTCCCGGTAGGAGAGAACCATGCAAAAAAGGACAGCGGTGTGATAAAGTACAGGCAAAAAAAGGGCGCCGTTGGGACCGAGTTGGGGTCCATCGAGGTAGAAATGGTAGAATACGGTCGCGCGAGTTTCTTATACAACACGACAGAGAAGATCCGCAAAAAAGGACCGCCCCGACCGCGTACGGCGCGCAGAAATCTGCAATTATATCGCAAAAAGAGAGCGGCGAGCGCGGGACAAACTGCTTCCTGGCCCGTAAACAATGTCGCCAAATAAGTCGCCGAACATAAATTTCTCTACTCTTTTATTTATTCTCTTCGTAGGACTTAAGATCGGTATTCAGAGTCAGTTCTTATATTTAAGACGGTTTTAAGTATAATCTTGAGATGTTATAAGCTAATCACAAGCCGGTATTTAGTCCATTCTTATGGGCTTTTCATAATAAGCCATTACCTCGGCCATTATCCAAGTTTTTAGTTTTAAGCTTTAAGAAATTGTTTTAATCGTAGTCGATTATTCTTCTCACATTCGACTGTGATTAATCAATTTTTTAAAACTCACATTTGTAGAAAGCTATTGTAGAAAGTTCATTATATGTATGTAGACTATCTTAAGTACAGTCTTAAGATGTCATGAACTAATCAGAGAGCTGCATTAGCATCTTACAAGACATTACTTAAGACATCCTTAAGATAAAAACGGATTTTATGAATACTGGTCTACAACATAAAAAGAAAAGATCGAAAATCGATCGAAAATTTTTTTTTATTCTCGGTTGTTTTGATCCAGCTAATCGATACCAAGTTTCTCACCGCACTGTCGAGATTGATGTCCGATATGGAATATGTAGGTTGATATTATGGTCAGCCAACTTTGATAGTCATTTTGCGGAGAAATATAAATCTTACAGGACGGACGTGAAAGAGAAGGGTCGTTTGAGCCTGCGACGCATTTTTAAATTACTAAATTAGAGAAAATTTATCAATTTTTACAGGTAGAGACATGCCACGTGTGTAATCGATATCACGGTAGTGTGTTATGACGGGTAAAATATAATACTTCTGAAACACGCGTGTACACGTCTATAATTATATATAATTTATATCTCGCACGTTCTTTTTCCTCTCACCTTGTAAAATTCACTTTGAAATTGGAAAGATTCAGATCGTGTACAGATAGCGAAAGATCTCCCGACGTAGAGTATAAGCGAAGCGGTATTTGGTTCTCATAATTTCTCGCGCGATGAACCCGATTTAATCCATCGATTCAGCGGACTCGCGAGATCCGAGAGAAAGAGAGAAAGGGATGAAACAAACCGCCCATTCGGTTCGGATCGGATGGGAGCACTTGCCGCGTTAACGCTTCGCTCGTAATTATTATGGTCCGGCTAATCTGATCGGATTAATTTTTGTCGGATTCGGCCACGTTCCATGTGCGCGCGGTGATTACATCGATGGCCGTTCGCGCTCTTGCACCTGTGAGGTTAACGCTGCTAATGGATTCCCCGGATCGAATAATTACGGGGTGCGAATTGCAAGTTTCACGCGCGCGTGTTGCGGCTGCACTTCGATCTCACGTCTCCTTTTCGGACGGGAAGTAATTGCATCGCGTGCTATACTTATCCTCGCGACAGTGATCTTAAAATTTCCACGTGACAGCATCTTTTTTCTTACGAAGAAAGCAATATAAACGATAAAACTGTTTTAATTATAATTTTCCTTGCTTTCTCAGTGAATTGAAGCTGAAGTAAAAACAAACAGATATTGTCTATTTAGACACAGGAAGTTGATAATTCTTTCGCAATACAGTAATTCTTGTCGCTCATTTGTTCTATTAGCGATGCAGGTATTGAGATTACAGATAAAAATGCATCATTAATTAGATAAGCGATCACGATTACAAAGCGGCAGGGATATTTTGTCGACTCACACTTTGAGTACATTATGGAAAAAAATGTATGAAATACAACATTTGATTTAAGGAAAAATTACTGGCAAGAGTGAGCCTATTTGTGAAACTGCTGCTTGAACAATTGTCTTTAAGATTGTATGTAAATATACATTTTTTTTCAAATTTGTATACGAAAGGTCCATTTTGTCGATGTATCTAAAAATTTAGCTAAATACAAATTTGAAAATAATTCTGTTGGACCATCAAAACAATTATTACGTTTAAATTGGTAGAATATTAAAATTTTTTCCAATATTACTTATCACGTTTGAGATTCCTTTGTAATTATTTTATGGTATAGTAGAATTATTTTCTGTATCAGCTAAATTTTTAAATATTTTGATAAAATCGTTGTTTCTGTTTATGAAAGATTTTTATCAAATACTGGACACAATGTGTACCATTTTTTCTGTACAAAATCGTGAGTGTATCCTCTTAATTCGATAAAGGCATCGTCTATTTTAAAACTTTAATTCCACATTCGTTTTGGATCGCTTTATTCAATGTGAAACGTTCTTGAAGAGCAAAACCCTTGTACCGAGACTGATTATTCGTCGTGGGGAAGATCGTAAGATTTCTGCAATGTGCACTCGACGAGCATCAAACTGCTGGTCAGAGAAGCGATCCTTTAAAGGCGGCCCTCTTCTCTATCCCGTCTTTGTGAGTCGCTAAAAGCACGGTATAAAGAGTCAACTTTGTAACAGAACCGATCATAAAGGTAGCATCCTCGCGCGCGCGCGTATATGTATCTTTTCTCTCGTATGGGCGTCGGGAACGTAAATCTCGGTCGGATGAATAACGGCTTCTGATGGGGGCCCTTGTGAGAACAAAGTCGGGCCTATTAAAACGCGCATATAGTAGCTTCTCGCAAAAGCACATAGCTGCTGCTGCTGCTGCCCGTTCCGCTAATAAAACGTTACAAATTCGTCGCATGGGGGGTAGTTTATGACACGCGTGAAGCCTTCATCGTGAGGAATAATGTCGCGATTTACGTCCTGCGAGCGCAGTGACGGATAAAGGCATTTAGAAGCTATAGTGTAAATTGTTTCTGGATCTCTGTCTAAAGCCTGAGACACACGAAGTTTTTTTTCTGTAGGATTACTTGCATTCTATTGTGTTGGCGATCTTGCTGATTACTATACTGGAAATAATGTAATCTGTATGGAAAGAACGGATTACTTACAATTAGATATCTAAAAATTTTGCTAAATACAGGTCTGAAAATAATTTTGTTGGACATTCAAAATAATTATGTAGAACGTTCAAGCTTATTACAATGTCAAAATTTCTTGTAGTATTACTCATTGTGCTCGAGTTACATTTTTAAATACTTTAGCAAATCGTATTTTTCATACTACGCTGTTGGATGATCTACTGAATTTTCGTAATAAGTTAGGTGCGATTTTTTTACTAGCTTTTCGTGAAAGCCAATCAAGACAGTCTAAAGCTTATATCAGACCACCGACTCTTCAGGTCAATTGAACAGCCAGCCAACTTTGATTGCTGACCAATAATGTACCAATCACAATAATACTGATTTAATGTAATTGGTCCATTGGCAGTTGGCTTGAAAAATCGATAGTCTTATATGGGCTTTAGATTACGTCTCACGTAGCAAAAATATGTTTAGAAAATGGTTTTCGACACACTTGAAAAATTTAGAAACGATTTTCGAAACGTTTTTGAAATTGTTTTTCCAATGACTTTAGAAATGTTTTGTGAAAACGTTCTTGTGACGTTAAAAATAGTAAGATAGTCTCTTTTTTTTCATTAAAACATTTTTACAACATTTAAAAAGTACTATTTTTAACTATTAGATTATTGTTTTTTTAATGAAAAAAAATCATGACTGAACCAATTATTTTTAACGTATTAAAAAATGTTTTCCAAATGATTTTTAAAACGTTTGAAAAATGTTTTTAATATTTTATAAAAGTATTTTTAAAAAGATATTAAGAAAATGTTTATCAAACTTTAAAAGAACATTTCTTTAAGATTTACAGAAAATGATTTTTAAACATTAGAGCAACATTTTTTAAGGTTTGACGTTTTGAAGATGCTAAATTGATTATATGACCGTCAGAAGCAAGAAATAGCACGCAATAAATGATTACAAAACGAATTTTTGCAATTTACAGATAATATAATTATATGATAATATCTTTTATGTAGTTCAAATATTCGATATATGTGACGATCATGTGAGACTTCTCTCTTTGTGTTTAATACGACCCCATCATCTTTTTACCGCGCCATTATCGTCCTAAATAATAAAACGAAAAAGAAGGTTACAAATTGTACTTTACTATCCTCTTGGACGTAACAGTCACAAGATGTGTGTGTGCTTTATTCGATTATAAATTCTATTGACGGTCCTTCTCTGAGCGACTTTTCGAATCATTGGTGTCTATATCGTCAGTTCTTTATGTAATGTGTTTGAATCACATTTAGTATCATGTATTTATGTGCTTTATTGTCTTTTCATAATTTTTTTATATTGTGTTTGTTATCACCACTTTTACATACACTAAAAATTAAGGAACAATGGCATTATACTATATAGTTATATGATTAATTTAATAATATATTTTAGGCCTTGCATGTAAGAAACATTAATTTATATTGAAGCATTAGTATCTTTTTTTCTTACCAAAAATATACGAATTTTTCTTATCTTTACTGTAAAATATCAGAAACGCTGAATGATACTCACATAAAAAAATTTGATGAATGGATGCACCGCGATGCTCGAATAATAGGCCTTAACCTTTTCACGAACGTTGCCCGATTTTTGGACGTTTTACGTGGAATCGGTGCAGGAAAAAAAATCGTCCGATTCAATCGGACGGATGGGGTAAACGCGCGGACAAAAGCACCATTGTACGTCAAATTTTTATAAGGAGTCTCGAGACTCTCTATTGTGCGAAAATTGAGGGCTTACGCGTCGCGGGAATTGCGGAGGTGGAAAAAAACGGCGAAAAACGGGTTTCTGAAGCCTAAGTCTCTAAAAGAATTGATCTCTATTTGGTGCCCTTTCAGTGAAAGAGCACTTCTTGCGCCACATCTGTCCATCTGTAAGTTTAACATTATGTCATGAATGAGATACTTTATGTGGATATGTTATAACACAACTGTATCACGATTTTTTGGTATTGTAAATAAAGAATCTCAATTTCTAGAAGTAGAGATAAAATTAAATAAAAAATAACATAACTGTTTATAGATATGTTTTTCAAAGAAGTTATTCAATTTGTGTACCCCCGTGTGAAGTTGATCTTTCAAATTTTGAAAAAGTTAATTTTCTCTAGCTCATTCGATTGCACATATGTATGTATGCACATTTCGAATTTTTGTTTACAGACATCTGGTAAAAAAAGTTGATAAAAAAGACAATTTTGGGGGGGCTAGTTTCATACCAACCTCGCATATATGATTTGTATGTGGATTATCTTTGTTCCTTTATACATTGTTAAATACTATAACATTTCGTAAAACATTGCAGTTCACTACATTAGAGTGAAAAGCAACCTGATACTTGATGAGTAAATTTCAATGCTCATGTTAGCATTTTACGAAAACGTGGAGATAATTCGCAAATCGTTTAGCTTTTTGGAATACTGATTATTTCAAAATGCTTATCTCCTTTTATTTACGAATACGTAAATATGACCACATATCTCTTGTAGTATTAAAGTTTCGGATGTCTTAAAATTTAACAAATTTAACGTTGTGCTTTATTTGTGCATTGCGTGGGAAATCAGTTTAAAGGGTTATTGTTTTTTCCAGATCACTTGTAGATGATCAATATTTGGATCGATCGAATTCCCATCGCGCATCAATATTTTTAAATAACCGATTAACCCAAAGGTGAATCGACTTCCGTTTCAAGATTCGATAAAGAAAAGAAAATCCTTTTCGATGAAACACCGTTTGGGTTGCCGCGTGTCACTTCGTGCTTAACAAAGCGTCATTGACGAACCGTACATAATATAGAATTTCACGAAATCTGGATTTTTGTAGAAAGAATAGAAGATCGAGATCGTGGTCCCTTAAGGGTTCGTTGCGTCCGAGGGTTAAACAGGAGAGGGAGTCAACTCCCTCTATATAGATCTTACCTTTGAGACATCAACTGTGTTGAGAAAATTTTTTTGATCAGACGGTCTTACGTGAACTTTCTCACGGTTGGCGATTTTTCCTGTTACACTAAGATCATATTCCCATGATGTTGCATTTGAAAGTCGACAGTAGAAAATAGAGAAAATTATTTTTTGTTTTTGACGTGACTTTATGAGACAATACGTTTGAAAATAATTTCTCGTATATGAAGTTAAATGATTAGAGATCTTATTTAAATTATATTATTTAATCTATATCTAGGAAAATTTTAAATCTTTTGGCAAAATATCGTTCTTTGCATGCAATAAATAAGAAGTAATTTATCCAAACAGACTAGATAATATTATTTAACGTTAATAAAACGTTCAAATAGATTATTAAACAAAGCGTTAAAAGAATCACATAATAAACGAAGTGCAAGGAATTAACTATGTCGAGTTCCACCCACACAGATTGCATTTTCGCGAGCTAATTCGTAGTTTTCTATCAGAGATTCAACGACACGAGTTGAACCTATACTCTCTTCCCAAGTAATAAAATAAAATAAAAGCCAGGTGGTCGATGCTTTTAAAGCGTCTGGAAGTTTCATGACTTCGAAGGGTTCAATACGATGGCGCGCTTGTGCGTACTTTCATTTCACTACGATGCCGTAAAAATTAATCCGATCGTTAAGGATCGTCGTAACTGTCAAAATATACGGCCCCGTATACCAGCCAAACGAAAACCTTCCGCGGAAGTGCGCGAAATAATTACTGTCGTGAAACCCGCTTGAGATATTAGGGGTGAACGCGCTCCGGGCGGCCGTTTCTCGTCAACTAACATATAGCGATTGTATAAATTTATAAAGCGGCAATACACATCTGCAATATACTCTTGTAGGATATCAAAATAATGGTAAATGTAAAGCAACAAACTGAATACTTTTGTACTACAGTATTTATAATACATGTTGTAAGAAATTATAATTTAATGTCAAAACTAATTATCTTTTAATTAAAAATAGTCTTCTAAGCTAAAAATAATACTTTCTAAAATCGCGCGAGAGTTACTTTATTTATATACTATTATGATAATAAATTATATATTGTTACATTTCTAGAAAATTTAATATTGAATACACATGATATACAATGCAAATTATTATGCATGGATATCACACGCATTGCATGTGGATACATTCGGTATCAATTATCATTATTCATTCATCTGATATTTAGAAACCGAGTACTTTGCTTGTATCTAAACTTCAGATAAGTAAGAAATATGTATGTACGCTGATAATTTCGAAAACCAGTTTGTGATGGGTCGTGCAGCTATTCATCTTTTCTATTTCCTTTAATGAGTTATGGTATATTAGTTCCTTAGGAAAAATTGAGTCGCATTTTCTCTCGATTGAAACGTAGTCAAATTGTTACGTTGAAATGCACCTATAGTCTCATCATCTCTAATAATTTTCTGCGTTTATCTCGTCGATATTGGTTTCGGTGACGATGCAGCGACACAACCATCTTTTTTGCTAACTACGTTCCGGTAGGCAAAGAAATCGATGATCCAGATCGAGATTACTAATGGATCTCGTCGTGGATCGCTCTCGGAATCGCTCGGTCGGAGTATCCGTGCATAATTTGGGTAATCGAATCTATCAGGGTATTTAAAACGAATTGGGTCAGGAAAAGAGAGCGAGAGAGTATTGGACAAAAACGTAATAACGAGCCAATTCATGACTAGTCATCGCTGTTTTTCATATATATCGCGTTGCTGCTCGCCTCTCGAAAATGCAATTAAGCAAATATGCGTTAAAACAGGTTTAAGATGCACCTTACACTTTAACGAACATATACATATGTTGTTCAATCGAAAACGTCACGTGTTACAATCTCAGATGTCTGTATGCAGATACAGCGTCTTCAACAGCAATCAGTTCGCTTCGCAAGAATTCACGCCGGTGAATTTTTCGGATTTATATTCCGCGATG
The DNA here is from genome assembly GCF_001594065.2 of Cyphomyrmex costatus. NCBI lineage: Eukaryota > Metazoa > Arthropoda > Insecta > Hymenoptera > Formicidae > Cyphomyrmex > Cyphomyrmex costatus. Next base: position 2,423,654 of record NW_017274954.1, on the reverse strand, counting down.
ATGATTTGTCGAAGATGAAGAAGAAAGCTGAATAGTAATCTCGAATTGTTACTTATAGGAAGACGGATAAATCGTGGGATGTGATATGAGAGACAGATATAGAGAAATATGGAAAGAAGTTTTGCTGAAGTGTCTAAAAATTTAGCTAGATACAAATAATTTTGAAAATAATTTTGTTGGATTATGAAAATAATTATGTAAGACGTTCAAGCTGGTCGTTAGAATAACAAAATTTTTTGCAACATTGTTTATCGTGCTTGAACGTTCTTCATAATTACTATAATAACGCAACAAAATTATTTTCAGACCTTTATCCAGCTAAAATTTTAAGTACTCTAACAAAATTATTCTTTCTATGAAGAGAAGGATAATCCGGACAGAGGGAGAAGTAGCAGATCACAGACAGGAAATTGCGATAGCGGGCGCGGGGATTCCAACCGCGGCGTTATAACATTTCTCAAACCGGAAATGCAATATGGTGAGACGCACGTGGGTAGCCACGTACGCTACGGTGGCGCAAAAGCGGTTGTCGTTGTTCGCTTCTTGTCGTGAAATGAATAAAAGATGCTGCGCCGTTTGACAGCGCGTTGTCTGCTCATTAACGTTGGTGTCTACGCTGCGTTCTTCGATATCAGGATCTTAAGGAACACGTAAAAGTCAATAAAAAATCAAAAGAACTTTATTTTGATTCTTAATATTAACAAGCAGTCAACTTTTGTAATCGAAAATTATCTTTTTGACCTTTATGACGTCAAGATAAAATCATTTTGACTTTTTTTAACTTGGTATGTTTTCTTAATTAAAATGATGCGGTAACGCGAGAGTGTTTTAAACAGAGACAAAACGAGACGTGAGAATATTCGATGTAAGATGTGATACTGTGATTGTTTTCTCGTAGTAACGATGGAAATCAAAGTTTTCTGATTTTGTGGAAATGATACAAGATTCTTAGGCCGGTATTTATAGTCGGTTCTTATATTCAAGACCGTCTTAAGTTCAGTTTTGAGATGTCATGAACCAATCAGACAGCTACATTAGCATCTCAAGACATATTTAAGACGGTCTTATAAAATGAGAACAGACTATGAATACCGCCCTTAATAAAATCTTGCAATAAGTTCTCGACAGTTCTAAAGAAACGATCAATTAAACATCTCATAAATATAACGTATCCTTTCTCCGATTGCCGAGTTAATGACGCCTAGTTTTCGTTCCGAGTAAGCTGTAATACGAATGCTTGATCAATGCCGGAAACAGAGGTGGTAGGATCATGTGCCATGGCGCTGGCGGCGGCGCGAAGCGCATTAATAATCGGACCTACTGTTTTATGACGGCACCGCAACTCTGCGAGAGAAGCCGGGAACACCAACGACGACAACCGGCACCGTGACGACGATAACCCAGAACGGGAGGCCAGACAAGCCTCCGCCTGCCTTCCGACCGAGCAGAACGCGTTCGTCAAAGAGTTTCATTCATCCGCGCGGCAAAGTTCACTCGCGCGGACACGTGTGCCGAGCAGACCGGCATTGTAAACGAGGGATTTATGCCCTTTCGGCGACACAACTCTCTCAAGGCTCTCCTTTTTACGCGTTTCCTCCTCACTGTATAAGCTCGATCCGCGTGAGGATAAAAACTCTGAAACGGAAAGAAATTGTTTCAATCAGTAACGCAGAGACTCGATGGGACGCGATGATTAAAGCTTACGACGTGGCAACGGCAAAAAAAGCGAACTGTCCTAGTTTTATGGAAGTAACGTATACGATGACGTGGCGATTCGTACATCCTTCTCAGAAATGTAATTATTCCTCTAATGGCTTAAGTAATCTCGTTGCGAAGTTAGCCTATAAGCAAGAAATAAATTATAGATGTCTACATCGCGATAAAAAGCACGATAAGCTCGCGTAGGATTCCCGGGACTATTGTCATTGCCTCAAAAACGACCTGACCATCCAGGATCTCGGTCCAGAATCTCGCGTTCTAAAAGCAGGAGAATCCTGGCCGAGACAGCAAACGCGAGCATCGATCGATAACGTTGCGTCAATATGCCGGAGTAGACGGACAAGAGAGTGTCCTTTGTGTCCAGACTCTAAAAGGATTTGGGAAGGCAATCTTGACGCGGCGACTATCGAAAATATCAAAACGTCAACGAGCTTCTTCATTATGTCCCATTTGCTAAATGTGCAGATTGATCTCTTATTGATTTATCACTTCCAAACTGCATAAATCTAGGCAAAATTAATTCTAGAATAAGAGTTTTTATGTTTATTTTATTGTTCTATTTTTTATTTAAAAGTAAAATTCGTTTGCATCAAGATATTTTTTCTCGGTGTGTATTTTTTAGTGATTTCGTTAATCGAGTTCTATAACGATGAGGAATTTAAGAGTGAGCGTGGTGTCCAATTTTTCGTATCACGTTAGATTGTTACGAAGAAATAGAGGATAGATTTAAATCGAGGCTCTCCGAGCGTGTGGGTGGATTATTTAGCCAGCGCAGCTTCCGTATTTTCCGGGACGGTGCTATCGTGCCTTTTATGGGATAAAGAATGACTGGAGGTCCACTCCAATCTCGCTCAGTCTATCTTGGATATCTCACTTCATTGCGCCTTGTCGTCGTGTCGTTGGAAGTCGACGAAGCGTTCGTTCGAGAAAAGAGCGAACAGAGGCGAGCAACTCACGTGGGCGTACCAACGGATATCAAGTAGCCGGCCATGCTCGTTTATTTCACGTTACTAGGTGCATCGCGTTAAAAGCTGTTTAATAAATTCACAGCAGATCGAGTGAACGCTTGGAATGAAGTACGGGCGTATTTCGGCTTCTATTTCATCGTAATAGAAGACAAGATTGATGTTGCTAATATTTGTCTCGTTATTCGTACGAATTTTCATTCTTTTTAATAAAATTTTTCACCTGACACCATTATAATTGCATATCTTGCACAATCTTTATATACATATTTTTATTTAATAACCCATTCAAATTTTGTAAAGTAAAATTAATATTTTTGAGATATTTAGCGAAACGTATGATTTAGAGTTGTTACAAATCTGGAAATCAGGAAAATCAGAAAAAGGTCAAAGAATTTTATAAAACTTTTTGAAAAATTATAAAATTCTTGGCTTTAAAGAAATTTAATAATATGTATACATCGCACGCGCGTTGCAGTTTTGGGATACTACTAACAATTAAAAATGCAAGCAATATCAACAACATTAATAGTAATTTACATTGCTATACATGTTAATTGATCTTGCAATAAAATATTGAACGGTTTTCAAATCAGGACGAAAAATTTTATAATATTGAAGTCAAGGAAAATCATTAAAATTTTTCTGAAAGTAAGAAAAAAAGTTTAGAAATTTCAGGATGAGGAATTTGTGGCAAGTCTGATTTCTGATTTGATTTCATATCGTGCTAATTCTGCTGTTCATAATAGAAGGATGAATAGGATAGATATCATATACTTACTGATGTTGATCGAATAGCGTCAGTCCTTCGGGGTTAATATCTCAAGCAGGTGATATCTTATTGATACTTGATAAAAAAGGCTTCGCCATGTAGACGCTCGAGGTCGAAGAAAGGCTGGCCATCTTCATGTCCGTCAAACGTACTTCGAATCACAAGAGAGAACGATGAGGACCCATTGTTGTCCAGGCTTGGAGAGTCTTCCTTTCGCCGTGTTCGAGGGCGGAAGGACGGTCTCGATCGCTCGTTAAGTGGATTCATTCAAGGGGCCACTTCTTCGATCGAACAAAAATGTTTGCTGCCTGTAGAACAAAAATTGACGCAGCACTGACGAGCCGGAATGTTTGCCACCTCGATTCTTCGTCGATTCACAACGAACTTAATCCTTTTTTATTATTTCAGCATACATGTAAGAAATAAAAGATTGTGTAATTATTACGAGGCAAAATAATTTTTTGTATTACGCTGAAGTGTTCAAAGAATTTGAAATATGAAAACAGCAACTATGTAAGAAATAGCGTAACGGGAATGAAAGAGGAAATGTTAAAACTGGAGGCCTTGGAAAAATATTTTTGCTGGCTATGATTTATCGTTTGACGCAGACGGAAAGACAAACGCATGTGCCTAGAGATGGAAATTAATGGACGAGCTAGCGCCGTAAAAGCAGATGTCGAGGTGGTAATTAGAGTTAAAAGACACGCGTCTACTTGATGGCATTCAAGAGCATGGGCGTGGCGGGTTGTTTCGAAACGCGAGATTCAACGATGTTACAGTTGTTGCTCAGCTGTAAATTTGGACTAATCATGAGCTAAGCATTTGCCTTCGTGATGCTTTGCGTCTGACAGGTTTACCCAAACGAGATAGCAAACTCTGAAACTTCTCGAGAGCTATCGCTTTGACATGTGTAAAAAGAATTCTTCATTCTGTTCGTTTTATATTTAATACTGTTTATTGCACTTTTTAACGAATCAGAAACATACTTTAGATAACGCGAAAAACAATTTTTAATTATCATATAACAAACAAATCGATCATCGCCAAATAAGGAAAATTACTAAAACGTAATTTTTTGGTCACATCTAAAAACTTAAATTATGTTTATATTCGAGACAGGTCATCAGCTGATTCTTACTATTGATGACTCGGAGAGTTTTCTGCTTAACGATCCCTCAATCGTTTTCTCAATAATGAAATTCCACGATGACGTTATCGTGTAGGAAATGAGTTACGTGACCATCATACGTTCTGAACAGACTCGCAAGATGTCGAACGTCCTTTCGAGGTTGTCACTGTCCATTGTGAGATGTATATACATGAATTGGTGGGAAGAAGATTCGTGACGGAATCTATCCTGCCTATCATTGTTTTACTCGTTGTTTGGTAAGACAATGATAGGGGGGTAACTTCCATTCACACGACGACTTCTACTAGACTTCAATTGACGCGAGTTTTTTTTTTTTTAAATTTATTTCCATTCAACGTCGGATGAATATTCTTTGTGTAATAGGAGAGTAATATACATTTGACTTAATAATCACAACATATAAATGATTATTATGCCATATACCTAAAGAACGGAAGATTAAATTGTTATAACGAATGAGAAATTATTTTACTTTTATTAGACTACAGAGTCTCATGTAGAAATAAGATAGACAATTTTTTTAAAGTCATTCATCCAGAATAGTCGTGCACGTTCTACATGATTGATTCTAAATTGATTCGCTGATTGACTCGACGTATTTAAAGAGGAGTCAGTCACGCGCGTCTTTCTTTTTGTTGACGCTCTGTGCACGATGCCGATTGAGATTAGAATCCTGATTAGTACGCTTGATTGAATATGTAAGCGGACATATGAAACGGTAATGTACGAAGAAATGCAGCTAGATAAGTTCCGCGAACAAGAACCATAGGATTGATGCAAGTGTGAAAGCTGTAGAATCATTTCGTTTATACATGTATAATTAAATAAGTAATTTGATAAAGATGTGGTAAAAATTTGATATAAATACTGTTAATTATAGGTATTCATATTTGGGTCGTTTTTTAATGATTGACGCAAAATAAGAATGTTGACGCAAGAGAAAGCACGAGAAAGATATTTCAACGGGATGACACCTGCATATTTTTATATCACTAAACTAGCGAAATAAATGTACGTATGTCGAACCCTTTGCAACCAGAGTGGAGCATAAAGTATCCCCCGCAAGATCGTAAAACATGTGATATCATCTTCGTGGCCGATCGCCAGTTGGAGGCTTTGTCTCTTCGCGAGTCATGGCATTGTCTTCCGTCTGTTCTTTATAGACCCCGAATCTTTCAGCGTGCGCCGAATAGCGCAAGAAATCGAAGGGCAGCCGTATATATCTTTTTTTATTCGCGAAATCGTCCGAGTTTTTGAATCGAAAGGTTAGGGCCTTTATTTTTGTTATTTTTGCCTCTCCCGCATTTTAGGATCTATATTTAATCATAAAGAAATTTCTTTTTATTTCTAGTTTATCAAATGTGAGTAAAATATGCAATCATATACATTAATTATTGATGCAATAAAATATAGGTAACTTTGCATGTAGAAAATTAGATTTAATATTACTAAACAGCTAAAAAAATTAAAAAATGTAATGAATACGTTTATCAAGTATTATATTTTTCTATGACTAGCTGATAACTTAGCTGATGTTAAATATACAATTTTCGATTTTTTTTAAAGCAAACAAAACTTATGCGATTTATGATGGAAAATTAATAATTCAATACGAATAAAATGATTTTGCTAAAATTCTAAAAATTAGTTAAATATAGATTTGAAAATAATTTTGTTGGACCATTAATATAATTATATAGGACGTCTAAACTAATTGCTAGAATGTCAAAATTTTTTGTAGCATTAGCGTCATGCTTGAGTGTCCTACATAATAATTATTTTGATGGTCCAACATAATTATTTTCAGATCTATATCTAGCTAAACTTTTAAACACTTCAGCAAAAAGGTTGACATCCTAGCAACCAGTTTGAGCGTTCTATATAATTATTTTGATGACCGAACCAAATTCTTTTTAAATCCGTATCTGTAGCTAAATTTTTAGACATTTTATTAAAATCATTTTTCCGTACAAAATTACCATAAAGCCACTTGTGGCAAGCATCTCGTTACTGAACTATATTCCTCGTTATATTAAGAAATACGATCTCTTATTGGCAAGAGACTTCTTCGGGATGATGCGGCGCATATCGCGCGATGGTATCGTGGAAATTCGCATTGCATGCGGAAATTATGCGTTCTCGAAAGAACGGCGTCGGTGCAGCGTACATGGTTTCAATTCGCGGCGCATTTGAAAGTTAAATTCCCACCTTGAAAATTCAACATCACGACGTGGCGCGGCGACGTTGTGCTCGCCGAGGGCGCGTTTGCACGTACACGCTTGCGCGTCCGCGCGTGTGTCCACGTGTTGCATTCAGATGCGTCCGCCGTGTCCGTCGTGCGGCCCTTCGCTTCGGCGCGTTTCCATCAATCCGCCTTGACATGCAAATAATTCGTAGAAAAAATCGTCCGGGCATGCGGCAGCGACGTTACAATTAATCACGCGGACCATGGCCGCGACACCGCGTCCGGCTACCGGAGTTACAATTTGTTATGGCTGACAGGCTCGAACTACGATTCGACCGCGTCGGTTGACAATGCGTGCTCCCTTTTTTTTCCTCTACACTTCGTCGTCCACATTGCCGCCGTCTCATCTCGACGTTGCCCTGGGAATGTCGACTGTTGCGGATTGGTATTCGAACATTTTGCGAATCTCGAAAAAATCCGGTTCGAAATTCTCTTTATAGAAACTGTATGTGTGTGAGAAAAGTTATTTATATTAATTCTATTAAGAGAGCTAGTAGCTTTCTACAAAAAATCAAAATGGTATCTATGCCAGAATTAAATGCTTTTTCTGTGCTAACTATTTCCTATAGTCCTAATTTTGATACTCCAATGGTTTAGCAGAAAATCGAATGAAAGTGAGGATCTTGGCTTAACAGAAGTATTTTTATCAATTTGAAATTGAAATTTTTGGAAATGATTTATTGACAGTTCGTGGTATATTTATGTATATGTATTTTATTTGATTATTTTTCCGCAACGTACATCTTACATACATATATTTAAGAAAATACGTTCTCATTATATGCGCAATGGAAATTTTATCGCCGTTCATTTACATCGCACGTGCAGTCTCTTGGTCGAGTTCTTATAGCGCGCAAGATGCGAGGGCGAACTGCTGGTGCATACATGTGCATCGACGTGCATCCTACGGATACGCAATGTTGATCCGGACATGGATCCGACTACCTATCAGAGACTACGGTGCGTGGGTGCATATCGTAACTTTGAATACCTTATGTAAAATAATAGAAATGGGTCTGCTTCACAAAATCAGTACGCTTGAATATTAAAGATAAAAACCAAATTTTATCTATAGGGTATATATAATACTTTCTGATATATATTTTTCAAATACTTAATAGAACCTTTTCTAGACTAAAACTAAGATTTTCCCCGTATATACCATACATCAGCCATACTTTAGGATCTCAATATTTCTCTTTAATGCTGTCGCGTGGAAAATTCAGTTTTAAAATATCCATCTTTTTCGTTCCAGAATGTACCGGTCCATTAATCAGCGCCACGGTCGGTCGCAATAAGTTAAATATTGATTCAACCCCCCGCATATACGCTCTCATCCCACCATGAATATGTTGCGTGTGCTGCGGAGCGCGCCGATCAAGATTAATGCATCTATATGCGCCGATAGTGCGATCGGCGCCTTAATGCATCGCACGCTGTGCGTGAATGCACACGGGGATGAAGATAAATATTTGTACTGACGAGTCAAAACTCTCGCGGGCAACCGCAATCAGACGTCTATTAGTTTGCGATGACTCCGAGCGATCGGCGAGGTTACTCTCTCCTCTCTATCTCTCGGTATTTCGAGCCCACCTATTCTTCGTCTTCCTTTCTCTTTCTCTTCTTCACATCCGACGTAGTGAGATCTTCGGTCTAGGCATCCTATTCAAATGTAAATCAATGTCACCTAGTGAAGAATATTCCGACGTTCCACGATCCACCGTTTCTTTCATCACCGGGAGCATTTATCGCGAAAGATAAAAACATATAGTATTACGTATTCTTTTTTTAACTCTTCTCACTGATTGTATTAGAAGTGTATTGTTATCCTAAAATTACTAGCGTCATGTATGTGAAATAAGAATTTAATTTTACTTAAATATTTTAATGTATATATATTAAATTAGAATTCAGTTTGTAATATAAAATTAGTTATATTAGAATTAGAATTTAAATGAATTGATATTTTTGAGATATTCATATTCTTTTATTATCAAAATCCATGATACGAGTGTATGTTAATTCAAGATGCACCTCAGTGTTGATTCGAATCGATTGAAGACTCAAATAAAGGAGCCACCCCAATCTCTTCTTCCCACGGATGGCATAATACTGATAGATGGGCCGTTACTTTCTCGCTGCGCGAAGGGGAGAACATCTAACGCTTGAATTTATCAAAATCATTTTGATACCTACACGGCGCAGCATGACGTCACGTGTCACGATGCTCTGGCTGATCCGTCATTACGAAATTTGCATACACCGATCAGTCAATGGTGGAGATTCTGGTTTTTCTTTTTTTTTTTTAGAGGGGATTTGCATATTCGTATCTTTTTCGAATGGTGACTACTGCTAGTTGCTAGGGTTGCTAGACAGAAAAGATTAACAATTGCGAATACATTATGATTTTCAGCATAAAGTCGGTAGATGGATCATCGTTTATCTTGCTTTTCTTATTAAAATGAAGTGGTAACGGAATAGGAAACATATACTTTTGCAACAAACAAGAGAAAGTAATTACGTGCTGGATGTGCAATTTATCTTTTAACTTTGCGCTTTTATGGTATATCAGCGATGCACGGTTTGCACCCAAAAAACGCTCCGTTACGAGAACATTAACGGGCGTGTAAAATGATCTCCGAGTCTTTCTCTCTCTCTTTCTCTCTTCTTGATCCATATCGTGGTATGCAACGTCAGCGACCACTGCAAATTTCTCGATTAATCCACCTCGAAATCGATAGCGTTTCTTGCGACTGCCAGCGTCAGGGACGATCATAATTCCAAGCTCACTTTTATAATCACATGTTGTATCTATTTATTTTTTAATAGTATCTACTTAATTTATATACAAACTAATATATACATTATCAAGTAATACCAAAGTTAATAATCGTCTAAATTACTTAATTAATTTTTTAATTAATATTTTTATTTCTAATAATTTTTCTGATAAGAAGTGTAATATAAAGAAGTGTGACGGAAATGTATAATCACAAAATCTTTTGTTAAAATGCATTCTTTTTTTAAATAACTGAAGATTATTGATTATTGACATAAAATCGACATTTGTCTGTATGTATTTACTTTTAATAATGTATGTTTAAATTATATACAAATTATTGTTTATGTTGTTTTATAATAATTGTCTAAATTATTTTAACTGATTTTTATTAAAATTAATATTTGTATTTTTAATCATTTTATAGCACCTAATAAAATTTAATATAAAAATGTGAAAAAATTGTAACCGCAAGATCTTTTGTTAAAAATATATTTTCTTTTAAAAAATATGAAGATTATTGACGTAAAATCGATATTCTGTATGCAAAGTGTATCTTGCTTGCGTAGAGTAGAATGCGTCCCTGAACACAGTTTGCAACTTCGATGTCCGCCGGTGGTCTTTACGATCGCCAGCGGTGGCGTTCGTTCCCATGTAATCGTGATGTCACGTTATCAGATGAGGCACGAGACAAGATGATCGGAGAAAAAGTTCGCGCGCGAATATCCGCAGCTTGCGCGGTAAGCAGACCGAAGTATAGTTCCGTTGAAAAATAACTTGACCTCAAACTGTTCAACCTCGTCTTGTTCTCTACGCACAGAGTTACTGTCCACGAGACAATAGAAAACAATACCACTACGTGGTACGTGACTGTTAAAAGGACTATTTTTATTGTTACATTTCCTTTGCACTAAGAAAAAAATTTGCACTAAGAAAAAAAAATTTAACTAAATTAATTTAGTTGTCTTTATTGTTTTTGTTGTATATATTTAAGTCAAATATACATATATGTTTGATTTAATTACACACATTTTTCATTAAAAGAAATAAAGATGAGCTAAGTTAATTTAGATAATATTGAACAATTTTTTCTTTGTTCATTAGAGATTTACCGTCTCCTTTTCTCTCCGACGGTATTCCATTTTCATTCTTCTTATATGATATTATTGTTAAATTTTTCACACGCTACGCGCAAAATCGTAACCTTTTGATGAGGACTTTAGAAAGAGTATTAAATCTCGTAAGCTTTTTTATTTCACAAAATCTTAATAATTTACGTTTGCCGAATCATCGTCATAATTCGTAGGAGGAATGTCGGAAATAAATCAAACTCACGGTTTTTTCTTACGCGAATTCGTATTCGACGATACTTCCCGTCGCGTGGGTCTGTTGGATACGACGACGTACCACGAGAACCGAGTACGTTCACACAGACGGACTTGTGGTACGTGGCGCGAATGAATGAAATCACGTAAATATTTATGGAACGTTGGGGGCACGAGACGTGGGAAGTCGCGAGCGGATGCGCGAGCATATTGCTCTTTTTGTCACCCGTTTACGACGCGATTACAACAGTGTCGACGATCACGGCCGAAGCTGGCGGCTTAGATTTGAGAGAAAGAGAAAAAGAGAGACCGCCGATTGTCGGTGGAATGACGAATCATAGGGAGAGAAGATGCAATTCCGATACGATCGTGACAGACATGCTTACGAGCACAGGTTTTTTTTACCTCGTCGTTATGACTCTCATCGTCGGCATTTAATATATCTATCTACCAAATATAAAAAGCTTTTATTTGATGTGTTACAAACATTGATTGAACTGTAATTTAATTTCCAATCGAGTGTGTTATATAATATTATCATTGTTTCCGTGGAATAATATCATATTGATATAAATTTATTTTTTTTAGAATTTTGTATTATTATTTTATCTATAGTGAGAATAATTTTTTAATTTGATAAAAAAAAAGGATTCTTTCTATAGAAAAAAAAAAACATTTGTGCTATAAGAGATTAATTCACTACTATGACATCGCGCTTCTAAGCTCTGATACGTGCTTCTCGCATCTACCTGGTATCAGCATTAAGAAATCTCGTTTTGATTATACACGGGATATGAGATTACTCGCGGTTGTCTGTCAAAAGACAGGGAGCCCATTTAAAATCGCTCGAGAAACAGCGCGAGTCTGAGCGTCTCGTGACGGCCGCGAGGCACGCCGTGAGATATTACGGGATAGATCATCTCCCCGGGCATGCCGTCATTATTTCTGCTGACCTCTGCACCTGAACGCGATCCTTTCTGCATGAGCAAAGTACGTAATTTACGGGTCTCGCGTTTCTCGAACCACCGAGGGATTTACTGCGTTGGGCACCCAGGGTCACCCTAGCGGGGGTTCCCCCAAAGGGATAAGCCCTCTCTCTCTCCCTCTCTCTTTCCGTTGTGCACAACTCTTCTTTTTTTTTTTTTAAGATCTTTAATATCAAAATTCGTATATGTATTAAATGAACAGAAAGAAGTCTGAGAGAGGCGATATCTTAAACGAGAAAAAAGAATTTTTGTAGAAATTCGACTTTACAGATCTGAATATGGAACATAAATAAATACGTAATGGAATCGTGTTCAATAAATTTTTGTTTATTAGATATAATTTAATATAATTTGATGACTTTAATTAGTTACATCTTTATGAATATTTATATTTTAATATTTATTATTATGCTTAATGTTTAATAGAATAAATATTATTCAAATATATTTTTTTCGATTTTTTTAAATGGTCAAGATCAAGTCCATAAAAGAAAGATAAGTATGATCGAAAGAGGCAGCTTACAAGCGTCACGTTCGAGGATTATTTTCATGGGAGATTATCACCTGCGTCAGGAAATTACTTGCCCAAATTATCGGGATATTACTGCGGACTATAATCGGTGTACCAAAAAGGTCGCATATCTTCTACATTGGTTTCTTCATGCGGATATTATCAAATTGGTCATTATTTTTGACTCCGGTTTAAACTCTCTCAATTCACGAGCGGAAAATATTCCTTTCTTTTAAAGTCTTATGTGGGTGCGTAAAACTTATATACATATAAGTATAAATATTTGAAACTCAAATTATTCTTTAGAAATTAAGAGAAAGAAAAAATTTAATTAGATAAATTTCGAAACACTAATAAGAATGGACAAAATGAGAAGATCAATTTTGATTGGACCATCATGTTTTACAATTCCTGAAAGAGAGAGAAAGAGAGAAATAGATAGAAAAAATAGAACCGAATGAGAAAGAGTCAGAAATGGTAAATGTATGTTCTTCTCTCGCAGTTTCTTTCATTAAAACTACTATTTTGTATATATACAAAATTACGGCTCGTGTCCAGACTCTTTTATTAATAGGATAAGAGTCTTTATGTGAAAATAATTTTTTTTCTCTTTCTGACACAAGAAAGTTTAAAAAAAAAAAGATATTCGAGCGATTAGCTTATTAAATGCATAAATGTTCATATCAATCATATCCCTCTAACTTGCAATCATTAAATCCTCGGGATGCGGCACGTTTCTGTCGATTGATCATTAAAGCGCGATAGATCGCGATGCACGCGAGTCCCTTCGTGACTCCGTCTGTGGCTGCGGTCTTGCCAGCATGCTCACTATATAATCATCCACGAGGATCACCGAGGTCGAGAAGCATAACGCGAGAATGCTGTAGGAGTGCGCTCGCCTGGAAAGGGGTTGGGTCTCCGGGTGCATCTTCTGGGGCCCCACTCCGTGCGCGATGTCAGTATACAGGACAGAGGCACTGAGGGACGAAGGGGGTTCGACTCGGCTGGCAGGTGGCCTCGTCTCACGAGGCCCCCGTCCGTGGTCCAGCCAGGATGAGAGTCTCGATGGACACGCGCGCGCCACGAGATGGAAACGTAGATTGCGGGGCCCGTTCTCCTTGTTCTCTCCTCTTCCTCATTGCCATCTTCGTCCCCCAGCAGCACGCCGGGGCCGTTCTTCATGAACCAGGATTTTTCTCGTTGGTCGTCTCCGTTCGCTGCCTCTTCTTTGGCGCTTCTGTTAATCTCACTGTATCTTCTCACGAGTCCCATGGTAGAGAGTAGTTTATTTATTAAGACTTGTATTACAAATCGGAAGGGATACAGTATTATATAATGAATTTATACGCTGATCGATGAGACTTGATAACATCACCGTTTTTAAGGACTACATGCGTGGCAAATCGTGATAAAATCCGAATCGAGTATAAACCATATGTGGTTTACTTATTATGACTTGTATTACACGATATTACGTGATACTACACGATACTATCTTACCTTCGATTAAAATTTTATCGAAAAAATACGTGAATCTTGATTGAGAAAGAGACCTTGACTTTTATATTCTATTCCTACGTCATCACGTATAATAACATAAAAATATAACAAAACGTTGAATAAAAAAAAAAAAATAAAAACGTTTGATATAAAGTAAATTTCTTAAATGTTGAACATATTGAAGAATAATATTTCGCTATATATCAATATTCTCTAAATTCTTTGTTGTGGAATTTCATTTTAAAGAGTAAAAATTGAGCCAGTCTTAGAAAAAAAAGGTAACTAAATTTTCGATCTTTTAGAGTAAGATTTCATTTTTCAGAGTGAGAATTCACTTTAAAAGTTTTTTAGAATATCAACAATTCTAAAGCTTAACTCAATAAGTTTGACATTCAGAAGTTTCAAATTTGTAATTTATAAGCTCATACACAACTGTTCAATAATTAAATGCTATTAAAATTTAATTCTGGCAATACATTAGTATTATAAGCGAACTAACAGCAAAATTTCAGGGTGATCTAAAAGATACGATTACTCCAGCGAAAACTGTAATTGGTCGCCACGTGTTGCCCATTCCGTCGTCATCGTGCTGTAATTCGCACTCGAGTTTACGCCGATCGTATATCTCGCGGTTTCGTGGGGGACCCGGCCGGAGATAATGGCCCGAGCAGAGTTCGCGCGCGCATTCGAGCGGTATCGTTACCGATCGTGTAACCATAATTTCGCGACTGTAAATCACGACAGGTGCCTACGTCTTTAGAACCCTGTAATTCAAGCCGAGAGGTGTCCTGCGACTCACACACTCCCTCTTATGTTGCAGCTTCCTTCCACCTCTTGCCTGTCCCTTTTCTTTGGTCTGAGAAGCGCGTATATTATATGCGTAAGACTTTACGAGAGTAATTCTTCGCCGTGAAAAGTCGCCCGATACTCTCGTCCTAGTACACCCGCGTGATAAATCAGTCGGATTTTTTGCGTGCCGCGTAACGTACGACGCGTTGTACGTGGCCTTTACAATGCTACAATTCTTGTCCGGCGCTTGGCTTTTTCCGTGAAACGCTGAGCGAATCGCAGAAATGTAAGCGAGAAATATTACCGGTGACACTAACTATAGCAACGTCGAAGGAAAAATTTATGTATAGGTATTCGAAATGTATTGTACATTTACGTGACAATTACTGGTTTATCGAATTTATGTTGCTCCGCGAAAAGAACATATCGTATTCTCTGGTTATTTCGCGAATTTCATGTAAAATGAAGATATCCAGAGAAATGGAAATGTCGTATGGAAATTATCGATTTTCGATGGATCTCGTGACTGATCTTTTTCTTTTTTTATTTGAAGAAATCGAATCTCACGCGTAGGTAGGCTGTGTTTAAACTTGGCTGGCGAGACCAACGTGGTAGCGACCGATAAATACGTACCTCGCGCATCGCCGATAATATATATAAGAGATTTTACTGCGAGCGATGCCCATACGCGACTGTGACATGTCTATAATAGCTATACGTATTCGTGGATACATGTTCGTGCGTACATGTAGCGTCTGAAGAGAGAGAGCACGTGCAAGCTTACACGTGCGCATAAACTCGTGATGTACCATAAACCGTTATGGTGCCAGTATACCAGTCCGGGCACAGGTAAAAGAGATGAGGCGTTTGCTGCACGCCAACTCTCTGATTCTGATATCTTGGTGACTTTATTGACCCTAAACGAAGTCCAGTGTTCGGCCGTGATATGACGGTCTACGAGAAAATTTATAGAAATCATGAGAACACACTTTCGCGACAGGTGTCTTCTCACATATGGTTTTCTTTCAAAAATAATAGTAAAATTATATATGAAAGGTTTGTCAACTGCTCTCATCGAAAATAGATTTATTTCTCTTTATTTATTCTCGTCGGTCTAACACAAATTGTAATTGATGGAAGGTTTGCGTCTTAATTATTTTTTGAATTTCTAAATTATTTAAAATTATTCAGAGTTTTGCTTTTAGACATATCTTACAATTACATATGAAAGGAACGAAATTGCTGAAATATCTAAAAATTTAATTATAAAAAGATACAGATTTGAAAATAATTTTATGTAGATAATAATAATTATTATATCGTCATAATAATTATGGGTATATAGGGCATTTAGGTATGATGAGTAATGCTGTAAAAAGATTTAATATTTTATTATAGTAGTCGCATCTTGAGCATTCTAATATAATTATTTCCAATAAAATTTAGAAATTTGTTAGCTAATCGTTTTTCCTATGTATCGACTAGAAGCGATCATTGATCCCATTGAGAATTCGTTTAATTGAGGGTAAAATAATTGTACGAGTATGTTGTATTTATTAAACACCTCTCCATTCTTTTGTTTACCTCGTGTTACTGTCATATCATCCTGTTGCGTAGCTCTTAGATAAGGATGTATAATCGGCCGAGACCTCCACGTTGCGGATTGAACATATGAAGGTTTGTTGTTGGTTAACACGCATTTCCGCCATTGAGGCCGGCAATGACACTTATTACCGTCCAATTGGATAAAGTGTCGACGTTGCGAGTTTGACGAGACAGCGTCTAGACGCGCTTGACATCTTCAATTTTGTCACGTCGTTCAAAATGACGGTCTACGTGATGTTGCTATATCTTGTGAAAACGATCTGTTCGTGCGAGCACGCGAGTGTATCCGCGGCGAATTTATGAATGAAAAGGATCGATATATTTCTCGATTGCGTGACCATGAAGAAACTAGGGAACTCGACACATGATATACTTGTATCAGCGTGAAACTTATGTGCAATTACTAGTATATGTTGGTTGTGTATGCAGTAAACATATCGATTTCTACATTTTTAGGAAAAAATGAGAATATTTAACTTCTGCAATTTGGGTCTCTTTTTGCTATGAAATTTCAGTTTCAAATTTTCTCGAAATAAAAAAAGGCAGAGTCTGATAAACCTTCTTAAAATAATCGAGAAAACTGTTTGGTAATGCATTTCATAATGTAATAGAGATGTTGAAAAGTAACTTTGAATTTTTTTATATTTTTTGAAAGTCTCGAACTTAGAAGAACTTGGACTGGACAATAAAGATAATATTAAACATATAGATGGAGGGAATAAAAATATGGTTGCGGATGGATGATTAATTTTTATTATGCGTATTTAAAGGAAAATTATTATTTTTTTAAATTAGACGCCGTTTTATTGTGGATTCATATAATTTTTTCTTTATTTGGTTTTATTTTAATTTCTATATGTTGTCCTACTGACATATAGGCTGACCCAGCGACATATATACGCACAGACTTCGACTCAGACCTTTCCGTTGGAAAGGTCTGGTAACATTTAAATCGCTCATGAAGCAAAAATATAAATTTACTTGCAACCGACCGGTAATGAAACAATCGGCGATTTTTTCGTCTGTATTTCTTATCTGAATAATCTGATCGTTCCTCTTCCCGTCGTTCAATCGGAACGAGGATCGACGCGACGCTTTGACGGGTAAGGATGATCTCAATTAAACGGGTTTATCCGAGCCGACGGGGGGTCGGCAGCAGCGCAATGAGGGTCGACGGGACATTTGAATACGAAATCAGCAGACGATACGACGTGAGCGAGACGGCGACTCGAGATGATCGCAGGGGATGAAGAAGGGTGAACACAGTCGCCGTACTGTGTCGTGAGAAAGGACGCGGCAAGAATATCTCCTTTCGGGGTGTGAATGTTCTTCGTGACAATCACGGCGGCCACCTGAGGTTACAGTTCGCCGACTCCGAGGGGTTGTTGTCGGTGTTTTCTTCAGGCCTCGTTATGTGACGTGCTCGCGACGCTGCCCTGCGCAATAAATTGTCGCTTGTGCGGTCAGGTGTTCATCAATGCCGGGAGATTAACGTGAAACTGGCCGCCATTCAAATACAAAGGAAGGGTTGCGTCCCTTGTGGACCGCGTGTGTCGTACGAGTAACGATGTCGGCTTTTTATCGCGAGACAAGGGTGGTAAACGTTGACATAATTTCGTAGGAAGGTTTATTTTTGTTCGAAGTCGTAGTAAAAATTTTCAGATGCCATTTCGCGATACGTTTCCAAATTGTTACAATATTTATTCAAATTTTGTCTCAAAGTAAGTGTATCACAAATTAGTTATAAAGAGTATATTATGTATATGTAGTAAAGCTACGGTGTGCTTATAAAGTTATAGAAAAAATTCACCCGTAACATCTTGATGCAGGCAAATGTCTGGGAAGGTGTTAAATTGCTTGGAGAAGACGGTAAGATTCTCGCATAAGATGCTAAATCGAGGGTGGTAGTCAGGCACTTCGCGAACGTTCTTGCTACCATCGGAGGCGCGGGGGTAGAAGATACAAGGGACGACGTGGCTTGAATTGATGAGCAAAAAGCAGCGAAATCATGAGCGATTGCTTGGGTCCGAGCGGCATCTCCGGGGCCCTTTCGCCGGTGCTGCAAAGCAGTTTTTTTCGGTGTCGTCGACGCCGCCAGTCGTTAGTTGCTCTTTCCCGGCTAATCTCAACGGGTATCCCCACCTTGTGTGAGCGTGATGCGCATGCGGCTGTATTATAATGAGGTGTGGATTGTAAATGAAGTTTAATGACGCCGGCCTGGCACCGTCATTTTTCAACGCGAAGGGACGAGAGGGTATCGCGGCGTGGCGCTTTGCGAGAGAATATCCATGGTTGTCTGCGATCTGCACGCGACAATTCGCTTTATCATTTTGCGTCAGCGGCTTTAAATAGCTCGACTTGTTATCGTTATATTATTTGCTTAGAAATAACCGCGCGTTTTCCAACGGTTCTAATCGAGTGTCCGCTCTGTGCACACAGAGACGACAGTTCGTCCGTTACGAGGCATTCTACGGGAAAAAAAAAATTGAGGGACCAAACCCGGTTGACTCGAAATTATTTGAATACGCAAATCATTTATCAGATGGGCAATTGCCGCGACGAAACTTGTCCTTCGAGTGGGGTAGTTTTTCGCTCGGAAGCACGTGAAGATTTTTAGGGAGCGGCGAGAACTTTGTGACCACTCTATAAATGTTATTTATCGATAACGATGTGCGCATGAATAACCGGTATCTTTTAGAATTTTGCAATCTCGATTACAGAGTATTCAGTGTGATGTAATACTCTCGTGATTTATTAATCCCTATATTGAAGTAATGTAAAAGCAATCTTTCTATATAAATTGTTGATAGTTTATTTAAAATTAAATCCGCTAAAAAAAGACAAAATGTGATGATTTTATGTAGTTGTGACGATACGGTATAATAATAAAATATCTTTATAGGAAATATTTTGTTCTTTCTCTGTGGTCGAGTACTAATAGAAAAAGCGAATCAGTTTCTTATGAGGTGATGATTTTCCACTACGCGAACACCTTCTCGTCCGTTACACTTGTTATTAGCGGCAACAAAGACTCGTTCACTCTTCTTTTGTAGTGCGGCACGCTACTCGGGGTGAAACAAAATAGGGGAGCCTAGACCAGTTTTTGAATCGTCCTGTTATGAAGTGTCGCCACTCAAGTATCGCATTTGTATACGAATTGCTCGCTTGCGGTTCTGGATTGTACTCCCTCCATCCATCGAGAAAGGGTGCATTATATTCTCGTTCAGTTTCTTCGGTGTATCAAGAGGCCAACCCTTTACCTGTAAACAATTATGATAAAGTATATTGAGAGTAAGCGTAATAGATAAATCTGACATCAAAATTTTTTTTATCGAAACGTATACGATTTTGTTAACATTTACTACAGTATTAATTATATGAAAAACTGAAGACAAATTTACTAAATTTTAATAAGTATTTGTTTGAATAATACTTAATAAATATTTATTAAAAGCAAACATATCTATTTGGTATAAGAACCATTAATTTAAGTATTATCTTTTTTATAGAATGAATATTTACTGTAAATAAATGTTTAATTAATACTATTCAAATAAATGGTTTATTAAAATGTAGTAATTTTTTTTAGTATACTTAATATTTAATCCGTTTAATATAGATACAAGTGCAAACAGAAATATTCTTTAGTTAAATCGTTTTCTGTATTTGTAGAATATAAAGAATTTATTCCACAACTCAGTCGATCAGTCAAAGAGAATGTCAAATTAAAAGATTAAGAACATTTGCACAAAAGAAAAAGTGAACAAGTTACGCATTTTGATATTACAGATCAAATATTTTGTAACAGAGAGATCCATGGTAGTTTTTTTTTCTGGATTATCATATACGACAGATTATTCGGTGAAATCGTTAAATCGAGAAAGAAGAATAAGGCAAGACGTATGAGATAAATTCAACATTCTTAGCCTCGATTTCGCGATCAAGCACCTGCCTGAATCCAGTCTTATCCATTCGAATTCCGTGATATGGAATTGTTCAAAAGAGAATCAAGATAGAGGAAAATATTTATTCCACGAACGGCTTCGGAAGCCGGCGATCAGCGCGATCACAAGTTGAGTTTCGGTTTTTGCCATCGATTGCGAGCGGCAAAGAACCTATCGATTTACAATGAGCGATGACCGTCGACGTCGTTGAAAGTTGGTTCGTTGCAAAAACTAGTATTGGATTAACGCGCAGAAGGAACCATCGTGACTTTTTCGTGCGTGGAATCGACTCATCGGAAGAGATGGTTCAAGTCTATGAAGACATCGCAGCTCCCGTGAATGTATGTACGTCACCGCGATGGTCTACCGTGCTTTTTTGTTTATAAAAAAATACCTTATTTTTTTATTTGAATTTTTAAAACTTTTTGCTTCGCCTTTATTCGAAATTTAAAAGTCAACAAGGTTCAGTTTCAATTTAATTTCCAATTTTTTAATGTTAAAATTGTAGAGATTGTAACAAAAAACAATAGTTTTATCATTTCATTTGTGCAGATATTTTTATGGAAACTTTCTGAAATATTTATATTCTATAAATATTAGAAAGCAATTTAGAAGGGTACAATCAACGTGATGATTAAAGTTTAACTACAAATGTTTCGAAATATTCTTTGATGGTCGATCAGCAAATTTCTTCTGATTGGTCAATTAAATACTTCAAAGTATTCGCATTTGTAGTGAGATTTTCAGCGCATCTTTAATTAAAGAGCAACATGTTGTTTACATTTTGCACTCATTATGTCCATTTTAAGCGTGCATAAGGTCATTGATAGTTAACTTCGATGATATTAACAAGAACGTACACATTTTGGTTAGGAAATGCATGCATTTGTACTAATCGAGCTGTACCCACATCTCAGAGCCGTCATTATAACTTGCATCTGCTCCGTATCAATAAAGACTGGTTATACGGCGCGATGGTCTAAATGGGAAAATAAACAATACCGTCTCGTTAGTCAGTTGGCGGCTTTTATCTTACCGAGGCAGAACGTGGCGTTATACCGTGAAATGGAGTCTAGACGGAGACGATGTTGCATTTCGGTCCGCGCCCACCCTGCGCTCTCTTCATCACGTCCGCGATAAGTGGCTGCCGTTTGCATCGCGATAGCCGACTTCGACCGTCTTCCTTTTTATCGAAACTTCATTTGTACAAGTCATTAAAAACTCACCGTCCGTGAACAGCCGAATCGAGTCTCATCGTGTTGTTGAATTTGTTTTATATGCTTCAACGCTCTCGGAAAGCGTCGGAAACGCTGTGTCCGTTGATCGGCAAATTTCTGTTTGCAGAAGATAGAATAGTGATCTGTGTTAGTATTCTTAATCTGTACTTTAGAATCTTTAGATTATTAAGCGCAAAAGAGTATTCAAGTATCTATAATTTTTTCATATCGTATCATTATATTTTAGTGTTGTTAAAACGATAATATAATAATATCTTATTTTGTAAAATTTGTCCTGAATTTTGCGAGAGATTTACGATTTTTTTATGGGACGCATGAGAATGAGAACTCCATAAAAAAGCGGTAGAAAATCCACGCACGACCGTCTCATCATTCTTCATCACATCACGTCATGGTTTTCTCTGCTTTAACGCTCAGTATTTCCGTAGTCCTAAAACAATCCCACGGCATCATCCATCTTCGGCAACAAGCAAATATGAGAAGCGTTAGACCGAACTAAGAGAATTAACAGAGCTAATAAAGTCTGTCCAAAAAATCTAAAATCTCAAGAGATTCTTTACTGTCAGAAAAACAGATATACTTATATTTCGAGAGTAATTTCAAGTACATTACTTACGCGTGTTTATTAGACTGATAAATACTATCTTAATATAAATTGTTTATTACTTATATTATACTCAATATTTTATTGAGCGTGCAATTATTTTAAATTACACGCGATTCTCAAAGATTGCTATTTATCATCACAATTCATGTAATGTGAATCTTGCTGGATGCAATGTAAGCTGTATACGAAACTTTCTCTGCTCCCGATATCGATTCCTCTCTCGTGTTAAATTGCATGCTGTTTTTTCGTTTGCGCTCTGCCACATCACGTATGCGTCGTATGTTATCGCACAATGCAACTGCAAATGCATTTATCGGTTCGGCCAAACGCAGCTCCGAATACAGTGCGACGGAACCGATGTGTATATCTTCACGGACATCTCGGTCAGAGAATTTCGAATAATTTGCTCGTTGCCAGGGATTTAGGATTTACAATACTGTGATTCCACATCGTCGACTTGGAAATTTCACATATAGCATAATAGTATCACAGAATTCATTTGTCACTGCAAAATAATATATTTATTTGTGATAAATAATTGACTTTTTGTACAGAGGAAAAGAACGGTTTTGATAAAGTATCTAAAAATTTAGCTGAATACAAATCTGAGAATAATTTTGTTTTTAAATTGGTTTCTAAAATGTCAAAACTTTTTGTAGTACTGCTCATTATGTTTAAACGTCCTACACGGAGAGAAGGATTTCTTAAAATTTACCCTGAAAATATAGTAATTATGGTACAATACAACAAATTCAAAGATTTTTACCATGCACTTCAGTAAAATTAATCATACTTATTTTATATTTTATTGTAGTTTTATTAATGAATGTGAGAGATTTACATAAAAATTCTTCGAAATATAATGTTGTCCCATGATTACCATATTTTCAGGGTAAATTTTAAGATATAATTCTTTCCGTGTACATAATTATTTTAATGGCTTAATAAAATTAATTTTAAATCTGTATCTATAGTTAAATTTTCAAGTATTTCGGTAAAATCATTTTTTCTCTAGAATTTTTATATCTACATGCTTTGGGTTTGCCATATATCATGTAGTACAGTATTATCTTATAAAATGCTAAAAGAATTTCTGTAACATTAAAGCCTAATTTTGTAATCAAGGTGAGAGAACTCGAATCTTGTTGCTGGAATCTCACAGGGTGTTTACGACAATAAAACCTCAACAAGTTTAATGTACTGAACTTTAAGGAGTGTGAGAGGTAGTTGGAATTCTTGTGCAGTCTGCGCACATTTATCACATGGCAATTATTTTACTTCTGGACACGTCAAGAGCTGTTAGAAGGCAACGTAAGTAATCGATGTACTTAAATGGCGATGTGGCGAATTCCGCCAAGAAGGATGCAAGTAGTGCGATTTCATATTAAAAAAAACCATTCTTAAGTGTTTGAGAAACGATTACTCCGGATCCTCACACGGTGAAACACTCGAGTTCAGGTTTCCTTTTTGGAGAGCTACTTATAGATATCATTTTATTCGCACTTTATTATGACGAATTCCTTTAGACTTCTTAATGCAGTGAGAGAAAAACGATTGATACATTTGATAATTAAACAAAAAATTTTTTATCTAAGATACAATATATGTGTGTTAAACATTATTCTATAAAGCATAATACGAAACTTGTCGTAATCAACGCGACGGCTGTCGAAAGTTCAAAGGTGTTTCTCAAGATTGTATCGAGAGACGTTCATCTGTCAACATCAGTCCTCACCCAAACTGTTTCTACGTGCACGAGCCGAGGGTTGATTTTTATCTAGATTCACTTCTGCCCCAAAAATTCCAATGAGATTCGGTGAGTTTTTGGTCCACAAGCGATTAGATTCAGAGATACGAGCCCGAAACAAACAAACAAGAATAAACGCGCGTCGAGCTACCTATTCTCTGTGCTAACCATGAATCCTCACAGTGTCCTCTTGCTTTTCTCCCGTGCCGCGGCAGGTGCACACAACCGTGGAATTACTCGAATGTGACAAATATGCCAAACATCTCGGCTAGGGCAGTGCCTTACAAGGAAAAATACTTTTTTTTCCGCCTCTTTATAGCCGTAGCGTTGTTTTACGCCATGGGAGTCGGCGCAGACAAAGGCTATCACCTATTACGCGGGTAAATGGATGCGATAACGTCGATTCTGTTTACGAAGATTAGATGTTAAATTGATTGTGCCAAAGGCTCATTGCATATATCTACGACGACTACGGATTTAAAAAGGATGCGATGGTGAGAATCGGGAGATCAAAGCCGCATAAAAATCATTTTCCGAACGTTTACGTCGCGTGATCGCTCTCCCATTCTATCGTGTCGCCAATAAACGACAATTTCAGCAGGGACATATTGCCGACGTATTGTCAGGAAACTCGAAGTTGAGTGCACTTGAATTTCGGCCGGAGTCTGGAAGGCGTTCCGGACCCTCCTATTGTCATGTTTTCCAATTGGTCATCGCTCGGGGTGACATTATACCTTTTCGTTTTTCATTCGTGTAGTTTTTTCATTCGTCAGTGCACCTTTCGCCGACAGTGGTTCTTCAGTATATTTTAAATTTTAAAGAAGTCAACATTCCCGTGTGTACATCTCTTATCGTAAAAGCTAATATCGACGATATCATAGGTACCGTAGATATCTATACATGATATTTATTATTGCTAAGATCTAGTTTCATTGCTTGTTAAATAAATTTTAATAACTCTACTATATTAGAAAGCATAACTCCCGAACATATTAAATGAAATTCTGTGATAAAAAATTTTAATTTAGAAATATTACATACAAATTGTATTTTGATTTGTATATAAATATAAAAATTTTGATGTGTTATAAAAAATACGTTAAATAATAATCATATTTAATCGACTATATTAAGATTGTATTAATTGTACGAATTGTTAAGTTACGTTACGGGACAGGTAGAAGTTGGGAGCCTCTTTCTTGCGAATAGGCTAAAAGGACTCAATGAAAGTCATTCAAAATAAGTCGTGCCCCCGGTTTTCAAGTTCATTGATGCTCGAAGTTCATTTTTGACAGATGGCCCATCTGCAGGCACTTTGTTACATTCTCACTATAATCGATAGACTGGTGACCGAGAGGAAGCGACTTCGAATGAATCGCCTTCCTCATCCATTATTGGCTAAGTAATTGTTCGGTTTATTGACCAAGCATCGGCTTCGCGTATTTTGCGGCTTTTCGGAAAAAGAGCATAGGTTATTGCTGTTTCCGTTGGTATCCTTTCAAAGAACTGTTGGAAAATCAAGAAGACCAAGACGTGCGAAGATACGTGCGCGCAGAAAACTTTCCGAAAAGGACTTTGGAAGTATTCTTTTTAATATTTTATTATATATATGATAATAATAAATAATTGTAGAATCAAGCATAACTACTGATATGTAAAATGTAATTAAATGATTTACTTAATTAGAAATTATATAATTTAGATATAAATAGAAATATTTATTTAATTAATTTATCTTTTTGTTAAATAAAACGAAGCTTATATGTATGTTTTTAAAAAATAAATGAAACGTTCTAGCAATTTTTAAAGAACAAATGAGAAAAATCTTATTATTATTTTATCAATATTTTCTTTATTTAATTCATTTGTAAAAATATGTTTTATTAACATTTCTTTATTAAGAGCAAATGTTTAAAGAAACTAGCCATCTGCGCGTATCCAATCGTCTTACTTCGATATTCTGATGCTCTTTCTTTGCTCGTACTTAAAGTCACTCTTGAAGCTACAAGGAGCGCCAAGTTCATTCAAGATTCCTAGGAATATCATGAATGGACTGCGAATTCAACAGTACAACACCACGAGCAAAATCTAAAGGTCTCGCTGACTTTGTAGGGGCTCAATTCATTCATCATTTTGCTAAGATTTGACTCGCCTCGGTGCTCTTTGCAGAATTCTCGAGGGTCTCTTGTTAGGAGAGGTGGTTCTTCAGACGGAACTCGCTATTGAATGTTCTTCTAGAGACAGCCTACAAAAACGTGAAAAATAAATTCTTGGTTTTAAATCCTATCCTATATACAGAGCAAATGTTTCTTTCGAAATATGCGAATCGTATTTGTTACGATGTTTTGATAATTATCTGTATAGCTTTAATTATTTAAAGTATTTAGTAAAATTAACAAACTTGTTTCTTCATACGACAGATTAAAACATAGTATATCTGCGTTATACTAAGAAAATATACTAAATTTTAATAAATATTTATTTGAATAGTATCCACTATATATATATATATATAGAGGTATTACGCGATACAAGACTAAAAGTGTATCAGGTAGTGTCTCCGGCCATGTTCAAAATATAGTTATGTATGATTTCGAATCTTGAAATTATTATTCAGAATATAATCAAGAGATCCGTCAGCGAGTACAGTGAGATGCGTGTGCAAAAATCCCACTCGGCGTGGTGAAATTAAAGAAGCGAAAAAAGTGGTGCGTTCGATACACCAGCTGCCTCGTCTTGCTGCACCCCGGACGTATTTTCTCGCTCCTCCTGAGAAGGCACGTGGGTGGCGGCGTGGCACTTTGCTGGTTTTATGAGGCCCTTAAGAATGGTCCCAGGGCCCGTTCATCTCTCTCCCCCCTCAGTTCCCTCCTCGCGTCCCCGTCGTTCTTCCATCTCATCCACGCCTTCGGACTTTTTGTAGAGTCGCCATTACTCGACAAAGTCCTTTGCCGTTTGGGACCTTGATGGATGCCCGTTGCGTGGGCACCGGCGTTCCAGTCGGCTCAATGGGCTGCGACCGAATCCATACCACGCGGGTCGGTCGGCTTCTTCCACGCCGAAAAGACACGCGTCCAGCTTTGTAAATCGTCCGGCTGCCAGGCACAGGGAAGGGTTTTGTTTTGCGTGCGTGCGTGCATGCGTGTGTACGCACGCGCATGCATATACACTGTCGCGAATTTACAAAACGAAAGCGCGCCGTAAGTTTTATACTTTGTTTCTCGCCGGAGGTATTATCGTCCAATCTCACTTTGCTTTTATGTCCGACGATATTTCGCGAAAATAAACGCGCGGTGCCAGATTACGTCCTTCGTAAGTTGGCTGAGATGACGTTTAATAAGCCTCAGATTTATTGATATATTCAATGTAGGATTTAATATCTGTTACGATAATTTCGTTAATGTATCATAAATATGCAAGAGATGTATATATGTTTGTGATAATGCTTCCTATTTTTGGAAACTTTTTTTTATCGTGTATTTTTTATTAAACATTGAAGGTAAATTTATTTTTCAGATGTACCATTTCTTCGGTGATGATTAACCAAAGTTTTACAATTTATTATAACTTTTTAGCACTTTAAGACTCTTTTATATATGTTACCGCAGTTGTAACTCTGCACCACAATGGTCATCGAGATGGCCAGCCTCACCCACGCGATGATAATAAAATCACGGCCGATTCGTTCCTGTCGCTTTGCTTCGGATAAGGACTGAAAACTTGCCATTGCCGTGATCTTCGATATGCAATTCTGCTCGCGAATTTCTTCCATTCTTATCGAATACATTTATATTTCTATATTACCGATAAAGGACATCGCTACGGGATGTAAAAAGGTCTCGACAAGGCACTCAGGTTCTCGTTAATCTTTTTACAAAGATGGAGAAATTCCAAGAGGTTCATACTTTTTGATTATAAAAACAACTGGATTACCGTTACATTTTTGCATCTTATTTTGACAACTAATAATTATGTGAAAGATTTAAATGTTTACTGCCGCAGGTATGAAACCTATACAATTTACCCTGCAACAGGCCTTTCATAAAAAATTACAATGATTTTTATCGTATATCATCCAAGCGCTGTATATTTGTACTCGTATATATTATTCGTGCAATTATTTTAATCATGATGTGAGTTCTCGAACGCAATTTACGGTTGAACGCAAATTTTTCCTCATGCTACTTTCTCCGTCTCGTAACCGTCCCTTAAAAATCTTGATGATGCCTCGGTATCTTCGGTGTAGTATCCGCGGGGCTAATCGCGAGTAATTCCCCGATCGCTCGTGCGCGTATAACGAGAGCCGACTCTCTCACTGTAAAGAATTCCCGAAGCCGCTGAGAGTGCGATGGATATATTCACGACTTTCGCCTTCGAAGTTTTAGAGCACGCGGGAGAATGACGTGCTGTATAATTTCGTGGGCGTATGGAGAGCAGACTAGACGAGGGGATGATAGGGTGGAAAGTTGAAAGGAATGATCATAGGGGATGAGCAACATGGGCGCAGAAACATTTTTCGAGGAAGTAAAATGAACTTTTCTGTTCTAAAGTAAACCACAAACGTATAAAATTGTTCGATTATATGAGTTTCAATTCATCGATTAATTCAAATATCAATGGAACAAAATTGCTTTTTATTCTGAATCGTAAGTACTGTTTATTGACGGATTATATTGTCGCAATACAACTAGATAATGCGATTTCCTCGCTGCTATCTGAACAACCATAAGCGAGGAAGCACGCAATTTTGAGGGAGAGAGCGAAGGGAGAGAGCGAATGCCCCCTCTTGCCGCTTCCTGTGGATGGTCGCGATGAGGATTGGCGGAGGTCGGAGCAGCTCGGAGAACACTGTATGCTCTTGCAAACAAATGGCCGGCAATTACCTGCAATTTGCCATATATACGTCGGTACTCCCCTTCTCCCCATCGACTCGCCGTTTCACGTTTCCATGGCTGTTTTTGGCGCTGAGCTTCCACCCCGAGGCGATACATCGATTGCCGGGTAATTGTCAGCGCTCAGCGCCCCGAAACGCAGGTGTAGCGGGGCAACAACGGGGCCCGCGGGCGCTACGTAAGTGCGTTAATTTATGTATTTCCGCCAAGAGGGACAACCGAGGGTGGTGTTGGAATCTCGCTGCCGGGTAAGGCGCGAAATATCAGCGCTGATATAAGTAGGGACGACTATACTAGACCGTTGCTAACAAGCTGAACAAAAGAGAAGCCTCGAAATTTTGAAGAGATGCCCCTCCCCTAGCTGTTTTATATTTCAAAGGTATAGAAGAGTGAAGGAGAGAAGATGAAAGGAATAAATATTTCTATAAAACGTAAAACGAAATTTTGTTAGATACTAATATATGCGAAATATATGCGGTGATGACGACGAATAATATTAAAATATGATAATTAAACATCACGTGAATATTCGATAAAAAATTATATTAAATTAATTACATTAATATTAAAGTATTACATAATAATATGATTTGATATTGTCAGTAAAGAAATTGAATGAATCCTACAAAAAATAAAGAATTTATTCGCGATGCAAAATGCGTAACAACTTAATCAAGGCGTTGCTTTCTCGCCTTAAAGGGACATCCTCTTGGTGATCTCCTTTTTTTTTTCGCTGCACTTGCACGTGGAACACATTGACGTGAGTGTCACAGCTGTTATATGCAGCGTGACCGTGTCTCTTTTACCCCCCGTGATGGTCCCGTGAAAAAGAGAGGAGGACCCACGCCGCATGACGCGATGACGGCGAGAGGCATGAACGAGGCAGCGATGAAAAGAAGCGGTTCGTCGTTGTACGAGGAAGTATCTCGTATGTCCCGGTCGCTCCGGTTCTCCCCCATGGATATTCGATACCGGGAATGCGTATCGCGTGTTCCGCTCGTATGTATATAGGATTGTGGCTAATGGCCCGTAGATTACCGCACGTTGCACGCAACTTCGACGTGCGCGCGGCGAAAGACCATCAGGACACGCGATACCACATGCGAGGGACCGATAACCGTGTAAAAATCGCGACTCTTAGACTTGATCGAACGGTAAATCCGAAAGCGTTATACAAAATCAACCTACTAGTTTTAAGTAGATATCATCTGACACGCTGGATTATATATATTAGTGACTCAATATTTTTTTTATTTCTTTTTATCTTTTTGATTTTTATGAAACTTTTAATATTAATCCTTTTTTTTTTTAAACACACACGATGAATTATTCGTGGATTAATTTTGAATTCACTTTATCAAATACACAAAAATCATTAAATAATGATTCTTATATGTGTATAACATTTTTAGAAAGTATTTGAAAGGTCGTGCATTAAAAAAAATGTATGTTGAATATTTTAACTAATTACTTGATGTTTCTAGATTTTAAAGAAAAGAAATGTGCAGGATACCCAATCATAAATGACCTTATCGTGTATATTAAAATTGTAAAAATATACATATATAGTTTTAGAGAGAAAAGCCCCGAAGAATATGTACGAAAATATACAGTATATAGAGAAAAGTTGAAAATACTATCGTAAAAGTATTGAGTTATTGTGCTTATGAAAGCTCATTGTAGTAAACTTATTTTGCACAATTATATGCATTTTATTATCATCATATTTAAACCTTATAACGGACGGGTGTAACATTTATTTTCGGAGCGCTCCGAGGCTTTGCTTCACACAAGCATCGAATGTTTAAATCCTGATCGAGTGCGTTTTAACTTGCAAGTTAAGCACCCCTTTTTCGCTGTCATTGACGGAGCACGTAGGCGCGAACAAGTATTTTTTCGAGCCCTCGAGCATGTAATTAGTATGTACGAAACTTCGTGATCCGCAACCGCCCTGTTTATTTCGTTTATGAAGTCAATCCACCGGATCCGTCTCGTTATATTGATTTTTATTTGCGACGATTACTGAAGTAAAACTTCCGGGACCTGCACGTGCGAAGTAAATGCGTTCCTCGGGCTCTTCCTTGTGGTCACGAGAGTTGATCGTAAATATTTTTTCAAGACCGCAAAGAAACCTCATCCGGACATTATCACGGGTAGATGTTTTCGATACAGCTTAGGCTAACTGTGGTGAATGATTCAGGACGACGCATCATAGGAAGGAACAAACGCAAACTTTGAAAAAGCACGAACTTTAGCACCTGGCGATGTATAATACAAACGAACGCGTTCCGGGATGGGAAATGCAAATTTTTTGGCATGTTGGCAGTTTTTTGTTATCGATGATTTATGATCTTAATGGATAAAATTTGCGTAACAACGAGTATTGTCAAATTCACACATAAAAGTTTAGAAAAATAATACATATATATGACAAATTTATTGTATTTGAAAAATTCCAATTTATATTTTCATGTTAAATGTGACTCATTAGACGTGCACTTTAATTGTAAAATGCACTTTAATTTGTATATCACGGCACAAAAACTTTTTATTATTGCTTTGCAATGTTATGTTCTTACTTGTCGATGAATTGATTTTTTACTCATTTGCAATTAAGACTTGAGTATAATGATATTATATACATTTTATTATATCACAGTGTGCGTATACTTGCACACTGACTAAAAGTGCAAGGGGAAAGTACATCGCCGCAAGGAATTCGATATAATGGCTCAACGTAGTAGGGCACGCTGGGATTTACTTAATTGCAATTAATGAGGGAAGATACCGCTGTGAGGTCACGTGAGTTAAGAATTATTAATGTGCTGACAGGATTAACGTTGTTGAGTAATCGCTCGAGCGCACTCACGAGCACAAATGTAGCACTTATTTCGAGTATCAAATCTTGTGAAGAATACATTTATCACATAAATTACAACATTACGGTGTTATACTTTCTATAATGTAGTTGATATTGCATATCGAGTTTCGAACCTTTACATTTGATGTCGTACACGTTTCCGTTGTAAATTCTCTTTCAATACGTTAAATATTCAAATACTCGACGTACCAAAGTTTCCTCTGTCGCGTATTCATTCCTGCCCCAATTTGAAGCAGGCAGAAATTCAGCGGGCGCGCGCTCGAATTTCTTTCTTGGTTTCCATAATATCATAAATTTCATCGACCACCCGCGCTCTTTTTATACACGATCGCATAACGTTTCTGTACATTTGCCGAGAGATTTTTCTGCGAGGCAGAATTCTGAAACGGTTGGAATGCGTTCGATGTTCGCGGATAAACAATCCTGACGTCTCGGATTCAGGTTTTCGCGTGGGAGTGCGTGTGTGCGTGCACGCGTTGGCTTCATGGACGTGATGTTGACCGACCTGTGCATCGTTGCTTGCACACAGGTAACGCCGCTGCCACGTGCGTGAAGGGAAAGGGCCGCCGCGGCGCGGCGCGAGGCGGCTCGTCTGATTGACTGAATTTATGGGGTCTACTTATCGCGCACTTACCGCGTTGTATATCAACAATGACACCCGCACCCGCGGGCGCTCCTTTCCGCCTGCCCCTCTCCTGCCTTCCGACAGGCCCTTTTTACGCCTTTCTCCGCTGCAGACCTTCCGCCTCTTACCCTTTACCGCGGATAAATCGCTGGTAAACGCGGCCGCGCCCCATTTCAAAGACTGCGAGCACGCAGTGCGTACGCGAGAACTTGCTTTACCCTGTGATGAAATTGTCGTTAAAAGTTAAAAAAAAACGGAAAGAATGGTTTTGCTGAAGCATTTAAAAATTTAGCTAGATACAGAACTTTGTTGGATTATGAAAATAATTATGCAGAACGCTTAAGCACTGATGTGACAAGATTGCAAAAGTTTTAACATTTTGTAACAACTAGTTTGAGCGTCCTATATCATTATATTTTTTAATGAGAGAGAGAGAGAGAGAGAGAGAGAGAGAGAGAGAGAGAGAGAGA
>NW_017274954.1:2366708-2390806 GCF_001594065.2 Cyphomyrmex costatus | reverse complement strand
GAGAGAGAGAGAGAGAGAGAGAGAGAGAGAGAGAGAGAGAGAGAGATCCAAATAAAGTTATTTTTAAATCTATATCTGATTAAATTTGTAGAAACGGTAAATATAAAAAAGAAATAAATAAAAAGTTTAATTAAAATATACAAACTTTTATATATTATAACTTTTTTACGAGTCTTTTCTATTTTATTAATTAATTCAAGTTTTGGATGTGTTTTAACAAGACTCTTCCGTTCATAAAGTCATCCTCCCTGTCATCTTTTTAAGCCATAGCAATTCCTTTTGTTACGAAAAATTTATTTCCCTTGTAGTATCTGACAACCATAATAATGGCTAAGGTACAATGGTTACCTTCATTAAAATCAATTACGAATCGCATCAGGTATATGTGGTAGCCATAAGAACGCCGTTAAGACATGACTTCCTAAAACATCAGTTGTTTCGTCGACGTCGCGTCGTCCGACGAGCATGCGATAAACAATTTATTAATGAACGAATGATATGAGTCCGTCTGAATACGAATGTTGTACGATCATAACGACAACACGTGTCGCGACGATATCTCCTATGACTTCTGGACGTCCTGGCCTGTGGAGTTAATCCCACAGGCGCCAGGAAACGACCGTCACACATCACGATCGTGAATCACGGAAACAGGAAAGCCTCGCCCTCGTGACTCCAATCGAAATTGGTGTCGTCAGAATCCGGAACTCGGAGAGGCGCCAGCGCAACTCGTAAAGGCATGTAATACATCTGCGACGGTAAATTGCATACGCTTCGTAAATCTCGTGAAGGGACGTTTCGCACAACGTGTGTTTTATTTCTTTAAATCGGTGAAGCGTTCCAATTCGGCGATAAATTTTGATGAAGTATTCCATCGTGAAAATTCTGAATTTGTTTTAAGGCAATCAATTTTTGATAAAAAAAATATTAACGAAATTTTATATTTAATAACTTTATTTATTAAATGAATTTAAAAATAGTTATTAAATATAAAATTTCGTTAATATTTTTGATTTCTATAATAAGGGACTCTTATAAGGATAGATTGTTAAGTATCAAGTTCGAATTAAGGATGTTTTTATTCTATCAAGATCTGTGAGGATCCGGCGACTGCAAACACGTCAAAAGCTGTAATATAATATTTTTGGATAGAACTGCAATAGGCACCTATCAGGTGGTTGACGGCGATAAATTCTAGAGATTCTGTTGAAAACATCGACATTAAACAATAGAAACATGAGACTCCGGACAGGTTCAATTGTTTCGAACACGTTATTTTAATGCGAAGTGGCATGGGTTTTCGTTGAGCGATGGCACAGGAAAGAAACGTCGTGAATGTCAAAAAGGTGGATTGTCGAAAGAATATTAATGGTGAAACGTGTCTATACGTCTTGTATATCTAGGCATGTACGAATTTGTTAAGAAGCTTCAACTGTGTCTATTTTCAATAATTTTGCATTGAACGTGAAATTTTTGTATAAATATAATTTGCATACGTATGATTTAAATTCTAGATATGTATAACAAGTTCGGCAGATACAATGTAAAAATCGGATGTTGAGTTAACGAAATCATTTTATGCGCAGGCATAAATGATCAAAATCGTCACAAAGATCGTTTCTTTGCGGTGTTCGTTCATATTTCGACCTGCAGTTTGATTCGTGGGACGTAGGATGGGCGGAAGCGGCAAGAAAGAAATTCAGGTCATTTCCTACACGAAATGCATTAATCATATGACCGAATCTCGACTTTTGTGAAGTTTACCCTCAATTTTTTAAAAAAATTAACTTTTTATAGCTCATTTGATTGCTTATCGTTTGCACATGTTTGCACATTTCGAATTTTCGTTTGCATACTGTTAGTAAAAAAAATTATTAAAAAATAATTTTAGAGGGTGTTAATTTCACACTAGTTAATTCTAGTGCTTGTAGTTGTGGTGTGAGATTAGTGTGAAATTAATCTCCCAAAATTGTCTTTTTGATATATTTTTTTATTAGAGTGTGCAAACAAAAATTTGAAATGTGCAAACGATGAGCAATCAAATAGCTATAGAAAGTTAATTTTTTCAAAAATTGAAGGACCAAAACTAACGTCTGGCTCCTCATTGTCAAAATTTTGAAAAAATAAGCAGAGTTCTGGTTGCCCCTCGAAGAGTTCTAGAGTTCTCTATCAAATTTAGGAAGAGTTCTATTGATTAAAGCAGCGAAAACACACTGGGAGTACCCAGTAGTTCTGATCGGAGTTCTGGGCAGTTCTCGGCGAGTTCTGTCGAAAAGTATCAGGGCTCAAAGCGATTGGACCAACGGTTTCCGAGATATACTCACTCTAAAAATTGTTGATCTTCTGACAAATGTCGCTGTATCTTGCAAACCGTTGGTCCAATCGCTTTTCCACCTTACAGTTTTCGATAGAACTCGTCGAGTACTATAAGAAACGCAACTCAGAACTACTCGGTACTCTCAAAAAAATTTTCAAAGATTTCTACTATTTTTTTTAAACTTTATTATTCTTCGAAAATGTTTTTTATGTATCAAGAACTCTAGGTATTCACAAAATAGTTCTGTTAAGCTGATCAGAACTATGCGACCTTGAATTTCGTTAAAAAGTTAGCACCCCATTTTTTAAAAATTATTAAAAAATGATTATTAAGCGCATATGTCATTAAAAATCATAGAGAACTCTTCGTATCGTCAAAAAGAAGCAGGAATTATCATCAGAACTATTGTATCTAAAAATTAATTTTTCAAAAATTTTTAATTTTTTTTTTATTATTTGAAAATTTTTTTTACATATCTATTAGGAACTCTAGGCAATCGCAAATTGAAGCTATTAAGCCGCTCAGAACTATTCCACCTCGAAATTCGATTAACAGTTAGCACCCCATTTTTAAAAAATGTAAAAAAAATGTTTATTGAGCGGAACTCTTGTTATTAACTATAGGGAACTCTTCGTCTCGTCAAAAGGAAGTGGGAACTCTAATCAGAACTACTGAGTACTATAGTTGGGGTGCTAACTTAACATACCCCTTTTATTCTAAATGGAATCTGTTTATCAGTGTTTCACAGAAAATACAGTATCATTTGATTGACATATTATAATAATAAGAAAAATATATATGTAATAATTACTTGTTTTAAATATTTCAAAGTTGTTATATACGTAAATTTATCATTTTATCACAACTATTAAATTTACTCAAAATGTATTTCGAATTCTAATAAGTTTAATATTCAATCAAGATTATTAAATTAAAACAAATTTGATTTACTTATTATATATAAAGTAACTTTTTAATCAATTTTATGATTTCCTTAAAAAAATTCTTGTTTTTGAGTATATAATAATAAGTTTCTAAAATTTATAATAAGTATATTTTAAAATTATCATTAAGAAATTATTTTTTTGTTAAAGATATTTTAAGTGGCTTATCGTCACTCAAAAGGAAAAAAGTTAATTGATTCATTTTTTTCTTAGTAATAGAATGATATTTTTCTGTATGAAGACGTTTTTATGTATGAAGTTGTAATTGAAATTTCACTTTTAAATCAAATTATATGGGATTAATTAACTTGAGTGATTTCTACGATATCAAATTGTTGAAAGATAGTGGAAATAAAAGATTAAAAAACTCAAAGAACTTTGAAACAATCAAAATCTATTCTCGACAGCTTTCTAATTGGACTTTGCATCCCCATATTATCGCATTGTGCACACATTTCGTCCACGTCGGAAACTTTCTGTCCTTTAGTGAAAACGAGGGTCTCGGATCGCAAAAGAGGCGCCCTGAGGTTCCGTTAATTTAACGGTTTTAAAAGCCATCGGGAGTAATTCCTATACCATGAGGCGACGCCTGCAGGGTAGTTATCCAAAATATGCAATTTCCGAAAATATCCCCTTACACGGAACGCGGAAATTACAGGGTGGGAAAAGAAGTCCCTAGAACGGTCCCGAGGGCTTCTCCGACGGTCGTTGCGGACGTTTCCGAAAATCGTCCTAGAGACGCCATCGTAAATGGTAGCTGTCTATTCGAAATTCTCCGACGATAGTAACCTCTTTTTCCTACGAGCTTCGTAGCTCGTCAGGGAATCTGATTTGGTCTATTCAAAATATAATCATGTCGCATTAACGAGTAATTGCCGGTTTGGAGACTAATTTAAAATTATAGTCATCGCGCGACGTTCTCGTGCCATTTTTCAGAATTTATTCCCCGGAGGTCTTTCATAGAAATAACCTTTCCGATAAATTAGAAACTAATGAAGCAATTTTGAACGACGTCCAATTTTTCTTCGAAATCAGATCAATTTTGCTTATACGTTAATAATAAGTTATATTTATTCTTCAAGAGATTAAGCAAAGTTATATGTTCATTAAATCTTGCGTTATTCTTATTATCATTTATGATACAATAACAAACATATAGACCATTATGTCAATATAAAATTGAAATATCATCAAAAGAATTAAACAAATTTTATACGATCCTTTATTTTTCCTTGATTGATTTTTCCGTTACAATCGGTTACGTCCGTTGACGATGTAGAGGCGCCAAAATATCATTGATGATCAGCGGATGCACAGGTACGTCTCTCGTCTTCGGAGTTTAGGAAAGAGAGAACCGTATCAATATGCCAGACAACTCTTCAAACCTTGAAGATATTCATCGTTTAAAATCAACATGTTTCTCTAACCTCTCGTCATTTTAACGATTTCCGTGACAAAGAAATATTTTAATTGTAAGATGCAGCAACTTGTATAACTCTGTTATCGTGCTATAACATATTTTCAATCTTAACAACTTTTATTATGTGAAGGAGTCTAAATCGTTTATAGTTGCGAGATGTAATTAAATTTATATTTTATTTAGTGTAAGTTAAATGAAATTACTAAAAAGAGGAAAAGCTGTCTCACAGAGTTGTTTCTTTAACGAACAACACGGTTACGTAACCTATGATATTCTGAAAAATGGAAGATTTTCCGAGTTTGCACCTTGCGATAATTACGGTGCACGGAAGGGAAAGGTATCTTAACTGACAGAGAAAACGTCGTGACTCCACGAAGGAGGTCCCTCTGACCTGTAATTTTATACAATTACGCAGTTTGTGCACCTCCCATTCGACAGTCGCTCAGAGTGTCCCAAACAGTATATAATATTTTACGGTATTTTCGAGAACTCACAGCCATGACGTTATTCGAAATCTTTAAATGAGCTGCAGAATCATAAGCCGACAATAACACTAGGGATGTGTGGGCGCAGCAAGTTAATTGATACTTTTGTTTTAAGTATAATAATTACAGCTGTATAAATCAACGACCAAACGTGTATTATAGTGGTTGGGTTGACATTTGTACAATATTATATTCGAGATTTATTGCGTTGTTAAGATCAAAGAGCTGTATTTAGTTTTCCATGTTCAATAAACAACTGCAAGTTTTATTATATTATAGGTGCATTATTATCTTAAATTGAATTAGGATATAATCGCTACCTCAGTTAATAAAGAAATTGATAAGGTATATTTGTAAGAGAATTAAATATAAATAAAAATTAAATGAATATAAATTGAACTCTTGTTGAAATTGTAAAAATTCTATCTGTTTTAATTATAACAGAAATGGTCATTTATAAAATACGTAATATGTCGATTTCACAGAATTAAACTTATATAGTACCGAGTATTTTTCCTGCAATTTCAGTTGCGGTAAATTGCGCGTTTTGTGCTTCAAGAATATCGTTATCGCATCGCGAGGCAACAAACTAGATCAGATAAACGGAAAGCTTATGGTTTTATCGGAGCGGAGGTGGAAACGATCGTCGATGACCGAGGCATCGACTCGGGATAAACGTAGTGCGTGCCACACATGATTTTCGAGAATTCCCGGAACACCTATTTATAATATAAATTTTTACATGGTATTATGAAAATGAGTGCCTCATTAGCGGCACTAATAAGAATCCCTTCGTGTGGGCGCTTTGTCCCTACGAACCTAAAATTATCGTTAAACTCACGGTTGTTTGTTCCGTGAAAATCTGGAATCACTCTAAGGAAGGCCACTATCGATAATTCCAATAATTAAGCTCTTTTATACGAAATTTTAGTAGAGGTATTCGTTACAAGTTTTTATACAGTTGGGAATCAGGAAAGAGGGGACGTTTAACAAAAGGTTACGTAACGATTATTATTGTGTGAAGGAATTTTTAGATCGTATTTCAAGGTGGCGTGATTAGTTAAATTCGAAAGTGCACCTGTAATGCAGCTAACCGTCAGACACACCTGTCCATGAATTGCCATTTTACGATAAAACCGATTATAAGACCCTACAGGAATCTTTAAAATAGTGTTCGTAACAAACTAATACATTGTTACATAATAGATTAGATTTCTAAAAATTAAATGTAGTTATAAATTGTTAGGTAAAGCTCTAAAATAATCGGTAAAGAATAATAAAAAATAGACAAAAGATTTACGAGTTTATTTGTATTCTGTCATAACAGAAATTCTTACCGAGTTTAGAAATATTGAAACTATAATAGCTTGGCAAAGATTATAATCGTATTAAAAAAACCATCCGCGGGAAAACTATCGTGCCAACAGGTACGTGTGTAGTTAAGTGGGCGTGACTGCTCATAAAAAGTGATTCGTAAAATATGTACGTTGCAGAAACAGGCACCACGTCCATTAAGGCAGCACGCCAACATGAGCACAATCAGGTGTCTCAATGTACGGAGGATTTAATGCTCTTTATGTGCTAATTTGCTGCTCTAATCCTGATTTCATTACTCTAACCGTTTATCAAGAAATCGATTTAATCTAACTTTAGTTGGAAAAGTTAAATATATAAACTAGTATATATTTTAAAAGCATATAATTAGCACAAAATTATACTATAAATGTTTTTTTTATTATAGTATTTCTCTCAATGGGCATATTAATTTTTTGAAAACTTAGTCTTGGCTCTACTGTTTGTGACAAATATATTATAATTTATATTATCTGAATTGTATTACCATGAAACAAACTCGTAGTTGTCTTATAAATATTTCTCAATGTAGATATTTTATTGAAGTTTGAAAAAATATAAAAATAATATAATAACATGCATTAGAAAGAGCAGCTCTTTTGCTGCGGGGAGAGGAAGCACCCCTCTGGCGACACGTGTGCCGTGACATGAGAATTTTTACGGTGTCACCCTTCCGATTCTCGAAGCCTGAACTTATAGCCAGCGCGTTGTAAAAGCATCGTTGCGATTTACATACTCAAATTCGGCTGAGCTCTCGTAAACGCAATGTGGTTTTACGGGACACCCGTACAAATGTGTACTCATGAATCGTATATTAGTTCGTTTCTATGTATTTATAGGTACGGATCGGGTGCACGTGTTATTAGCTTTATTCCTACCTAACGGCTAAGGCAGAGCAAACTGCGGAAGAAATTTATGAAGAATAATTCCTCCTTTTTTAAATTTTAGTTGTTTCTTATTTGTCTGTGATTATCATTGACTACGTTTAACAGAAAAATTGCAACTATTGTACAATTTTTTAATATGATTGATTTATACGTTTAAATTCAGTGAGAAGCTAAGAATAAGACCAATCATAAAAAATTTTACAATAGTTGCACAGCTGTTTTTTCTACTGAACACAACTATTTCAGATTTCGTTGCATCCAGATTAAGCAAATGAGTTAGAATCTATTAGAATGGACAAGTTATGAATGAATAATTTACTTCAATGAGAGAGAATAATGAGATTGGTACTATTAAGTCAAGTTGTTTGTGTTTGTTGCAATTGTTTGCTTTATCTGGATTCGACTTTATATACTTATTTACTTGTGAATTTTTAGAGCGTGATTGAGACGATAAAGACTGCATTTTTGCAATTTTCTATTTTTTAAATATTAATTGTTCTATAAATAATCTACTAATAATTGAAAATGTTATAAAATTGGAAAATATAATATGATACTACATCATAATACAATGTGTCTTAATGAAACGTAAAATAGAATGTGTGTATTTATAATGATGTCGGGTATGAGTTAATTAAGTTTAGCGGGATTTAACTTTGACCGATCCTCTTACGCAATGGAAGTAAAACATTCTGAGAAACTTGATTCTATTCCTCATTCAAGCGGTTTATCAGTGTCATACGATCAATGCGTTTCATACGCGATGGATCACTGCGTCTGATCGATCAAGATACGGCCCTCATTAATTTCGTATAGTGAGATAGGTATTTAACGCCCCATCTATCTATAATCCGATCTGCATATAGTATTCAGTTCGTCATTAATGTACGATATATCATCGTGGATTATCAAGCATACGGTCGTTGCACCTATAGCGGTTATTTGAATAACAATATTCCGGCATTAGACGGGTCACCGTTTGTGGCACCTAACGAGCTCTTATGCAAATCCATTCTTATTCTAGTAAGTCATAATATTGAAAGGATTTAACGATTCATTTAACCCGACTTACGCGACCTATGAAAAATACAATCATCAAGGGATCGAAAAGGAAAAAAATAAAATGGGTTATAGCTAATAACTATGCGTCGACAAAGTGATTTGTCGGGAGTATAATGATCGAGTCACAATGAGATTGCCGTAAGAAATAACATTAGAAGACGATAATATCGCTGGACTTCCTATGAAACTTTTCTCCAGGCTCTATCGAGATGTATTATAAATGTTTTATCAATAACGGTCTGTGAGAATAGAAAGTAATTTCTTTTTATCTCTACAAACATGTGGCGCTCGATATTGCGATACCTTTAGGGCTTCTAAAAGCCCGCTACGAATACCAGATTGTAAGGAGAACATTATAGACCCGTCACATGATTTAGGATCGCGACTAGCAGAGTCAGGATCGTTGGTGGTTCTTCAGCTAACGATATATCGTACGACATGGTACTGTCGGCTTGTTATATAGACTAGTATTCTACTATATAAATACTACCATAAATACTTTGCCGACTCGCGGTATTAGATTAGGCCTAGGTAGCAGATCCGACCGAATGTAAATTGCGGATACGAGACACAGAGGCTGGCTTCCCGGTATTTTGCCCTCGACTCGGGTGGCTACTGTTGGCGTCCCTTTATCGTATCCCTTCTTTCTCCTCCCGTCGCGACATAGCAAAATAATCCAGAAATCGTATTCTATTAGCATCGGAAACGACGTACAACGGCAACATTTTGAAAAAAGGCGGTCCGCTCTCCTAGAGCACAGTCGCGAAATAGCTGCATCGAAATCAATTCCTTGTATGCGGAGCTATGGTCCTTAGAGTCTTGTGAGAATGTAGCACGACCGCGAAATCGCATATAAATTAAGGTTTCAACGTTTTCGGGCCGGTCCTTTGTCGGATTCACCGATCCCGGGGAACTGTTTTACCTCATAAAACAAAAAGAAGAGAGCGAGCAGGATTGCGACGGGTTCTATTTTCGAAATCGTCTGCGAGTCGATCGAGTTGTTCTTTTAATTCTTTGTAAAGGAGATATTTCTTAAAATAATAACTCTGAATACATGAATTACTTTCTAGAGACGAAAAGAAATATGGAACGTTCTGCTTGCGCTAATAGCGGCACGTTAATGACGACACGATGAAACCTATGTGCTTAATCTGATAATTCAATCAAGTTGGATACAATATTCTCAAGTGAAGATACATGAAATACATTTTATCATCTTGCTGATCCGCATGAGAATCTAAATAAAAACAGAATATACGCGAGGAACTTGATTTGCACGTGTAACATGGTTTTTATTCGTCTCGTAATGCGCGATATGCGATACTGTCCAATGATGATCGATGCGGTCGATAAATCTGTGATCCTTCGTCCGCGCGCGGCGTGTTACCTCGCCCGACACACTTCGCACCACGGTTGGATCACGGCGAGGCTGTTGACCCGAATATCCCACGATTACCTACAAGCTGCATCGAGATGTAATTCCATGTACTTGGCTTGAGATACCTAAGATCAGCTGAGTCATAACAGGTAGACACGCGAATCTACGATCGCATCGTGCAACAAGCTGCAACTCAAGCAGCGTTTGTATTGTTTAAGTCGGGATACTTTTGAATCCTACAGGACAATTCTGGACAATATAATTTCTCAATCCTTTTGATGATTTTAGGATCTTTGGGATGATTAATTTCTGAAATTGGCCAATTAAGAACGTAGTGGTATCACTAATAATCAAAGATTTTTCGAAAATTGTGCCCAATAGTTGTGTCATATTTATGAAATTTTGGAATATAAAGGTCATCGAAATCAATGCGTATTGCAAACTAAAATGTATAAATACTTATGAGAATTATAATTGCGCGTGACACCCGGTAGATATGTTAAAATTTCGCTTTTTCTCGGACCAGCGCGTTACACATTGTACTCGTGACTTCTCGATGCAGCGTGCCTAGCAATGAGCTCGTCGTAATGCAGGTTAATCGATGCACCGACCCGTGTAAAACGCCAGCAGAATAAGTAC
The DNA here is from genome assembly GCF_001594065.2 of Cyphomyrmex costatus. Lineage (NCBI taxonomy): Eukaryota > Metazoa > Arthropoda > Insecta > Hymenoptera > Formicidae > Cyphomyrmex > Cyphomyrmex costatus. Next base: position 2,380,321 of record NW_017274954.1, on the reverse strand, counting down.
GATGCAGTAGACGCGAAGAAATGCATTTGGCAGACAACGCATTCTTATGCAACTGTTTAACGTTTAGTACTCCATCTACTTTTCGTTTTTAACATAGCACTAGTTAAAATAAGTCAAGCCGAGTCAAATGACCTCGAGCACTTTTTAACGTATAATTTATTTTTTATTTTTTGTTTGGTATCTGAGACTATAATTACATGGTAAAATAATTATGATTTCAAAGGAGTTAAGAGCTCTATTTTTATGGTTATTGCTACTATAATGTTAATGTATGTAATAATCGGATATATTCTCAAACAAGAAAAAATTGTATTATAAATTATAATAATTTTAAATATTAATATATAGTAAGATATTAAAACATAAATGGTAAATAAAATAAACATTTCTATTCACATTAAATGAAATCTCAATTATGAACATATATATAGAGTCTTTTAAAATTTACTTATTATTTATAGTAGTAATAATAACTAAAAAATACGTTAAGAAGAAAGTAAAGATTTTCAAGCAGTGTGTGTGAATATTATTAATAATATAATTAACTATATTATTAAAACAACTATAAATATATAAATACCCTAAAAAATGCAGGCTACAAGTTATAATTAAAAATTATGATAATTGCAATCATTATAAGCGCTGAAAATGTTTTCTAATTATTTTGCCTTTTAAGGGGATGTTGCATAGAGTGACCAAATTATTGATATTACAGTCGTATAAAAATCTCTGAATTGACTGAATAGAATAAAAAATCCTTTTATATATAGGATTAAAATAAAAAAAAGTTAGAAATTTTGCGTCTATTTTAATCCTGTAAAAGAATTTTTGTTATTCCGTTTCGCAGATTTTTATACGACTGTAATGTCAATAATTTGTTCACTCCAGCGTCTTCTTAAACAATTGGAGTATTTTTTTTTTTTATAATGAAATTATATTATAGTACTCTCATGTTATCTTCAAAATAACCCTTCTTTCATATATGTATGCATTTTTTTAAAAAAGATATTGTCACGCGACAAAGTGTTAGTCTATTTTGAATCTGCACGTGCAGGATGCCTGTATAGTAATAGAGTATATTGCGTAGCATTTTTCTAACGAATAGCATCATGAATTTTAATTTTTATAGGGCGCAATATAAAAATCGACACATGGCATGCCGACGTAGCAGTTTCGGTCGTGCATAATTTTCATGAATTTTAATATCTTGTCGAAGTAACCCTTTTCGGCAGCCACCATTAGCGTGATTCAACCGAAACTGAAATATCACCATGCGCTAATAGTCTCGGCGCATTTTAATGTCTACCTGCTAAAAGGGGATCGCGCGAGATCTTTGTGTCTCTGTGCAGATGCCGGCCGCGTGCAACCGAAATCAAAATGACTCGCTGGAAAAAAAGGTGTAAGGAGGGCGCAACCGGGTCTGTTGACGTTTATTGTGTCTAAACGGTTGGCGGAGGCGCCATTAAAATTTTCTCGCCTCTCGTGCGCTTTTTCTCTTTTTCTTTTTACCTTTCGCGAAGGTCGGGGCCCCGGATCTGTTGCTGCAAGTCAGCATGGGAAGCCGCGAGGCGCGTCGGATAACAGAATCGACGTCGGAAAAAAAGCGTAAGCAGCCGCGGCCCGAGATACGCTCGACGATTCTTACATTCTGTTACTTATTGATTGATGGCTTGTAAAAGGGTTCCGCGCATTTTGTTCGGTGTTTAGTCATGCAGAATACTCACCGGCTTTTCATACCGCTTTCGCACAGCATATGTACCTCTTTTATAGCGGCACATTTTTTTTTTACAACGGATTAAGCAATCATCGGCACGAATTAAATATTTCATATATATATGAAACGAATGTTCAAAGTCTATCCCAGAGTTCAGAGTTTATCCCGTCTAGACAGCGATCGAATGGTCATTTTGAGTTCTTGCGTGTAATAAATTTGTCAGTATCGAAAACTGAGCATGAACGATAGAGTCACCGGTACTCAACCTCGCCGCATCTTTCATAAAGTTGGTCCCCAACAATGCCCGTCCTTGACGTGCATAAGCAGGTCGCTCCTTGCTCACCTGCCGACAGAAGCGGACAGAACGAAGCCCAGCCGATAATTTAATAACTGATTCAACCTTTAGTTTCGAACGATCGTGGAAGAGGTACTAAGTGCGGCGCGGAGAGACGGAATTGGGAATAGCGGGCGAAGTCCGAGCGAGTTTAAGGCCTGGAACGGGCCCCATAAATAAGCCGGGCCAGAATTACAATAATCCGATCCAATTAAAGCGGAAATTTATAGTCGCAAAAAGCGTAGACCCCCACCAGTCGACGATTTGCATTTCCAAATTTGCAAGCGTAATTTCAAATTTGCTTAATGGGGCCCGCGAGTAGCTCTACGTAATAGATTCCCCTTTCATATTCGGCAGAACCTACGTACTACGCAGGGAAGATAGCGGACGGGCCCGCTTAAAAGGGGCCGCCATCCATTATGAATTTCATACAGTGCTCCGTTTTTTGCTCCCTTTCAGCGAAGCAAGCCCGCAGTAACTTTGGGTCCATTTACCATACTTTGCTCGGGGTAAACTCAGCCGCGCCGCTAGCCTACGCTACTTTCTATCAGAATCAATTTCCACGGATCGTAATATTCTATCGGGCCTTAGATCCAATTATCGATGTCTGCTGGTGTTACAGCACGATATTCCCATGTAATTTCTGCAGTAATGAGGTGTATTGCATATTCAATAACAGCTATTTGGTAATACACACACATTCTGCGTTGCACGTGAATTTTTATTCTGCGCTACAGGCGATTTTATTTTAAGAGCTCTTTTTTTTTTTAGATTAATTTAAAATTTAGAATTTTTACGGTTAATAACTTAATCGTTTGATAATTTCATATAGTTTTATATTTTATGTGAATATATAATTTTGAATGTTGTTTTTCACGAAGGCGCGAGCGCTAAAACCCTGCGTCGCTCTATCTGGCACCTGACGTGTGATTATTTTGCCATTATTGTCGAGGGCTCGAAACCAGATCTAACAATCATCATCGCGCAGGACGACCAGCCGATCGGTGCCAAATTCATAGGGGCACCGGTACTTTCCGGCTGCCGATTAGCATAAATTATTAGCGGTCAAGGTGACCGGACGCGAGGCCCCTCATTCCTTTAGTGCAGTTCTCCGTTCGCTAATGTCATACATTCGATCTTTTAAAGGCGCTAAAAGCGGCGCCGCAAGGTGTCGATTGCAAGAACCGAGGTCCATGATGCTGCCGGCAGCAGCCGGAAGCCCCATTCGAATAGGCATAATACACTCTCTCTCTCTATAATATTTTTCATTCTAATCACACACTTAAATGATTATTTCGAAAATGTTCTCATCCAGCTGATTTTAGGAGATTAGATGGTTCAATTTTACGTTTCACAATCAGACAAAATAACAAGCTCTTTATCGAATCGCAACAATGTTCGTTTATTCTCGTTGGGACTTTTGAAAGCAATGTTGAAGTTTTCTTACATTAAAAAGCTTTCACGGTAATCTCTTCAGCCTCAATCGCCAATGTAATAATATCCATTCGTTTTTTATGGAATACATACATTAAATATTTTCAGCATATGGCGTTCGTACAGCAAAGAAGGCATAAAAAAACAAACCGTCGTCGAAAAATGAAAGCAAACTTTGTCAGAGAACTGATAATTTCGCTAAATTAATGGCAGACGCCGAGATCGAAATGGGTCAATCGGGACACGACTGGTTTCTGCAATTATTAAGACTGCCTCATAATTTTTGGCGAATACTCAATAATCTGTGCATTAGTCGACGAAACCGTATGCAACACTGTAGCGAAACTCGCTGCTCGGATTATCAGGATTTAACTCTGAATTAAATTAATACGATACTTAGCACGGTTCCGCGTTCAGTTTTATCCTGGCGCATTCGTAAATCGCACAGTAATCGCTTAATGAACCCACCTTCCCAGATTGTTCCTCATAAATTTTTACGACGAGGCTTGCGTCGACTTGTGTTTGTGCGCGTAACCCACTTTATAAATCTGCCTCGCCTTTCGCACCCCGTTCGACTTTACGACGCGCATAGCGCGCGCTTTCCATCTCGCTAATTATTGCCAAATTGACGTTCCCTGTGCCCGACATATCGGTTTTTTTTTACTGTGTTATACAATATTTGTGATCGTTGTATAACGGTGGTTCTGCCCAAAAAGCAATATTCGAGAAATCTCAGATATAATTACGTACAGCAAACATCCACAAAGAGTGACGATCTGACGAAATGCGACGATCTCGTATGCAATTTATACCCTTATTTCCTTGTATAAGTAATATTTCAACGTGCTGTATCGCATGCAAACATCCACTTTGCAGCGTAAACGTGACGACGACGCCATTCATTAATTACGCTAACAACGCGTAGCGTTGCTCGAACGGCCATGAGACGGCCATAATTTCTGACCAGATTGAGCCGTCAGCGAAAGTGCAATATTTTACCGAGATGGCGACCGATAGGTAGCCATCAGCAGCGGAATACTAAACAGCTTACGGAAGATCCGTTAGAATTCGAGGGGTCCGAAACTCACCTGCGTATCTCCATCTCGACACCGGTCGACTTTTCGCGTTACTCGCGCCAACTTTCTTTCACTGGAGATTTTTGATATTCTTGCTGGGCTTACTTTCCCAAAGATATTGGGATCTACGGTCAAGAGATGGGTACGGTCGATGCTCACGAACGAACCATTCAATTTGTTAGAGCCACGAAGCGCCGTCTTTCTAATCTGTTTGCGAATCTGTCTCGAAGAACTTTCTCTTTTCTTCTCAGATGTTACCGCGATAATAAAGGAAGTTTTAACAAACCGAATTTTCATCTGAATCATTGAAACGTTTGTTTGCATATCGTACTTCTTGTTTCACCTTTCTTTCCCCATAAGTTATTCTATGCTCGCTGTTGGTCGGTTGGTTGGATCCAAATTCCGCTAGGAACCCTCTTGTTTTATTTTACGCTAACATGAACTCGTAAGCGGATTGGAATGCCGAATTCGAGAATGTGAAACATGGCCATGGCGAAACCCTTGTTACGCTATTGGAATAAAATGTATGTTCAGAAACCCTCCCTTAAAGTGGCCAGGCATTGTTCGGTTCTTGGATGCTGAGAACGAACGAGCTTAAAACCTGATCTACAATGTGCTCTTTGCTTCCTGTTTCTTACATTTTTATCTCTTGCCTCGTTTCTTCTTTGTGATCGTTTTATCAACAATTGTGTTTCTTGTCACGTGTCTCTCTCAAAATTCAGCAACTTTGATCTCGGACAACAAAAAATGAAGAAACAAGAAAGTTATAAATCTCGTGTAATGCACGTTGAGCGCATTTATATTATAATTTCTAATTTCTATTTTTGTGTTTGCCATTTTGGAATATGACAATATGAGTCGATAACATCCTCGGTATCGTTGAAAAAGTGTGAAAAAAGGACAAGTGTTACTTTGAAATGTTACAGATGTGAATTTTGCAAAGGTTTGCGAACCTTTTCTTTGGCGTAAAATACAAGCTGTTCGACTTTCGATGCAGCTGGCGAAGATCACAGGTCTATCTGGGATGATCTGTGGGTTGTAGATCCGATGGCGGGATCGAGATCGAAGCGAGATATCAGTAGAAACCCCGTGGATTATGCTTGTACGATGTCGTGTTGTAACCGTGTTAAAAGTTCACCATTGTGGCGGTCATTGTGCAGCTTGTCGTCGGATGCATTTGGAAGAAAAATATTTTGCCCCTTTTTCTCACAATACTCTCTTCATGTCATTATGTCAACGTTAACGAATTTTGTAGACAGTCTTAATGAAAATTAGTTTTCACAAAAATAGAAATAATCTTTCTGTTAAAGATTTCTTATACAAATATCAGTTTTTATAAAATATGTTGTCTTTTTAATTCGATTTTTAGTCTACATATTGTATTATATTGTACCATACAAACCAGTAATTACTTTTAACAAATGATAACAAATTATTGTTTTAATTTGTTGTGATTCAAGCTAGTTTGCTATTTTATAATCAATTATTATTAGTAATAGAAGCAATTTATACATAATCTATTTTTTGATAGATTTATTTGCTAGCGCTGATTATTTTGACTTATATCATTTGTTATTTGTTACATTTAACGAATAATGAAAAATTATTTGCAAGAGTAACTAATCGATCTGATTTTCATTTATTAAAAGACGCATCTGGGATCAACTTGAACGTGTCGACCCCTTACAGTTCCATTTCCGTCCTAAACTTTTATGATCGGTATTAAAGACATGTAGTCTGCTTCACAGGAGATTTAAATTTCCTGGTTGAGGGAAACTTTGCTGGAAATCGGCGATTTTATTTCTTCGCGTAAAATAGCTCATCCAACGGCGGCATGTCAGAACGAATAGCTTTTTACGACTGGTTCTACGTGCCGCGTCGTGAAGGATTTCGAGTTTTAATTGCCTTTCCGAGGAAGTGCATGCCTTAAGTTGCTTACTTAACCCGAGCTCTTTCGGAGTTCTTTGAAGGATCGAACGATCAAGTTTCCTGGGACATATTTTTTGGAAGCAAATGGCAAGCATAAAAATTCTTTTTAACATCAAATTTTCCACGAATTCACACGTTTGAAATAAATTTATGACGCATATATTTTTTAATAAATAATCACGGTTTGTGACATCCATGACATAACACATTCGTGTTATGGCGGTAGCTTTTTCCAATCTCCCCTTTCACTCGAGATTGTCGGAAAGCGTGTTGATCTGCTGACAGAAAGGAGCTGAGAAGTGGTTTCAACCTTGTGTCTCGATTAGCGAAACAACTTCCCTGTCTGTACCTCTTCCGCGTTTGAGGTATCGTGTGCACGAATTCAATCCGAGTACAGACGGTGCGCCTGGATGAGGCGCGTTAGCAATTAGTCTTCGTACAATCCCGCTCGTTATCCCGCGAGATATCTGATCGCAGATCTCGGCTTGCGCGCGTTGTGCGTCTTTATCGTCAACGGGATCAAATTATCCGTGAAAGGGCGGACACACCCGAGTAACTCCAGAAATCGGTACACGGTTACTCGCGCTCTCGATGAAATCCAATATGTTTCGAGGATCATCGTAACGATTATATAGTTCCAATCGGATATCCCCACTGAGAGTACAATATCGCCTTTTAACTCTATTTTCCATAAAGTAATTGCAAAACTGTCAATGAATAGTAATATGTTATAATTTACAGTCATCTAGCGTAAATTTTTTATATTTATCCGTAGTTATTTGAATGCTAAGTTTATATAATGTTAAGCTTATATGTAACAAAACATTATATGTATAAAATTATCGATAATGCTAAGGCAAATAAAAGAAAATCTTTTTCTTTAATACATATTAGAAGTAGGTACCAACTGGTATTTATTCACTACATATATTACCAACGATCATTATTGATCATTTTTATTTGTATAAAAGATAGAAGTTTTTTTATTTTTTAATAATTATATTTATTACTGAAATATTTGATTCTTTATCACTTTCTTTATTTTTATTTATTTATTTGGTCTTTTTAATGAGTCACAAACATTGATACTTCTACGCTGTGTTTTAAAACTTATCATTCGGATACTTCTAGCATTTTATTTTATTTTTGTTGTTTACTGAATGTTAAACAACGACGAAGTAATATACTATGTGCATTCGAGTGAAATTTCTGGACGCAGCTTGGTATTAAATCTTGAAGTGCTTACCATAAAGTATGGAAAAAATAATATTATTAAGGTCTATGGTCTGTATTTATAGTCGATTCTTATATTTATTTAAGACTGTCTTAAGTATAATTTTAAGATGAACCAATCAGAGAACCGCATCAGCATCTTAAGACATTACTTATTTATTTAAGACAGTCTTAAAATAAGAGGTTATGAATACCGGCTTATAATAGCTTATTTTATGTTGTGATAAAAGGAATATATTATTAATTCAAACAGAACAGTCGAATCGACATAACAGCGATCGAGGACGATCGTCGACAAGTCCAGTGACCTATGTGTCGTGCGCAGACGTAACATATTCACGAGATAGCGAAAGGCAGGCGTCTAGAGCGTTCACGGCTCCAGGCCATATCTTGTGACTCTATAGGCTGCTATCTTAGATGCTTATCTCGGTGGAAGCGTAGGTGTTTCAATGACGTGACCGGTCACGTTGGCGAATGATCAGATAACTAGCTCGACGTCGCGACAATTTTAGCACGGCGTCTCATTGGCGAACCCTTACGCTACTCAACATCAATCTCTTTTTTTAGATTAGAAGAATGAATAACAGAATAAGACGAAGTAGAGCCTGAGAGACTAACTAGCCTTGACATTAGACTGTACACGAGTAAAAGTACGATCTTACCTGTGTGGAATTATTGCTCTTTAAATTCTTTAATGTACAGTCGCGCGTGGCAAGCGCATTTATCCCTTTAATCCACGAAATAATAGTCGATGTGACACAATAAGGTTCTATTCTTGAAACTCGGAGAATGAAGAAAGCATTTCCTTTCCACAAAGGAGATCCTCGCGATTTTCTCTGGCGAGGAAGACGTCAGTGTGGAGGATGTCAATATTCGTTCCTCGGACGAATTCGCTATGAGCATAGTTTATTGTAAACTATCAAGGTTCACCAGCTGTCTGTAATCCAGGCCTGTCGTCCACTCCCTGAACAGGGCCCCTTTGCGGTGAAAAAAGAGGCCGTTATCGCGATCCTATCTGCGATCGGCCGATGCGATATTTCTAACAGGCCTCTGGGTCCTATTCTGTACCATAGATTTCGACAGATAAGGTTTGCGGCGCTCACGGGGCCCACCAGGGGGGCCCGCCCATTGTATCGCGTGTCTTATGCTTACCCGACCAGTTCTTATTCACGAAAGACCTGAGACCTCTTGCCACGTGGGTCACCGACGATTGCCTACGACCAATTAGATAAATGTCGCAACAGGTATCATGTCCTTTACATTAATCGATTTTATCACATATTAACTTTAATCTCGATTTAATTTATTCTTCATCTTTTTCTAATTCATATAACTAGAAAAAAAATTAGGACGCAGTTCCACAACTCACGGTTAACTTTTAATCAAGGTTTAATTTATTTTTTATTTTTTTTCCAATTTTAGAATTGGAAAGAGATGAAGACAATTCAGTTAACCGTGAGTTGTGGAACTGGACTTAAGAGTTAATTGAACCAAGATTAAAATTAAATTACATAGAAACGGATATAAAACACGCTCTCTTTCTGTCTATTGCACCAAAAATTGTGTGCACCATAAACGTTTGCGATTCAATTTTACTAAATCGGTATTCTCTCGTTATTCGTAATAAGAATAATTGTACATTTTATAAATAACGAATCTTTTGTATATCAAAAATTTTGAGACAGTAATAAAAAAATACATAAATCATAAACAGAAAGAATTAGGCGTTGGAAGTTAATAACTGGTAGAACCTTAATTCTTACCATGTCAAGAAATTTCTTTTAATAATTCTTCTTGCCGCATCCAACTCCTTCTTTCTTTTGACCCTATGCTCTTAGCTCTCGAATCCTATGATTACAACCGAATACGGCGCTAAGAATATCTGTTTCATGTGTGTGATGAGAACGCACAGTTCTCATCACCGAAATAATTAGGTATTAATTGTTGGACTACCGGTAGGGGGCCTGTCTCGTGCGAGTCATTCCGCTTAATACGGCGCCGATTCCGCCGCGGGTTGACCTGTGTAGACCGAGGCTACAGGTGGATCGGCCGTGTTGCCATTAAGCCGCGCGTTAATTACAGAGATCGCATACGTTGCCAGGCCGGCAGCTGGCATTAGTCCTTTGACATCGCACTAGAAACCGCGTTTCATCTCGCCGAAATATTAATTTTTACCGGGGCGATGCCAATATCGCGGCCTCCTCGCAAATCGGCCCACTGCCTAACGAGGAACCGGATGACTAAACGCGCCGAGAAACGATGTAACACGAGCAACGGGACGTAAATACCACCTTCTGAATTATCGCTCTACGCGGCTTCTAATCATCGACTGTTATTTACGAGATTATTTTCGTACACGGTCGATACGCCTTTATGTTTTTTTTTTTTTGCAATAAATTCGGTATGCATTGCTGACGATGCGAACAAAATATGGATGATTTATATTACGATTTTCACTTGTCTTTTTTCATTTTATATAAACAGTTAAGAAGTATTAATGCGATCGAAGTTTGGTGTTTAACAATATTTTTATATGTAAATTCTAAATACATCTTGGTTATGTAAACTGTGTGCGCAGCTTACTGTGAGACTTAAATCATAAATTGAAATAATAATATTGCAATTAAATTGATCACGATTAAATTGATTGTCGATTTGATGTTACTAGCATCTTAAAATACTGTAAAGACTTTACGGTCTAACTTAATGTTTATTAAAGTCGCGTTTATATGTGACGATCAAATTTGAAATCCAACATTTTCTAATTAATACAATTTTTCTAAAAAAAGAATATAAAATTTATATATTATATATTATACGTCACATATTTTGCATAATAATTAATGAGAGAAATGATGCTATTTTATTTTATTTATTCAGGTCCGTTTGCAGTACGGTGTTAAACGCGAGGAAACGCTTGTTCTCCTTCTGAATCCAAGGAAAATTAGCAATCCAAATGAACATGACGGACTGACATTAAAAGATTAAGTATGTGACACGGTTACCATGACGGCTGCGCGCAGAACGGTATAAAACGTGGTAAGTAACAATTACCTAGATCCATTTGTGTTAATGCTCAATCTACCATTCACGACGCGGAATGCATTCCAGCACGCGAGCGACAGCTGTCCTGTCCGGCTCTTTTTATTTTATAATCCTGTTGTTGAAATCCTCTTTGCAGTTAAAAAAAATAAATAAAATAATCAGTCGCGCGCTGTGCAAATTTTTTCGCATTGAGATCGTGACTTCTAGTCGTTTGTTATGCCGATTAAATTATTGAATTATTAATTGAATTGCTGATTGAATATCAATCTTTAGACATGATCAAGGCAAGATATAAATTTCAATTACGATCGAGAGTGCCATTGTTCTGATCATGGCTGACTGCAGTAATTGTCGTCTTGTGCAATTATAATCACTCCTGTATCTATCTTTTTCTACGATGGTAATACGATTTCATTATTATTCATGTTAAGGCTGTCAAACCATTTATGAATCATAAAGCGGTGCGAGATATTTCTAGGAAATTTGCTGCGTGACTGTCTAAGTGATTCCGAAATTGCAAAGGTGGCAACAAGTGATAAGAAAGTACAATTTTGAGACCAGGTGTCTGTCACAATTTATCGTTTACTGATGGTCGAAAATTATATATCGAGCTAATCCGGTTTCTTCGCAACAACCGCATCAATCCTGTAGATACCTAAGATTACAGTCGGCGTCCTTACGCCTCGTGAGCCCGAACGCCTATAACAAATCCATTACCAGGGTAATTTCATGTGTTGCAAACCGTCCGACATTTATTCTCGTCGGTGCACAGCGATATCGATCGTTCGGTTATCCTCGAAGTGCCGATAGCAAAAGCTTAGTGCGTGTACTCGCTTATTGAAGTTCTTATATTATCGATTATCGATGATACCAGGTGCGTGCTGTGATAGAAACTTAGAAATGAATCGGTAGGAAGGTTCGGTCGATGTTTGTGAAATTGAATCCGCGTGCTTCATCTGCTTAACGTTATATCCGATCTAGTTACTGATGATTAATGTGGTCTGAATAACCGCAACCGTTTTCTGAAATTGATGATGATGTACTAGAAATGAACAAGTGGATTGCGGTTCTCATCATTCAAGTTAGTTTATCAATAGCTTACATAAACATCGAATGCGTATTTCGATTAAAAATAATAATATTTTATTATTATTTAATATTATTTGTTAAAACTCGTTTTCACTGAAGTCGATCCTATCTGTATACTGTGTGATATTTTTATAAAAGATTTTTTTTTAATAAAAAAGTTCCTTTTTTTATAAAAATAAAAAAGAACCAGGAGACACAATTGGCTTGAGTGGAGACAAGTCTTTATGTGCTGCTGTAGCAATAATAAAATATTTATGTTTCTGTTATACTTTTAGCTATTTTTCTGAAGTCTTAAAATATTTCAACAACAAGACGGAAAAGATTTGCAGTTGTATTTTATTTAACTGAAAAGAATACATACATATAATAGTTATATTTCATAAATTATTCTTTTTGGAATAACACTAAGAAACGTTTCTAAAAAAATTTTGTGCGTAGTCGAATATTTATCCGTTAACGATAATGAACATTGATTATTTCGTGACCCTTTTTTTAACTTTATTATTCACCAATAAAAGAATCTTTAAAAAAGAAATTGGTATTTTACATATTTATGATAGATTCTGTTTATTTAGTTATTATTTTTCGTTAAAGTTTGATTATTTCTTTAATATTCGTGAATCTTTTATGAGTAAGTGACCATATTTCCAGAACTGTAGAAAGTCGTGTTATGAAAAACAGTCACACTTTAAATTGATTATAATGCGTGATGTGATAAAATGATTTAAAAACTTCAAATTCGTTATTTTATCTGTATTTTAAATATATTGAGCTTATAGTAAGGATCGTTATAGTTTGAATTTAAATATCAAGAATTTCGTTGAATTTGCGTTAAATTAAAATACATTTCACGTGTCTCAAATGGTCCATTTAAATTTAATGCCGTTAACACAAGATGAATATATTAAAAAGTAAAATATAAATATTAATTAGAAAAATAAAAGACATAAAAAATATACAATTTGTAAAATCGTTGAAGCGTATTTTTTTTCAGTAAAATTAACATTTAGAATATTTTAAATTAATGCATATTTTATTCATTTATCTTAGAGTTTACGTTTGAAAATATTATTTTTATATCGTTTGCTCATATATTGTAAATTGTGTTATTTTGACACTAAGAAATATGAAAGAATATCAATTTAATACAAATTATTTAAATAATATTATGTTAACACTCGAATATGTTAAACATTCAACGCAATATTTTAACAAAGACTTGAGTAGACCGTTTCGACAAACACGAAAAGTTTTCAACTGCGTGAATATGGATCAAAGTTTCGAGATGGCGCAATAAAGCGAAAAAAGTTCTAACTCTTATCATTCTCGATATTTATAGGTATGTTTAAATTAACGATCGTTAATATTCGCGAGAAATAAAACAGAGCGAAACGCTCGGCGAAGGTGAAACTTCCAAGAAATTTGTTGAGAAATGATCTCTTTATTCCTCGTCGGCTCGTTATAGAAGAACACGTCGCCAGCTACGAAGTGGCGTTACAAATGTTGCTCAATTTTCTTGTAAGGCCGTCGAGAGTGCCGCCCGGTTTCGCCGGTAAGCGCCGATACCCACCACTTACACGGCGCAGATTATCGCGCCCACCAAAAACGACGCGCGGCCCTCGTTTGGAGTATGATCGAGTACCCGACGTGCCATGCGGTTCCATCGAGGTGCGGCGGGTTCCGACACGATTTAGCGGAAGGTGAGAAAATTAATGACACCGTCTCGCAAAAGTCGATCCAGGCCAGTCACGACGGGGGG
>NW_017274954.1:2308930-2366265 GCF_001594065.2 Cyphomyrmex costatus | reverse complement strand
GGGGGGGTAACCGGATCAGCGGCATGTTCGTTCAATTTTGAGGCTGCCGATAGGTGATCCGAGAGGTGTACAATTAGCCCTCGTTTAGGGGCGTTTAGGGATCTGCTTATCGCCGCCATTACTGTTATTATCGACTTATTACGTACCTGGGCCATCACCATCGGTCCCCAAAATCGCAAACAACCTGCAACTTTACGCGGATGCATCGGGTTGCGATGGGGTACGAGGGAGCTACGACGTGCCGCAGATTCAGCTAGCGGCGGAAACAGGATCTGGAAGATCTGATATTACGCGCCGTTATGTAGGAGACCAGTGCAGTGGGTAATTCAGTCGGTGGGACGTCACCAGAGAGCCGGCGGCGACGAAAAATTTAACGAGAGCAGGTGCGAGCTCCGACTCGTTATTTAGCTGCCTCCTCGGAATGTCACTAATTTAACGCAACAGGTTGACACGGCAATTTGTGCTCGCATATTATATAGAGCTGGCGAATAATATAATTAATTTGGTTTGAAACGAGCCTTCGTTACACCATAACGTTATATGACGCAGATTTGTCCTTATTCGAAATTTTATCAAGATTGTTTCGACGAATGAGATTAACCGAATCAATTTAATAAAAAGTGTTCTCCGAATAGACATGATAAAAAGATATCGTCTCAACCTCAACACAGTCGTGGCGATGGAATTCATTTTTAACGGCGCAATAAAATAACGTGAATGCTCGTTGCCGTTTCACCGCGCCTGCTGGTTTGGTGCGAGCATCTTAATCCATACTAATGAACGACTCTCATTTATTCAAGAAACGTGTCTGTGGCCATACCACGCTAATATACGATCACCTGGTGCATCTCGAAAAAAGCTGTCATATAGGAAATTTGTTAAAGGAAAAATTTGCACGGTTTAAATTAATAAATGCGCCATTTGTTTTTGCATTCGAATCACAGCAAATTTAGGATAATTAATTGTGTTATTATTCTTACATTAAAAATATAATTAGTGAGATTTCTCCGATATTTCACTGTTTTATATTTTCTTTAGTATGCAAAAGTAATTTCAGTTTATTATAAAATACGGTAAATATTATATAATTCGTCTACTCTGTTTTTTTTACGTTTATGCCGATTTTTAAAGTTTAATGGTATTTGATTTGTACATATACTCTAAACGTTCTTTTTTTTTTACTAGGATTTCATTATTACGCATGAAAAATTGAACAGGATCAGTAGGAATTGAGGACGAATGGTTATAAGAAGATTAATCTTCTTTTTATGTGTAGATGCTCGATTCTCAACTTAATGATCCGAATGAATCATCGATAATCATGTGTAAGTCAAAGCACTACAACGATTTTGAATTAGCTCACCAAGAAACTCGATTTAGGAACTTCCATTAAGAACTTCTTATTAGTTTTAATTTTTTATTGGCGTTTCTTATAACCTGTCTGTGACGAATGTAATTCGTTTTTATAAGAACCGAACTAATTTATTTATTCCTGTCATAATCTCAGAATATTATCGAATCGATATTATCATTGTGCAAAAAGTTTTTTATTTTAACCAGATTTAAATTCTAATAATTTTTGATACAATTCTTAAATTTTAGAGACTTTTAAATAAATGCTAGATTTTTGGAACTTGTAAAAATCTTCATATAATAAAATGCGTCATTGACATTTTTTTATTAATTCTAAAACTCTTTGAGAAATATTTAGAATTTTATTAATTCGAAGGTGTAAAAATACAATATATAAACTTTACAAAAGTTATTATTATTATACAAATATTCTAAAATGGGAGCGATACAATTTTAATCTTACATTTAGATTTTGTATATAATTTAGACCTTTTTATTAATTTATTACTTACGATTCGTTGTTGCTATTATAACTATTGTCATTGTTGATTATCGTTCATCTTTTTAACGATGATCAATTGCTATGGTTATAAATTTGTATGCAGTCATGTTGACATGCAGACTCGCGCTATTTTGTGCACATTATTATTCTTTTCGATAGTCGTCGTCTAATAACGCCTATTCACAACCATTCAAAGTATCTCTTGTCTCAGTGGCTATTATATTGTATCGCTAGAAATTTTACAAAAATCATCTCTTCGTGGCTTTTTTCTATTTCTGCATACATAGAATTACAGCGCGATATAATGGCGCAGATAGACACGCCATCAGCCTATTAACATAGTAATAGCACGTTTAGAACGTCGGGACCAACGAATGCAGCCGGGTGAAGTCATCTCCGATCTACGACGGGATTCCGCGCGAATACGCGCCGGGATACGGCGGTCGCAGCCATCAGGACGATTTAGATGATTGCTTCGATGAACCTTGACGCGCACGTAACGTGGCGTGACTATCGCACGCGACTAGGGCCTCGTACAATGGATCCCTAATCGTTTCTTTCGAAAAAAGGAAGTAACGCGCGGGGACTCCGGAGCCCTTCCTATTACAATAAAGAGAACCTGCGATGGCGTGCGTCCTCTGATGCAAGCCACGCGACTGAAAATTGTATCAACATTCTTGTGTTGGAGACGCCGTCGCTCTCATAAGGATAATCTTCGCAGAAGAAATAGAGTCTAGCAAATGTAGTGGAATTTTAAAGAAATAAGACGCATTAATTAAATTAATTAAAATACAGCATATAAAAGAATCATCATACAATATAAAATGAATTAATTAGAAACGTTTTTATAAGTGATCTTTGATTTTTCAATGCGGTTATCTTCAGAAATGCAACGTGTGAAATTAAAGGTTAAAGATTTTTGTAAATATCTTCGCGTTTGAATTACTAAATTTGTAAGCCGCGAGATATATGATATATTTCAAGAAAGAGATAAGATCTTTTATTTTGACTAACATATATATAACACAGACGAGAGTGTTGTCGGTCCAAAATATAACCGACAATGTCCGAGACGGATTATATCGCATGGTGTACTCTGGAAAGTATCTCGAAGCTACGTCGAGGTCGAGGTTATGCGAGGTAGTTTCTTGGTTTATGTCCGTACTTGGCTGTATACCCGCACTTAAAATCGCCTGAATATCGGCCGGGCCTGAATATCGCCAAGATTCGTTGGTTCGTCGGTGCTGTTTACACCTCGTTGTTTCTCGCAAATTCATGCGTGGCTCAGCGCACTAAATCACCCAGCAGACAGTCGTCGCGTTGTAAAGTTCGCCGAATGGCTCGCGGTGAAGTGTTCCTATTCAAGAAACTGGTAGGACTGTTGACGTGTACTTTGTGTACTCGAAAATGAAAGGATAAACAAAAAGCGAAATGTTGAATATTTCTTGGTTATGCGATTTGTCTTCATTGTTTCGAAGCGAATGGAAGTTGCAACGCTCTTATTTTCCGTGATGAAAAAATTATAGGCCAATCTCATCGCAATCATTCATCGAAATTTTCTCCTGGGAATTTTCACCTTGCGTATTTCGAGCACTTTTATTAACGAGAGTATCGAAATTGCATATACGTCAATTTGCATGCGATAATTCAATTTTTGCATCGCTGCGCCCGTGATATGCAAGCTATGTTGCCGTGTGTAATTCCGAGATGTAACCGCGCATTATGGAGCAATTGTCGAATTTCGTGCATTAAAGCAGATGCGCGATTATTACCGCGGGAGGTATCAAAATTGCATTCTCGGATGTCAGTGTAATCGTAAAACAAAACACCCAGAGGCATCGGAATCGGCAACATTTTACATATAAGAGAGATCCACTTTGCGTATATCGAGTCGTTCATTTTTTTACGACATCAAATTTTCATTCCCTAAAGTTAATATTAAAATTTCACCACACTTATTTGTGAAGATTGGCGTTAAATGATTTTAAAAGAAAAAGGCGTAATAATGAAGTAGACAGTATATATAACACTTCGCAGCATCATGAATACATTAACGAGGCTGTTACGACTGCGCTCATTTCGGCAACTAAATGAGTAGCTGCAAGTCTCGAAAATGAAGCTGCTTTAGTATAAAAATTAATAAGTTTGAAAGAGGTTTCGCGCCAAGTGCGATCTTTGTCGCAAGATAAAAACCGCAATTCCAATCGTTGATTAAAGTCTGTATATTTTTTCATCACCGCAAACTATAAAGATCGTGATATTGTTTTTATCACCGTTTCACGCTACATTGCTCACAAAATTCGAGGAATAAATTCCCGGTCGACTAATACGCTACATTCAAGTTTGAATGAAAGAGAGAGGTGAGGAGGGGGGGGGGAGAGGAAGAGGGAGAATTTCCTTACGATACGTCGTTGTATTGAAACGAGGGTACGAATTCGCGAACATTAAAGCAAATGCAGCTCCGAAAATGATACTTAGAAACAACTGTACATTGCGGGCTTGAAAGCCAGAAAGAGATTTCCGAAGGGTAGACGGCTCGTCGAATTTCGCTAACGAGGGTATCGAAATTGCACTGGGCCTGGCTCGTGTCGATCCCAACGGACTAAGTATATCCAGAGGGCCGATATGCAAAAGGCGCCTTTCTCGCCGGCGCCGAAATCGCGCGTCCGTTTTCTCGTTGAACGAAAGACGAATCATGCTTCCGCCCTTTCTTCATCCTCGCTGTTCTTCCCCAGGAGAGACAGAGAACGGGCGTCCGCGCGCGCTGCAATCATCTTCGGCCGAGTCGAGTCGAGTTGAGTCGAACGGAGCTATCATTCGCACATTTGCAAACCAACTGGGCGAACGGTGTGAAAATTACAGGCGCGAGACGCTCTCCCGCTTGTCTTGTCCGTTGGGCATGCACGGCGGCCCTAGAGGAGACGGGAAGATTACGGGCACTAAACTTGTATGGCCCCCATCGAGAGGAACGCTGTCTCAGGGATTCAGGTACGGGTACAGGTGCGCGCGCGAGAGGGCATAGGTGT
Source organism: Cyphomyrmex costatus (assembly GCF_001594065.2). Lineage (NCBI taxonomy): Eukaryota > Metazoa > Arthropoda > Insecta > Hymenoptera > Formicidae > Cyphomyrmex > Cyphomyrmex costatus. The sequence continues at coordinate 2,361,384 of NW_017274954.1, read as the reverse complement.
GAGATTGTACGCTGCGTGTTTGCGTGCGTGTACACTACCGTTAAAAGTGCGTTTCACGTTTCACTAGCGAGGGAGGTTTCTTGATTAGGCTTACTTTGCTCGGAGTTCGAAATCTGCCCGATGCGTGTTTAGAAGAGGGTCGATAGTGTTCATTTCACGTTGCACTGCTGCACTGATGATTACTGCCGTTGATTTATAAGCTGTGGACTTTGTTTGGCCAGCTTGATGGAAATCAGAGTACAGAGTTGACGGCGTAATTTCAGGGCGGGTAGATCTGTTGTGAATCTGTTGTTGGACATCATTGCTGAGTTATTGAATTAGATGTCTGAAACATTATAAAACGTAACACATTGTATATTAGTAAAATATAAATAAGACAAGTAAAATAAGAATATTTTACATTATATTATAAGTGCATTGAAAATGTTTGCTATAGGTATTAATGGAGGGCACGAAGAGAATTACGATACAACGGACATATCTTTAATAGTTTTGAGATAGTTTTGTATTATCTCTAAGAGAATGAACGTAATTTAAATGAGATGCGTTCAAGAAGAACTTCTTTAAATTTTTTCTAAGCTGACAGTTGTGATTGATTTTCTGATTCTGATCGATCAACCTGCCGCTTCAGTTACAGGCACAAAAATTAACAAAGGCTCATCTCTCATTGACTAATGAACTACCACCCTTTTCGAATCGTTGCTTGTCCTCTTCGCTTTTCACCTTGCGAGACGGGGCAGATTGAGTATCGAAGCACGAAGCGGTTCCGAGGGTCCAGTGACGAAGCGAAGACAATTTGTCAGTGAGAACGCGTACCTTTCGAGGGTCCTCGTGCTTCTTCATCAAAGTCTAGGTATCGCATCCTACGATCCTTGCGATCCTACGAAAATATATAGAGAATAATGGATCTCGATCAATGACTCTTCGCAGTTTCCCTACGGACTAATGATCGTATTCATTCTTGAGTAGAACTTTCTTTGAGGCAAAAGGAAAACACACACAGCAGATTTCTAAGCGGTGTCCTTGTCCTCTCTTGCCATTGCCATTTTGGCAGATACTATTGTCCCTGGTTACACTCCTTTTATATTTATTGTATGTAACTTACACAAATTCTATTTCTTTTTGTATTACAGTTAAATAATGCAAGATAACGATATTGAGAATTCAGCAAGATTTACAAAATGTTTACGTTAATAGAGTAAAAAAAACTGGGTTATATCGTATCAAAAATACGATATATGTCGAATATTTACTCTCTATTATATCTATAAATAATTATTATAATCTTGAAAGCGTGAGATGAAGGTTGAAATGTTGCGAGATATACATCTGTATGGCTGCTTTAATTTTAAATTTCATGTGTGTGACTTTTCAAAATTTATAATAATATCAAACCATCTGTTAGAAAGTTGTCTTTCTTGATTTTATTTAATATTTGAATTTTGCATTCTATGAATTTTGTGAACGGACGATCGTGTGGTCATAAATTCGCGGCAAGCATCCTTCTTTTTTTTTTCCATTGACTCTGCTGCGGCACAGAGAATAAAATCGTCGAAGCGTTTATTGCTATTCTCTCTCATATTTCGTGTTGCGTTTTCGCAGCGCCAAGCTACCGTGGGACTCCAGTATGTTTAGCGCGAAATTTTACGCGTCGATAACTGCACGTTTCGAATTCATTAGAGCGCGCGAAATGAATTCACCGCGTTCGCAGCATATATAGGTACGTATATTCTCTAGAGAAGCAAGAGAGGAGAAAGAAAGAGAAACAGTGATAGACGGGGAGGTAGGGAATTTCATTATGCCAATTAAAGCAGCTCTCGCTTGATACCGCTTTTCCCTAAATCTGTCATTGATACGAATCGACAAGGACGAAATGCGATAAATGAATCCCGTGATCTCGTAAGCGTATGTTTTCGGTTTAACGGTCATTGCATCGTTTCGATCAACTTGTTTTTTCGCGAATTCTGTTCTATAATAACAACGCTTATAAGATTGGTTCTGGGAAGCAGGTGAATCGTAAAAGTAAGAATAATGAAATGTATCTATAAAATTCTTGTATATTTATCGCTGCTGCGACGACAGAAGGATTTTTAGGAAAGCACAGAGTCTTGCATAATGTGAAAGCAAATAAACCAATCAAAGTCCTTCATTTTCTTTCTTTCCAGGATTATCAAAAACTGGAAATCAGGGATTATCAGGGAAATTGAAAATAGTCGGGGAAGTCAGAGAAAAATCAGATATATCATCTTAACAATTAAAAATGTAAGCAGTGCCAGCAATATTAATAGTAATTTACACATTGCTATTTAAATTAATCTCTTAACAAAATATTTAACAATTTCGAAATTAGGACGAAAAGATTTTAAAATATTATTGAATATTATTGAAAATAAAAAAATTATTAAATTTCGTCTGGAGATCAGGGAAAGGTTATGGAATTTTAGAAATTTGTGACAACCCTGATGAAATAAAAGACTGATTGCTTAACTTTCTTATGTCTTATATACGTAATGCGTTATGCAAGAATTTGTGTTCTTATAGGAACCTGTCCTTATAGACTCCTTGGTATTTTTAATTGAGAGGGAGGGGGAGAGGTGATCAAAATTTATCAAAATAAAGCATTTCCAGTGTTTCTTTAAAAATTACCGACAACAAAGATCCTGCGAGCTCAATGTTCTCAACATTACGTATTCCTCAGATCTTCATCGCGCTCGACTTAACGAGCCGGACAAAAAGTAGCAGAGCGTTTCTAGCACGAGAAGTCTATCGCTCTTCCTTTCGGAACCTGTTCACGAAGTGCTTCGTTCCGGCTCCTTCGGGTCGAGAGCGAGAGAGCGCGCGCAAGAGAGGGTTCCAGCTCGGTAACGCGAGACCATAAAAATCTTTCTTTTGTGCGGGGCCTCCGCGTCGTCGTGCGTGCACGCGTGTATGTTCTTATTGGGTTACAACCCCTTTCTCTGGTGCACGGGGTACAGAGGAGAGTCGTAAACCTGCTGTAAACGCTTCTAAACGGTCTCGCGGTTTTACGATGAACCTGGCCACGCCGAGCCGGCGAGAATGTTTGCTCGCACCGCGCCGGTGGAAATTTTTACCGCGTCTCGACGGTAACGAGAAACCTTCCGGCAACGATTTTTCGACCTCGCATACGTTACGGAAAGTGCACGCTGCGCATACATTATGTATCCCGCGCCTCGCGGACGTATTCCCGCGGTCTGTTTTGCATTGCAGTTCACTTCGACACGTGTGGCGCCGAGTTGGTTTTTGCGTAATTTTATCTCTCCTCCTCCAGCTCGAGTCATTTCGAAGCAGCCAGATTTAAAATATGTCGCGTTGAGTCGCGTGGAATAAATTTGCAAGGGGGGGACCGATTGAAAAATTCATCGATTCTCATGATCGAGTCTTTAAGTGTTATGGGTTGCTGCTGAATCTAATTTAAAGAAATACGTAAAAGAGAACGGCTGAAAGATAAAGAAGCGTTTTTTTTTGTCCCGTTTTCTACGAAAATTCATTGGGTCCCTTCGTCACGTAGGAGCTCCACGCTCCTGCACATCGGGCTTCTCGTTTCCCCGAAACTCCTCTTCGTAACCAGTTTCTGGTTCGCTTCCATTAGGCTGCTTAGCACGTAAACATAGCCGCTGATCTCGTTTAGAGAGGACGACGACGACGGCGACGGCGGCGGTACGGCGGCGGTGTGTTGTCGATCGTGCGAGCGAGACCCTTTCTTCCCCGCCTCTGCTCGTACCATTGTCGGCAATTAGGCCGTCTGTTCGAAACATAATTAACGCTGGCAGCGTTAATCAGGCCGCGAAGGTGTCGAATGTGGCTCGTTCCAGTTCTTCAGTCGTTTCTCGAACGAGAGAGACAAGGATAGGGAAACAGAGGGAAAGAAAAGTGGGCTTCGCGCGGATGTGCACGATCGGTGTCTATCGACCACAAGGGAGAGAGAGAGAGAGAGAGAGAGAGAGAGAAAAGAGGTGCTTTTAGATTCGCGCCGAGAAGCCAATAATTGGCTCCCGGCTCGCGAGAATTCATTCTCCCGCCTGCCGCGTTTTCTACCGTCGGATAAAACCTTAATTCCTTAGCGAAACAAGCGGCTGGATCGCGTCCTCTGGCACGAAACCCCATGTTCCATGAGATGGATCGCGAGATTTCGTGTATTGCGTGGCATTCGGTAACGAGCTAACGAGGGGTTATAACAGACGTTCCTTTACGCGCGGAGGAGTATTCGGCAGTTTTTCTGAACCCACTCGCCGCGCTCGTGCGTGGCGATACACGCGATATGCGCTTGTTCATCGGCCTATGCTAACATCGCGTTGCAAATTTGCAGAAGGGGGGAAAAAAGAAATGTCTTAACGCGTATCTCATTACTGTGCTTCGCCCGTCACGAGACATTACTTCCGCTGGGTGCTTACGTTCACCTGCTTCTTTGTTTCAAAATAAAATGACCCTTCGTGCTGCGCAACACAGTCGATTAAATAGCCTCTGATAAGGATCTTACATCTTAACCATTTGGCATTTCACTTGTATTTAATCTTGACGACCGTGCAAAGCGCACACTTTCACGAACGTCTTCTCGAACATGCAGTTTGACAGATCGCACAAAAGCATTAGTGTTTTATTTTATTCGGTGAATATGAATTTATCATTATAATCTATGACAACGATAATAAAATATTTAGGAAAGAACGGTTTTACTGAAATATTTAGCTATAGGTACAAATCTGAAAATAATTTTCTTGGACTATCAAAATAATTATGTAAGAAACTCAGGCATGATGAGCAATGCTGCAAAAAGACAGTCTTAATTATTTTGATAGTCCAACAAAATTATTTTCCGATCTGTATCTACTTAAATTTTTTAATCTTTTAACAAAAAATCGTTCTTTCTGTACATGTACTTTTACATGTGTGATCTTCCTTTCGTTTTCGTACCGATTACATTTAACTCGATTGCACGCGAATATGGCTATGTGAAGTTGGCCCCCCCACTATTGCAAATCTAAAAATAACCATTACCATTCGTTTGGTGGTCGTTTGGTGGTGTTTGGTAGTCCATTCCGGACGTTTGGTAGTCAAAGATATAATGAGAAATGTCAAAAAAAGAAGAACGCGCGTGAAGTTAGCCCCCCCATTTCTAAAACTCGGCTTTGCAGACTGCAAATGCAATAATGACAGTAAGCATTCGTTTGGTGATCGGTTACTGACGTTTGGTAGTCCATTCCCGACGATTGGTAGTCGAAATTATAATCGGAAATATCAAAAAAATGATATACGCGCGTGAAGTTAGCCCCCCCATTTCTAAAACTCGGCTTTGCAGAATGCAAATGCAATAATGGCTGTAAGCATTCGTTTGGTGGTCGCTTACTGACGTTTGGTAGTCCATTCCGGACGTTTGATAGTCAAAGATATAATGAGAAATGTCAAAAAAAGGAAAAACGCGAACCACAAAAGATAGAACCACATGCAGCAATATATATAATAAGTTCGTCATGATAAATATTACACACCCATACACACACACACACACACACGCACACGCACGCACGCACGCTCACACGATACTTTTATAAATTTTATTTTTTGTTACACACTTTTATATATATATTATATTATTAAATTTTATTTTATAATTAATATTATATAATAAATAAATTTTATTTTGACGAGAAAAAATAATATGGATATACCAACACACATTTTTTAATTAAATTAATTATGTATGTATATTTCTAAACCACACGTCCAAAAAAATAACAATGTCCAAAAAATTACAAAATTCTTTTAATAAATTTTATTTTGGAATACAGCTATAGCCTATATATTATATGTAATCGAAAAAGCCGAGTTTTAGAAATAATCAGGTAAAATACATGAGCATATGCTATTTATTGATACACTTAGTTATAGTTCTGACTACCTGCAATACTCGAGAATGGACTACCAAACATCAGTATAAGCGACCACCAAACGAATGCTTACGGTCATTATTGCATTTGCAGTCTGCAAAGCCGAGTTTTAGAAATGGGGGGGCTAACTTCACGCGCGTTCTTCTTTTTTTGACATTTCTCATTATATCTTTGACTACCAAACGTCCGGAATGGACTACCAAACACCACCAAACGACCACCAAACGAATGGTCATGGTCATTTTTAGATTTGCAATAGTGGGGAGGCCAACTTCACATAGCCCGCGAATATTGCTCGAATAATATTTCATTTGTGCAGATCGACTGTGAACGTTGCATTTTTCTCCCCTGTTTTCTTTCCACTTAACGACTCGACGTTCAAGCGGCGAAAAACACGCATAAAGCTGTACGCATAGTCGGCGATTCGTTTTACGAACGGGCGTGCGACCGCGTAAGAAATTCGCGGACTCATGCATATACAAGGGGGAAGAGGAGATCCGAGGGAACACAGTCTGCACGGTATCAATAGCCCGTAGAAAAACTGGTACAATCTTACACACTGTGATCACCGTGATCAGACCCTTCCCTCGCTGACTACCCTTCCGCCGTCATTCGCTCGCCGCTCCGACGTTGAGCATCACCTGGGCCTTTTTGCGTCCAGTCATTGTATTTGCGCGCGAGCGTGCCCGTAATATTAAGTCCGGTACGTCTCTCTGAACGCATTGATCACCTGTACATATATATATACATTTTTTTTTTTCATAATATCATTTAAATTTCCAGAAGAAGTGGAATGCTGGCCCTGATATACATGGGCACATTCGTATTCTTGCATTTTTGTGTAATAATTAATTTAGTAGATAAAAAGATGGAACCTTTCGTTGATATAATGAACACACACGCGCTTGTTCGAAAAAGGCATAGAGTTATTTACGCGCGTCCTTTTAGTTTAACGAGAAGTAATTTATATAAGTATTTTGGCATGGACCTTTTAGATTAATATCGGTAATAAACTACAAAGTGAATGTATATTAATACTTTTCAACGGGATGGCGCGATGTATGTGATGTATTCATGTAACCGAGTATGGTAAGAGTTACGGGAATTTCTGAGGCTTAGAATGTCTATAGAAATTAGTAAGACAGTGCCGCCGGCACGATGAAAATAACATGAAAAGGCTATTTGAAAAGCCAGCTAGAGAGATTAACGTCCTCGACGCAACAGCCGCCGTCGAAGAAGATCGTAGGGATTATTAAAATCTCCGAATCCGTAAGATCCAAGACTGAGGGGGTAAAGATATGATAGAGCCAGTCCTTTAAATCGTCCGAGGATCTTGTGTCGGCGGGAGTCCTTGTAAGGATTAAACGATGCCTGGAGGGCACTAGAGAAAGGGAGCGGCTGTGTCGGATCTAGGCTTAGATAAGAGAAAGGCACTACTGTGCTACTATATACTAGAGATAGGATATCGTTAGAAAAGCCGTTAACTCTTTAATGGTTTCTCGTATCCGATGCGCTGAAGGGTTAACCGAAAATTCGATCTGAGCGGGACTAAAAACTCTCCGAAACGTCTTCATGTGTGATTGATGTTTTATGTATTGTTTATATTGACTCTTAGAAATGATTTATGCCTTGATGATCATTACTGGAACTTTAAATTTTTACGTATATTCCTTTAAGATTATAGTAAATGTGTGTGTGACGATCATTACTATGATTTTCTGTATATTTAATCTTTGACTATTTTCGAAAATCAAACGTATTTCTGCGACATGTTTATACGTAACACGGTCATTAGATGAACACAGTAGCTCGTGATGCATCGAAAATAGAGATAAAACGAGATAATACAAGTTAAGTTGAATAATAAAATAAATAAAAAAAAAAAGGAAAAGAGAAAAAATTTCTCAAGTACTATCGAAATTGTGATAATGAGCCAACATGAAATCCAATTAAGGGATCGGAAATGGACTTTAGGCTATCTGACAGAAGCGACTGAGAACCAAACCAAGAGTCGTTACTCTGAGAACAAACAGAAAATGTCAACCGAGCGGACGCGGACATGTCGTTAGATCGTTAAAATACCACTTCGCGATAGTATTGATCAGGTTCCTCCTTCGCCGAAATTTTGTTCTGAGAAAGTCGAACAATTCCAGATTTTTGCTGATAAGAGATTTACTTTTTAGACGTTTGTCGTTATTAGAAACTGCGGATACTCACAGATACAATGTGATTTTTGACGGAAAGAATATCCTTTACGTTTTTATTCGATAAAAGGTAGAAGAAATAAAATAAATATCAAACATTCAAACATTTTAAATGTAACTTACAATTAGAACTTACAGAAAATATATTTTAATTTACAAGACAGTGCAGTATCAAATAACTTATTTTAAGCCTGACTGATAAAATGGAGGTTTTATAATACGTCTGTGTCGGTCTATTAGTCAGATTAAATACGTGCCGTTGACAGGTGGCCGGATTGGTAAACCACCAAGAGATCAAATGACCTCGGTGTATACCAGTAGCATGGAACCCGATACAGCGAACGGCCGAAGTAGCCGAAGTCTGCGATAATTTGGCATACGACGGGGAATTTTATACATGTCCTTCAGTATTGAGCGCTCGTGCGAACGCCAGCTGACACGATTGCCTAAGTCAAACGAGGCGCCTCGTACTGAAGGGAATCTCAATTTACTTGGTCATCGGAGATAGAGTTATCACACGTTGAATGTTTATTCGTTTCGACACGTGGGATCGTTTAACCCATTCACGTAAAATATCCATTCAACTCGCCAAAATACATTATCCAGAAGTAAATTAAAAAGCGTTTAACGAAAATTTAACATTCCACATTAATTTTATTAATTTATTGAGATTGCATCTGAGAGATGTTGGAATCCTGTCAAAATTAAGCTCCGTTACAATTAATTCCGGCTATTATGGTATCTATAATAAATTGATAGTATATATAATATAGAAGGTATATGTTAACGAAGATAATCGTTTTTTTTCATTTTTATTGAAATATACTGGGGGCACGACCTAGTTTATTTAAAACGTCGCGTAAAATTAATTTATGGGAAAAGCAGCAGCCCATGAAAAAGCAACGGAAGCCAGCCAATTAGGCTAGAGCCACTTCATTCGTCCACGAAACTCCCTTATCGACTTCTCTATTTGTTCGCCCTTTTTCTCTTCTCTCCGTTATATCGAGGCTCGTTTGTCCATGGACCGTTCTTACTTCTTTGTCGTAGTCTCATTACGATCTTTAGGAATGTTGTGTGTATATATATATGTGGACTCAGCCCGACGATACAACGCGCTCTGTATACGAAATGACTGTGATAATTAAGCGCTCTGATTACCTACGTCGGGGAATAGAACACAGTGTTGCGTGCGGAATGACTCTGTCGAAATAAGCCGGCGCGTTTGTGGCCCGGTCGGCTCCCGTTCCGACGATCAGTCTCTCGTAACACTGATGTATGACTACAAAGATTTGACGAGAGTGAGCGCCTGCTTAGGTGCCGAGAAAAATGTGCGGCGCGATGATAATGATCCTTCGCGAGCTGCCTTGCCCGTCTAATTATCTACGAGGAATAATTTAGACCATCACGTCTCGCATCTTCATCTCACGGCGCCAGCACGACTTTCAAAGCTTTGTTATTAACTTCCGAATTTTTATGGACTTTACGGGAGATTTACTTTCGGGACTAACGGATACGTTCACCGTGCATCTCGCGTCGGACGTGCAGAAGCAATTTCCGGCCCGAGGTACAAATTATGAACTTGTAAATATGCGTGGTTGAAACGAGGCGAAACTGGCTCTCGTCGTTACTATATCAGTGGCCCGCTACCCGTTCTTTTTTCGCGCCGAAATCCGGCAAAGGCCAATTTGTCGAGATCATATACAGCCGCTCGTAAAATAGAGCACTCCTTCCACCGGGAATTGCCCGGAATACCAATGAGATGCAGACCGCCGGACGCCGTCAGCAACTTCATGGGAACAGAGCAGCAATAGGCTTCCGCTCGACCGAGGAACGATATGCTAGGAACACAGCGAAACGATTGACACACACTCATACCAATTGGATTCAGAGAATCGACAAGATCAGATCGCCACGTCGGTCTGAAATCTGCCGGTCGGTTCTTTATAAATCCAAAGCCGCAGCTGGCAATTTCAAGCCGCCTCCTCTCTGACGCGCTTCTTGTAGACGGGAATGAACTGGCGGAATCGTAATCGAATCGAATACTTTCATTGTTTCAGCGCGAGTATAATAACTTGGTTTTATTTGTTCTGTAGGTACTCTTTAAGCTGCATGGAATTCCGCTGTATTACAATATTTCGTTTGAAGAAAGCACAAGTTTAACTTTATATACGAAAATTGAAGTATCTAAAAATTTAGCTAGATACAGATCTGAAAATAATTTTGTTGGACTATCATAATAATTACGATAGGAATCTCAAGCATGAGTAATGCTGCAAATTATTTTGATAATTTGTCCACAACAAAATTATTTTCATATATGAGATATCAAATTTTTTACTTCAGCAAAATCATCTTTTATTATAGTAGTATGTAACATAGTATCCTAATAAAATATAAATTAATAATATCTTTTTTGTGTAGTCACAATTTTTACTTTTTGCGATATATTTTAATTTTTAATTACTGGAGAAAAAAATGAGAGAGTTTTTTAATTTGTTTATTTTAAAAAACAGAAAGATTTTTTATTTAATTTTTATGTATAGTAATTTTTGGTAATGTATAACTAAAACGAAATTGGCCGAATTAAATTTCCCACGATTGTCTCGTGATAAAATCCACGCCATCAAACTCGCGTGATGTGGTAACTGCAGCATGCAACATAATCGCAATATAATAGAATAATTACTAGCTGCCCATGTGATGAATACGGCGAACACATAAAAAATGCGATGGATGATCTTCTACCGTCGACGAGAACGCAACGATTATACCGTCTCAATCATTTAAATTAGCTGTAAGCATCGCATTATGCGAATATTATTATGACTGTAATTAGGCGTCGTGGACAAATCATGGCTGTTTCTGGTTGCCTATTTGCAATTCTAACTTGATTTTCTCATGGTTTAAATCAATTTAAATTACGATTGTGCTCTGGATTCTGCAAAATTATCGAGACGCGCGCAAAATATGACCGCGGACGTCGCGCTGAAAAGATATAGAGAATAAAAATTGTCTCTCTACACTAAATATTCACCTCTGTACTATTTTTATTATAAAAATTGTCACCGTTGTGCGTTACGTTCCTCACATAAACAACTCACCCGACTGCGCTAGAAAAGGTGAGCTCCGTGAATAGATATGTATGCCTGTGAGCTAAAGTGGATTAATAAATCTCGGGAAGTTGTCGTGACGCGTGCAAAACGCGACCGCCAATTTCCGGGGCCAAGACATCGATACGTCACGTTAAGTGGTATGAAATGTTTTCCTAACCACGCTGTCAGACATAAACTATTCATCGCTGTTTAAGTTTAAAATTTTCATCGATAATGTACCTCCTTCCTTCCAAGCGGATCATTCTTCTTACTTTCTCACACGATAAAGTCGTAGGAGTCGATTCATAAATTTTCTAAAGTTATTGAGACCTACGTGACATGTAATCGATCGCAAGCAATAGTGATTAAGAGAGTAATTATGCTGTTAAAATAACAGATATTTTGTGACTAAGATATAATAAATTATATATTTTAATAAAAGAGGGGGGGTATATGCTCTTTGGCTGCCTATTTATGAATTATAGAGATGAAAATATACAATACATTTAGTTTTATAAAAAGAGATAATAACAAGAAATCAATTTTTTTGTCCGTTATTAATTACCTTATATTTAATTATTTGTGAATTACATGAATCTCTATGCGACCTTGAATTTCGTTAAAAAGTTAGCATCCCATTTTTAAAAAATTATTAAAAATGATTATTAAGCACATATGTCATTAAAAATCATAGAGAACTCTTCGTATCGTCAAAAAGAAGCAGGAATTATCATCAGAACTATTGTATCTAAAAATTAATTCTTCAAAAATTTTTAATTTTTTTTTTATTATTCGAAAATTTTTTTACATATCAGGAACTTTAGGCAATCGCAAATTGAAGCTATTAAGCCGCTCAGAACTATTCCACCTCGAAATTCGATAAAAAGTTAGCACCCCATTTTTAAAAAATGTAAAAAAAATGTTTATTGAGCTCTTGTTATTAACTATAGGGAACTCTTCGTCTCGTCAAAAGGAAGTGGGAACTCTAATCAGAACTCCTGAGCTATAGTTGGGGTGCTAACTTAACATACCCTGAAATTTTCCGAATAAGTTTTATATTTTGAGATTGTTTAATTAGAAATCGATAAAAAATATTCACTGTCAGTTAATTGTAAAAAATGATTCTCATACAATTGTTATACGACAAATAATTAATTTTTATAAGCCAAAAGGTATAATCAAATAAAAAATCAAATAAAAACTAGTTTACTCACACACAACATATACATACTCGCCCCATGGTTGCCTCACAATATATTCTTTGATCACAATTTTCACAATTCTTAGATTCTTCTGTATACAACAGTCACGAAAACCTGTGTGTTTTCGTTTTATATGAACCGAAAATATTGCACGACACTTTGCATGCCACTCCCACTGTTAATCGCGATGTGCACTTTATTACGAAAAATGTAAAAGATTACGAAGCTCTGCGATCCGCTCGACATTTGTAAATCTCACTAAATTAGAAGAGCAAGTTTTATATGTACGTCGCGGTGAAGGATATCACGGATGCGACAGATGGAGATAATTATCGTAAATATCATAAAATAATTTACAAATGAAATTGCACGATATACTCATAATTGCTTTGTTGAATTCGAATTTTTAATCGCACTGGAATAATTGTAAGAGATACGATTGTATTTGAAATTTCCTGGTAGTTGTATCGATCGCCATTTCGAGAGATAAAATAACGACATGTGGCTCGCATCGCTACCTGATTTGAGATTCGCCACGCGAATGACAATACGACGCTCAAATGGCTTTGCGTAACGTATCGCTACCAAAACAAAAGTCGACTTGCCACTGGACTGTAATATTTAAATTAAATAATAATACGTTGAATATTCTCTCTCTCTCTCTCTCTCTCTGCTTTATCTTATATTAATTTTAGTATGTGACATAATGTTATTGTATACTTTACACTTCTTTAGAGAATTTTTTATTAAGACTTATTAACTCTTATACTTTTTTTTGTAATGACGATCTGTAATTGATGAATATATATTGTATATTAGGTACATGACTTGTCGATGCATAAAAATCGAAAGCGATTCAAAATATACTTTTCATATTTAAACTATACTTTTTTAAAGATTGTCCGATTATAACTAGAGTTTAATTTATCATATTTTTTATTTTGATTTTCAGCACTGCATAGAATACTTTACGATTCGTTTCAACCAGTCGTTCAATGAAGTGATTAATTGTGCGTGAATTAATTTTAGGAAATCGATATTCTATCTCGATTCTATTTTAATCAAGATCAAGTTGAGGTTCGAAATCGAGATTATATCTGAATGGTGTGACTACAATTTTATCAGTGTGTCATTTGGCATTTTTCGTGGTACGCATATATCAGTGTGTCAATTATTTTGTATGTGTGGATTAATTGGACGATAAAGGAGCGAGAGAGCGAGTGTCGCCGAGCGGATAAAGTCAACGCGCATTCCTCGGTCACGCTGGCTGGACAAATACAAAGGAAACAGACTTCGAAGCCCGAAGTCACGTTTGTCAGGATCGCGTGGGAGTCTGAGGCCGAATTGGTAGATGAACTGGAAAATTGCTTACACCCACGACGCCCGGTACAACGGAATTGTCGTAAAATTATATGGGGACGAGATGACAAATGCATCTCGTTTAAAGTAATTCTTCGTTTTTTAATCGTTTTTGTTAAAGATTTCTTTTCTCGAACTACTTACCCAATACGCCCCCGTTTTACTTTATTGTTAGACAATTATGGTTAAGTGCTTTAAGTGTTGGAATATCGTATGAAAGGAGTATGATATATTTTGAACCTTAAACGATTGATTGAAATGAACTGTAAAGCATTTTATGCAATATACCATATATACTAAAAGTTAAAATAAAAAATATATAAATTAATACGAAATAAATTTAGGTAATCACAAGTGTATTCTATTATAAATCGCCGGATTAGATGATTATTAAAAAACGGCAGTTTGTTTTATGTATGGACAAACAATTATACGTACATACATATAATATATATATTTATTAATCAAATTGTAACAAAAGGATAATATTAACCTCTTAATAATCTTTTAATAAGAGATAGGTCCTAATAAGAATTAAGTTATTAAGTGATTTTGACAAGTTTTCTAATATAATGTAAATATAAGTACATATATAATAATATTTCATTTACTGAAATTAATTTAAGATACAAAAAAAGGAGTGGAACATTTTACGTATCATTTAAATCTTACATTCCCGAGCGTCCGATCGGCCTTGATATTTGATTTGGTATACATTACGGCGTAAGGTCACCGAATGTTATTTGCGTAGCACATTTAAATCGACAGATAAGTACAGTGTACCGTGCCATCGTTTTATCTCTCGAAAAAGTGATCAAGAATTAGAAAAAAAAAAATATCAAAAAAGCCGTCATATTTTATAATTGTTCCTACACGATAAAAATTCAAATTCGTTAATCGTAGCGTAGAAAATACTTTGTGCGATTTCATTCGCGAATTGTTTCGTGAATATATAATAGTATCGCGTTATAAAAGCTTCTATATCTTATCTTCTTTATATCTTTTATTTAATGATTGGGTATTTTAAATAAAAATTTAATAAAAAAATTAATCTCACTTAAAAAAATTTAGAAAAAATGTAACAAATTTTTTACTATAGTATTGAAATCGCTGGAGCTGAGACGCCTTAATCTTTGCAACCCAATATACATGATGTCGTGATTCACGGCGCATGCGAGTAACCAATCGTTCGCATCATCTTGATGATAATTAGTACAGGATATAGCTAAAACCGATTAAACGACGTCAATAAACCGGTGCTGTCACGCCAGACAGCATCTGGTGAAGTGAGTAATAATATCAAAAGGCGTATATATGTGTATGCATATGTGGGACTTTCATTAGTGCTTTTAGAACGTAATATCTCGGTAGGATTAAGGCGGTGGGCTTGCAAGTGACTTAGCCAGACACGAATATAATTCCACGAGAGCCGTTAAGCATGGCATATAATTTCCAGGTTAACTCGCCCTAGAAATTGCCGCTCGCGGTGGCACGAGAATCGGCAATTAAACGGCCGGTTTGTTGTCGCGTTTCACATAAATCCGCGCCCCAGGCGACGCTATCTTCGAGACGACGTTAATCACGACGTTTCGTCGCTAATGTATGCTACACGAATAGACATACGTATGCATAAAGTCCCGCGGGCTATATCGGCGCCGCCGTGAGCTGAGCGAAGAATTCGATGGGTCTAATTTATCGGTCTTAAAAAAAAAAAAAAGAAAAATGAACAGCATACTTGAAATTATCGAAGTTGCACGCCTTGGGTGTAAATTGAGGCCGTTTTTATCGCTTTTAAAGGCGCAAGCAATTATTACACGTCAATTACGGGAACGAATGGTTGAAGTTTCTTTTGAATTCAGAGTAAGCTTAAATTTATCACTGCTCGAAAATATTTACAACCACCTTGAAATTATTAATTCTTTTATCATTTTATATGTGTCAAAGATATCGAAATTTGTCAATTTTTTTTATAAAAATCTACAATTTCAAGATTTATTATAAACACACACACACATGTGGAAAGAACAACTTTATTAAAATATTATAAATTTAATTAGATACAGATCTAAGAGTAATTATGTTGAATCATCAAAATAATTATGTTGAAAATTTAAACACAATGAGCAATATCAGCTTGAACATTCTGTATATTATTTTAATAATCCAACATTATATTTTCTGACCTGTAGCTGCATTTTTGAATACCTCAGCAAAACTGTTCTTTCTGTGCACATACTATATAATTTTCAATAACATATTCGATCTTGATATTCGCTTTGTTGGACAAAACTGGTTTACTTCTATCCTGTAAAATTAGTATTACAAATCTTTACATTTTAGTGATGCTGTCAAACCAAGTGCATCGGCGATATCCTCGCGAAAAATCTCGCGCATTCTGCGATCGCCCGCGGTGTGGTTAACGATGCGTAACGTGATGTCATCGATGTCTCGCGTACACGTGGATTTAATGTCATTCCAGAAAGTGTGCGTGAATCTCGAAGCGTTTTTCGCGTTGCGCATCGTACGCGCGTCGCATACCATGCCCACGCACGTGAGTCAATGCAACGGAATATGACGCCAAAGGGCATTAGGGATGTAGGTGACTCGTTCCTGAGTCATCTTGTGAATGCGTGCACTTAATTAAGAAAAAGCTCGTTTTTCCTGCGATTAACGTTGTTGGATAATTGCAATAAATCAATAGAGTTCGCGTTGATTGAAATCCCCAAAAACTTTTGCATTTGAAATGAGATAAATATATATTCGGTGTTGTGTGAAAAGAGAGAAAACGAAGATCTGAGTGCAAAGAGTGTCAGCAACGCGAACAGATCTAATATCAGCAATATAACTGAAAATCTACAACTACTTTTACTTCATAAAATTGATGTACTTATAAAATAGTTGATATTGCCAAAGATTACAATGAGGTTTATCGTCTTGGTTTTCCCTACATAGAGGGTCCATGAGAGATATGCAAGCCACGTACTTAATTAATTATTGCTAACAAAGAAGTCGCAAATTGCTTTTGAGTGCACAACGTGCGCGCGATTGCATGGCCCGGGCTATTATTACCATACGGTTATCGCCTCTGGTCATTAGCCCGCGAGACCGGAGAACGAGCCTCATTAATAATTATCTGCCGTACCCTTGGACTCGCCTGGCTAGCCAAGCTTATCTCTCAGATTTTCGAGGGAAGCCACGAGAGGCGGATTAATATTGCGCAGGTAGCACGTTTCGTGAGAATCTTAATGAAACAGGCTGCACCATCTGGGCACCACGCCTATAAATTAGTCTCTGTACTAACTCTTAATAACGCTGCACTATGTCTGTACTAATCGTTAGGTATCGTTACAGATTACAGTAATAATTACGGGAGACATTTCGTAGGATATCAATTTAAATATCCTCGGCATCACAGATTTGTGCTAGATGTAAGACGGAGTCGCTTACTTAGGTGCATATTAATTACGAAACCGGACTCTCATTGACGTAGTAAAATGAGTCAGAGCAACGTAAGCGACAGCGGTGGACAATCCATTCACGTTCATTCTGTCAGGTGAACGCGTCATATTCGACCTTTAGTCGCTGTTCTCGGAATTAATATTACACGATCGTGTGCAATTCGTTTCCTTACATACAATATTCGGAGCACGTCGCATTAGCATTGCCTCACCATCGTAAGATATTTTTTTCGCTCTGGGGTCTCATTCTCGAAAAATATACGTACAAGAATACCAGGAAATTTCACAATATACTTAACGTATGCTAGACATTTTCGTACATTTTTGTGTATGGTATATTGTTCAAAAATACGATCCCTGCTAAATTAAATAAAGAAATAAGCACCCAATCATTTATTTGACTTTCAAAAAAACATTACGATCACCGCGAATAGTGTGATTCTCGATGATGCACCTCGTGATAATCCATGTTACCGCAGCAGCAAAGTTCACGCGTGAGTTGCTTGCGACCGCAGACACAACTGTCGTCCAGAATTGGATTAAGCGGCGATGATAAGCGGCGAACCGCAGTAGCTACCGTTAAATGGAAGTTTCCGTTCTCTTGAACTTTATATTCAACGGAGTTGCATTTCCTATCATACTCTTTAACTGCGGCTATCTCGCAGAGAGAATCCTCATATCCTCATTCTTATCCTGTATAATTCGCCGCGTTCATCTTCGTACTGTTATTACTACCTTTTATCTTTTATCTTAGTTTTCCTCGCGTCTTCTTTTATCTTAATCTTCTCGTTTCTACTATTACCATTTACGATCAAAGAGTAAAACTGTATTATTAAAACTATCACTTTCAAATCTAACAGTATCGATGCAATCGATACCACTTGAAAAAAGTGGTAAAACGTCTTTCCTACATTTACACGATATTCTGCAGATAAAAAAAAAAACTCGATTCAATATCGAAAGGAGACTTTTCAAAGTGGATCCCGTTTTTTTACGTTGTGTACCACACTTTTCCGTTATTGGCCAGTGTCGCGCATTCCCGGCGTATTATTTCACGTTTCTTGCAATGCAAAGGACGATTGGCTTCTTGCAGTCGTTCCCCAGCAGTGTGTGTCTAATCGCTGTGAAAAACGCCGCAGGTGCAGCCGTGCTCGCGCGTGCGTGCACATTGCCACCTACCTCTAGAGTGAGAATCTTACGCAGCTTCTTCTTCCTCTCCACGCATTCGCGTTTCTTAATCGTCCAGAAGTATCCGCCGTTCGCGGGGCAAAGGTGCGCCGCGTCTACGCAGCACATCGTGTTTTTACAGATCCCTCGCCCGAGGCGTTTCCACGATCCTGGGAGAGATTCTTATTTCCACTTCTTCCTACATTGCTCGCATGTATACGATTGCATCGACGCGGGTGATTGAGATAATCACGCGAGATTCGCTTCCTCGTCAATAATACAACATCGATTGCACTGAGATTGCACGAGAGATGCTGTTTCTAGATTCGTCAGATGTGTTGTGAACCTTATGAATTTTTATTGATTTCGTAAATTTTACAAAGTTGCATAATAACTAGGATACCTCCTACAAGTAAAAGCATCTCTATATTCTTTATCGTTGGCGGAGTTATCTCACGATGCTTCGCGATAAAAACGTGATCGCGCTTAGACGAGGTGTTTCTCTGATAAGACCACCTGCGCGCCTGGGTTCTTTTCAGATAAAAATCTCGCGCTTCACGTAGTCCGCCCATTGGTGGCCGCGTATACCCAGCGCTCGCTCGGGCTTATAGGAGCTTATTTATAAACAGTACCAGCCACCACAATGGTTATTGTTTCAGCGCGGTATGCGAACGGCGTTGTACGCGCCGCCTATTTATGACACATTATGCGAAAGCGCACCCGATAGCGTGAGTATTGCATTTCGTGCCATTGTGAGATGGCAACAATGATATCCCCTGGACCATATGCCCTGGCATCAGTGCATAAATCATGATTCGCACGGCGCGTCGAACGCACACGTTCTCGCGAGGACTCGATGTCGCTTCGCGCAATCCTTTTTCTTTGCAAAATTTAATCGAAGCGAGAGGGCTGTTTGTTTTGGCAGCAGGTGCAAAAATTGTGTCTTGACGGAAGAAATTTTTTTTTATACTTTTACCGAGTGTCAGGGTTGCCATACAAACTGGAAGTCAGGGAGAAGTCAGGGAGTTTTATAGAATTTCCTGGAGAATTGAAATTCTTAGCTTTAAAACAGTTTAATACAAATCACACCTACGCAATTTTCGGATACTACCAATTTAACAATTAAATGGAAGCAGTGCCAGCAACATTAATAGTAATTTACATTGTGTTATAGTTAAGTTGGTTTCTTAATGAAATATTTAACGATTTCTAAATCAGAAAATAAAGAAATGAAACATTTCAAAATATTAAAAGCAATCAGGGAAAAATTGTGGAATTTTAGGACGAGGGAATTTCTTATAAAACCCTATAATATGTAGAAATTTATTTTCTGTCGCACGCGATTACAGTTCGCATGATTATTTTCCAACGATGCCAGAATCGCAAAATTTTCAGGTATCAGTAATTAGACATGTCATTACGTTATGAAAAAAAGTAGCGCAGGGCATATTGGAATTTCTGGCGCACGAAATAATATTTCCGGAACGCGAGAGGTACACGGCGGCGAATTCGTAAAAGGGAGAAGAGTATTCAGCTCGGTATGCAAATTGGCCTTCGGTTCGATATAGTTGACCGTTGTGTATGGTTCGAAGGACCGAACGGGATCAACATTCGCCATATATCCTTGTAATTAAGTCGGTCCCTCTTATTAAGCACCGTACATTCGCTAGTTATATAGAATCGCTGATTAAAGGACGAAACTCGTAGCGACGATAGTCTGTTAAGGACGTATTATAACGAAGAGCTTTATTTCCTAAACGTTGGGACGCATAGGGAGTTAGAAGATGTAATTGGCAGGGTATAGCTGGTGCATTATAAAAGTCTCAGTGGGCGTCCATGAAAGTATCATTATAAAACCGCCGTGTTCATGCACAGCAATGTTTTAATGCCTTAATCTAACACCGTGATCAGCAATGTTTATCGCGACGGGGATTACAAGCGGAGGCATCTCCCCCAGTTTACTTGTACTTTTAACCATATTTTTCTCGTGTCTTCGGTTTAATTTCTTCTTATAAGGAGCTAGTGAGCTACATTTGTACGGGTTTAATCGGGATTTCAGTTTTTACAGCTGTTCGAGTTCGAGTATAAGCCGCTGGATATCTTAAGCCGTGGGTAAAAAATTGTCGATTCTAGCAATTCCAAATATTTTTTCAAATCCTCGATACTCGCGAGAGTATCATTCGCCGGAACCTTGATTCCCATTCTCCCACTTCTAGTGGCGTGCGGCGAGTTCCAGTCGCTCGCGACAGCTCCGCCGCGCCGCATTCCAGCCACGCGCCTTGCCTAGGAACACTGGCGTAACTATCGAACTTAACGAGGCGATTTGTCAAGATCGTCTTAAGTGTCCTTTCCGATAAGAAAATACTTTTCCCTCTTCTGAATGACACTTACGAACTAATCGGCAGTAAAGTAGCGGTGATCGGCGCAGAAATATCCGGTCAGCGTTCGTTGATTGCCTCGTACATTTAATGACAGACAAATGTTTTTGTAATTTTACGTTTGTTGCAAACAGGTTCCGTTGAACGGACGAAGGAATTTAATCTTTGATGGACGATAATCTCTCAATTTGACTTCGATATTGACAAAGAGAGGCTATATATTAATCGCTTAAACGTGCGAACTTTCGAAATGACTCGATTATCGACTTTATTATGCGCCACGTCGAAACTTGTAATTTTTACACAAATTATTTTTAGAGCATCAGAGATCTTTGAAAATCCAAATGTTACAATGATGTTTTAAACACGGTATAAACTTGAAACGAATCTATTTAGATATAGAGATTCGGATTGATTATCGCAAGTCTTCGCACCGAGATATTTTTGCCATCCCTTTATCACTCTTCAGATTATAACCAGTAAATGAATTTTTTTGAATTTCAGGTATCATCGATCTCACGAGTCGTGCGGATTCATCGAGAAAATCGTGAGTACCCACGCCACTGGAGGTCTGCTAGGTACAGCAAGAGCAGCACGAGCCGGGCCTGCGGAGTCGCGGTCGAGCGGAGGCGGTGGGAGCCGTCCTCTCCATCGTAGCGAGGAGCGAAGGAGAAGCAAAAAGGAGTCGGACGTCGAAAAGGTAAGAGTCGGCCTGTAGTAGAGGCGAGTGGTGAGAGGTGGTGGCAGCGATGGAACGAGAGAGAAACTTGCTGCTCGATCGGGGATGAGAGAGAAAAGAAACGCGACACAATCACGTCCTGCACGCGCCGAGCCCCGAGCCACTTTCAGACTCTGTTACACGAGGCACTGATTCGCGCTCGCCATCGATCTCCCGCGGATGCGTCAAATCTTTCCGTTAGCTTCGCGATTTCCATCGAATATCGAATAAAGGCGATATTGCTTTTAAATTATGACAAATGTCTGATCCGCGATCATTATTCTAATTTTCCAAGAGACTCGATTTATACTGAAATTAAACACTATTCGCTATAATAGAGATGTACTTTTGACATTTGGAACATTACTGATGCGATAGAAATATTACGATATTGAACTCTAGCTCATGACAGTTTTCAAACTTGTTCACAACGGGATTGTGAAACTGAGAATATTCTAATAACAGAAAAGATTTTCTGATTCGTCTCGTGTAACATCGCGCTGGCCAGGACGGCCGCCGCAGGCATATAGTGGCGTCTGACCCATGCGCTTCTAGTGCTGCAGGCAGCTCTGAAGTGTGGGAACTCCTCACCTCGGAGCCTCCCGACGACCTTTGCCGCAACCTGCAACCGCATATCTGCCTGCACTCAGCATAGATATCCCTCCGACGCGCCTTTTTTCGTGCCGGTTTCGCCGGGCCGAATGGAGTCTTCATGGTAACGGATTCAGGGTAGACCATTAACTGTGACGTAGTCCGCATCGTTTCGCCGGTTCGCTAAGAGAACAGCACCAAGTCTGATTACGCGCCCCAGGCAATTGCCGAAGCAGCGTTACCACTCGCGAGCATTTATCTCGTTCCATATGTGCTTTCCATCTCGATATCGCGATGTCTCGCGTATCCGTGATGGTATCCTTCGGGCGTCTTTTGTGCGCGCCTCGTAACACGCCTTGATATTATCGTTATATCGTTGTAATTAGGCGGAATTTCTTCCTGCGATCCGATAGACGGTTTGATGTTTGACTTGACTTATTCGTTATAATACGACTTACATATATCATCTTATAGATACAGATTATTCAAATAAAATGTAATTTTTTTATAATGATGAATCGTGTTACAATATGTGATGACGCGTTCTCCAGTTAATATTCTCATAATAGTTTTATATATTCTTACTTAGTTTAAATTTATTGTTGCTTTTGTTTTCGTTATTACCTCGCTACTTGTTTCAAGCCTCTTCTTACGGCGGAAATCTCGCGAGCAAGGGTCAAGGAAAATTACTCGACATTTAGAGGGGGAGAGAGAGAGAGAGAGAGAGTGAGCAGCAGCAGCAGCAGCAGCATATCCGAGGATCGCAAGCTCGCGGCTACCGATTCGCGTGTCAGAATCGTGCTGGCGCGCTGCTTTGAGACTCCTCCGTGCGCGCGTTTTCACGAGAAGAACGTACTTACGATCATAACCAACGCTTCTTCAGGATAGTGGATCGTGAGGGAATTCTTACCGTTGAACGCGTAGGGCAGTCTTCCCTGCAGCGTAGGTTCGCATGTACACTCTCGACAATTTTCTCTCCTGTTTTTCGGTCCATACCACTCCCTGGGTATTTATCAGTCGATCGTTTATGTAATCAGAGGCACGGTATTGTGGGATGTAACCCATGAGTAATGATACGTCTTTTATCGCGTTCGCATTTTATATAATTCGAGTGTACAAAATTGCTGCCACAAAGGTTTACGGTAGCATTAAAGTACATAACATACGTATTTTCTGTAAGTTAGAAAATTTAAACATTGATTTCCTGATTTTAAAGAGATATTGATATTTACGCGAGCAACGCTGATGATGTAGATATTTAATTTGTCTTTCTGCTACAAACAGTGGAAAGAACGAAGCGTTTGAAACATTAATGATGTCGGCGGTAACCAACAATTAATGAGTTAAAAAAACTTCAATCTTCTGATTGGATAAGGAGCACCGAGTCGCGGAGCACCGAGATACCTCGTCGTGACCCTGCGTCATGAGCGAGTCGAAACGAGTCCTGCGGTGCGCGACCGTGATCTCCGATCTGGATCGCTCCGGTGATCCGGTTTGTAGGCCCCGTCCCGAAGGCGAAGGCTTACAATTACTACAATGGCGCAGCGGCTTGAGGGTGTATTCGTTCGTCGTGCGACCTAAGTACAGGCTGCGGATCAAACCTTCGTTCGCGGATCGTTACGTCCCCCGCGATTCCATCGTCGATGATTACTGTCCGCGCTTCGAAAAGGGGACCTTCGGGCCCTCCAGCTGCGTTTACATGCGCGAAAAGCGCAGTCACTCTCGAAATTGCGATCGGTTGCCCACAGGAGGAACGCCGGCAAAATATCAGATGTGATTGTAAAGTGACGGGGCTGATTCGAAATTCTGCAGCCCCGGCACGTTTATTTTCTCCGGAATAACCAGGAGTAATCAATCACAAAAATAGGTGCGCCCGAATGTTATGTCTAGATAAACAGGTGCTTGTTAAGGAAGATTGCGCAGAAACCAGTGGCGCGAGTGCTCCGATACAGGTGTTTCGAGGATGCTCGTGTATTAAATCGTTGAACGCACACTTATGTTCGTCATAGTCTAGTTGATTCAACGTAGTTAGGCGACTGAATGTCTAGACTCGTTAAAGGTCATATGGCGAACGGGCCGTTAGAACGGCTTACTGTCCTTGAAGCCAATCGCCATGCTGTCTACGCCTTATACGCTCTTTTTTAATAAGTTCCTTAAATAACTTATATATAAAATATCTTAACGCATTGATTTTTAATGAAGAGATATAATTCTATTTTTGGTCGAAAAGTGGATCTTAGTGTTTAAATATTTCAGAGTAAATTTGTATGTTGCGTTTCAAGAAAGTTTTGACGTGGTTTGCAGAATTGAATATGTACATATATTTACTGAAAATAGATTCATTTCTTTTAGGTTCAGTTACATCAATATTATTTTGACTTTAAGAGATTTAGACATCTATCTGTTTTTATCTTTTTTTCTCTGAATAAATAAAGACCTACATATATTTATCGCTTAAAACCAAATAACGTTGGTACAATTGAATCTTAATTTATGACTTATTCTCGTCAATTCGATACAAATTGTAATTATTTAAAGCGTTAAATTAATTTCAAATTTTATCAAATTTGATAAAATATGATTGAACTTTTCTTAACTTTTGCGGGATAAAATCGATGTGTGAATATCTATTTCGTCATTGATATCGATCACTAATCGATATATGTAATTTATCATTGTAACTTGTCACTTACACGGAACTTGTTCTTCTGCAAAACTTACGTCGATCGATTAACAGCACTGGTATCGATTTCTCGGCGTCTCGTACATTAATTGTTCTCTACAAAGAGAATCGCGCGCAGCTTGTCCTTCATTCGCATGTCCGCTGCATCTCGTCTTTCGACAGACGAAGGATTCACTTTGGCTCCTTTAATTGGGCGCCGTTGATGAACAGATCTCATTTGCATACGCTTTAACGAGGCCAAGAACATTGTCCGCTCGTAGTGCGTAACTGATATCGAATAATTAATTAACGAGACGTACCAGCCTTTTATCGTCTTCGACATGTTCGTACTGGCAGCGTCGAATCAGTTTACGCGTGTCGCCATGTTTAGTAATTAATGAGCTGTTTGATTAATGCTCTGTCTGTAGGAGCGCGGGACTAAAAAACCAAGTCCACGGCGCATTAGAGAATAAAGCCATGTACTCTCGTTTTATTATCGTCGAGATATCGCCCCGCAGTTATTATGATTAATAATTAATGAGCACCTTGATGAGGGGCGTCTAATGGTCGCGCGTGCAACCCAACTGCACGCGTACGTTTTAATAGTGTTATTAAGTTCATATTGCTAGGGTACGCATAACTCTTCGCATTAGAACATCATTCTGAACGATTCTATAGATGAATATTAACCATAAATACTAACGTAACAAATACATTTAGTAATGTATTTTTTATCTGCGTTCTTTCATAACTATATGTGATCGAATCGATAGGTCGACGGTTTTTGTAAACGAGAATGTGCCATATGTTGCTCAAACTAGAAGGAGATTAAAACATTTTAAAGTTACGCAAACGGTTATGAAATTTTTTTTTATAAAATCGTAGGAAGAGTCGTACGTGACGCAAATCGACGACACGCAAAAGCACGAAGAAGTAAGTCTGGAATCCAGTTTGATCGCGTCGTCTGCTCGCTAAACGATCCAGGTGGATGCGAGGTGCTTTTCTTGCCGGAACATTTTTGCCGTCGTCGGTTATGCGTTCGACCACGCCTGCGGATACGCGAACTTCGACGCGGGAAAAACGCCGACATCATCCGGCTAACGTTCCCGAAGAAGCACGCCAATGTTTCGGATCGCTTAGCGCGAGCTATCCGTGAGATTCTTTCATCCCCAAAGAAAAAAGTAACACACTCGACGGTTACCGCTACACAGTCGCAAGAGATAATTCCCCCGTGTAATATCTTATTAAAGAAGGTTGAAAGAGTTGCGATAAATTTACACTTTATTACTTGTAATTTAGAAAAGAAGAATGAAAATAAAAACAAGTTAAAAATTGTTTAATTTTCATCAAAAATTATGTTTTAATATCTTTTACACATTTTTAAAAATTGAAACTTGTATTCAAGAGAAAAAAAGACTTCAATTACATTCTATTTAATTGCTCTTGAATTTTTGTTAATATAGTTTACATGTCATACAATATAATTCTTGTAATAAACTCGAATTCTCAAGAATAATTTACTTAAAAATTTTATTTTGTCGAAAAGGAAAATATTGTCTAAATATTAGAAGTCTTAAAAGGTTATTATTATTTTTACATCCTTCTATCTTAGATATAACTAATGTAAGTATAATATAATATACCAGTAAAAAATATAACTATGCTCTGTTTGTAATGGAATCTCATTCTTAAGAATGAAAATTGAGCCAGTCTTAAAAAGGAGTGGTTCAGTTTTCAATCGTCAAGAGTGAGATTTCATTCTTCAGAGTGAGTTTTCACAGTAAAAAGTTTTGGAGAGTAAAATTATAGAATTTGTTGAAGTATTCTGAGCATCTCACTTATCAATTTACGTATCTTTAAACCACCTATTTACTACTTAAAAGTTATAGAGATCGTAAGGAATGCAAGACTATGGAGCCTGCTAAGTTCAAGCTATGCGTGAGATCGCGAAAAAAGGAGGTTATGCTTCTTTTCTTGTTTCTGTTTGGAAGAACATCTTAAAGATACAGCAATTTTCGTTATCGTTCGCACTTTGTGACTTTTACCTTGGTTTACTTCATTCTCGGTGACGGCCATCTGCTACAAGGAATGGCGCGGGCGGCTGGTAGGTCCTCTATTTATTTTCTCGTCTCCAATTAATTTAGCCGGAGGAAGCGTGGCATGGTCCCGGACGAAAACAAAGCAATCGCGCTCTGGTATCTGCGGTGGCGGGCTGCCCGCTCGTTTAATTAGCGAGTATTGTGCGGGCAAAAGGGAGTCGAGAGCGCTCCGCGCCGGGCCTCGTGGGTCAGATATCGCGTAACAAGATCTTATTCAGTGTTCGGTGCACGGAGGGTTAATGATGCTATCGCTATACAGTGCCAAAGCGATCGCATTACAGATACGATTCCGGCGTATTCGCATGGAACGACGCGACGGGGAGGCGCGTACGACGTTCGATATTTCTTTAACGATCCGCCGCTGCGATTCCACGTGGCCGGCACCAAGGCCTCTTCTCTCTGGGTCCTTTTGTTCCGAAGTCGGGAGCGTTGTCGTGCTGCCGGATGTGGATTCTCACATCGAGCTGCAAATCGCGCTTGAACTGTGCCGCGCGTGTCGCGAAACCGCCTCCTACCAATCGTTTTTAACTCTTAGTACATACGATGATTTCGCAGTGTTTTGCTGAACACCATGGACCATATTCGTGTCCCAGGTTAATATTTGTCACTTCAACAAAAATATACCAAATTTATTATGCCTTAGACAATAGAGTTGTAAGCCCTAAAAAATTGGGCAATCACAGTCGAATGTGAAAAAAATAATTGACTATGATTGGTTAATTTCTTACGGCTTACGACTTGCGACTCTGTTGTGGAACAGGCTTAAATGATTATTACATATACTTTAACATCTTTAGAAATTATTTATAAGATTATGTATTTTAAAAAAATTGTATATAAATATTATTCTTGATGCTCCTAGTTTTTCAAAGAAATGTGCAAGACACGAATCGCATGTTAATTCTTTCGACAATGTTAGATTTGAAAGGCACAATCAATTTTATTATAAATTTTGGTAGATAAATTTAAATCTGAAATAAATAAAAATAAGTAACAATCTGACTTCTGTAATGATAAAAATCGCAGTTAAACATTTTCAAATATGTAAGACTTTTTTTCAGATTTTTATAAGTTTGAAATGATATAAAAATCTGAATTAATCTTCTTTGAAGATCTATATGGACGAAGAGCAAAACTTTCGTATTGCAAAAGGTTAAAATATTCTTGCATATCGATTAAAACATATTGTCCGTTTTTTAAATTGTGCTTTATAAATATTTACATCGTGATAAACAAAATCTTCTATGAAAAATTTCCTATCTTTTGCGACGCATAAATATATATGTTTGTCGCTATAGCTGGATATTTACGATCGCGCGAAGTGTTCGTTCGCAATGCGAACTGACGTTAGCATCGTAGATCTCTTCGCCGAAGGTGGGCGACAGGTACTTAAAATTCCCATTTCGCGGATGACGAATCGCTTATGGTGACTCGGCGCGTCTGCGGGACACTCTTTGACTTAGTCGACGTCAAGGACGCGCGATCTCCCAGTTTCTTCGGCGTCTGTGGGAACTCAAACCTTCTCACGTCCGCGCGCGTTCTACCGTCGGCGAGCCGCTTCTCGCAATGTTCCTGAAACGATGGGAAGTATCTACTTATGACTAGACATATTCTCACAATTTATTCTTAAATTACAGATGCTCACGGAAAGATGCTTTGCTTTGGCCAATGATTGGATGACATAATTACAATCATTATATTTAAATCTGCATAAAATATAAAAAACTCTTACAAAAAAAGAATCATTTTTAGACATAGACTTTATAAGTATGGACTGGCAATTGCCTATAGTTTCTGTAGAATGTCTGAGGGAAGTTCGAGAGAGGAACGTACTTTTCAGATGCTTCTCTTTCTCAAAATGTCTGAAAATATACAATACGCATGTCAGTAAAACATATAGTGCGTTAACACTATATCAGAATTAAAAATAATACTTTATAGTGAAACACGGAAATAAAATTTTTTTTTGAAAATTTACAATGTAGATAATCACAAAAATATTCCAAACAAAACTTTGTGTAATATGTGTATAGGAAAAGATAATCTCAGTGAAACATATTCAATGTATAGTATATATCAAACATGTGCGAAATGTACAGACACGATCCTGCTTGTATTGCCATGCTTACAAGGTCTATGTTTTTGGATTATTCAATCAATATGAAATAAAAGCGTTTTCGTGTACTTTTGCTCGTCGTCTTTGAAACAGCAGGAAATGTGTAGAATAAAATTTAAACGATGTTTTATGACAGGTTTCATTTCCCTTATTATATATAAGGCTTATTACATGAGGCGGATAGGTGCGTACTGCGCACAAAGATGGGCGGGGTTACGCAATGTGTAAATGCCACGAACTAATTGCTATATTAATTGCTTTCTCGTGTATATTATTGATTAAAGATGAACAGAGTATTCGCGGTTATCCGATAGGCAGACGATCCACTAAATTGGAGATTCGTGTTTGTTTAAGCGTAACCTTGATAGGGATGACCTGTAGTAATTTGTACGAGGTATCAGTGCAGGGATTCAATTTCAACGTGATTTTTTATTAATTCAGAACAAGGGATGTTAATTGAGAAAGCCTCAACAAAGTTCGGGCGTGCTGCACTTTGAGAATGATTAATTAAAGTTGCGTGCGTAGGCAATAATGCAAGTAAATGAATGATATAGCAATTACTCGGTAGAATTTATTATTACAGCAATGAGACGAGAGGTACAATGATTCGGCGCTTTTATTTACATATAATTTTATCATTTATACGCAATTATTTGTAATCGGAAGTTATTAAGTGTATACGCATAATTTATGGTTTTACATAAGTAAATTATTTTGGAAGACTTAATCAGTGCGGAGAATTCTGTTCTATTTTATCTTAGGAGCTACAAAAGTACAAGAGAACATGTTAACGAATTATTTTATCGAACAAAATTTCGTCTTCTGTAATTTGTTATTATAGAAATCTATCATTTACTACATTTATTTTACTTTTCACAATTGATTTAAATTAGAGTTCTAAGTTCGTAATATATTGATGTCGTTGCTAGGACCGAGTGATACGCACGCAGCTTCTTCATTGCGAGAATAGTTTATCCGGGGACACAGAGACCTACATTGCGTAGTTGCGTCGGCGGTTTCAGGGCCGCGGAGACAGAAACTTCGGGAGAGTGCGGGTTTTCGTGGAACGGCCGTAAAGTCGCGACGTTGGCGAAGAGAGACCGCAGATTTATGCGTAGTAAAGGCGAACGCCTCCGACCTTCTCTTCGATGTTCCCTGCAACCCTCTTTACTCTTCCCCAGCCAGATGGACACGCGCAGTACATAAGGACGAACATTAGCGTTGCTCTCGCCGGTACTTACGGATAGTTACCGCGCGGCATCGTAAATTATTGCCCACGCCCCGAAACTTTTAGTACCGCGCCGGGCGTTCGGAGTTTCGGCTGCAGGATCCACCACGTGGATCCTCTATATCCTCAGCGTGAGGTGCACCGAGGGTTCCTCGCTCCCTGGTCATCGCTCCCTCCGCTTCACTCTCGCGGCGAATGTATCTTTCGAAACTGTACGTAATCTTTTATCTCGGCATGTTGTTTTGAAGATCGGATTTAAAAAGACTCTTTTAATTGGCTCGCGCTTGGTGCTGTTCAGCCTTCAGTCTGGGAGATACAAACGGCATGAAACACGAGCTTTTCGTATCCTTTTGTAAAAATTGCTTCTCCCGTTTAACGTCTCCAATTCTTAGCGTATTTTGCTGCAACTAAAAACCTGTATATAAACAGCACGAAACCGGTATGTCACTTTAGGTCACACCGGGTGGCCGGTTTAAAGAAGATGGTATCCGATGCATTTCACGTCCGCGCATCAGCCGTCTTCCGCGTATATCTTCAACGATCTTTATTAAGAAATACAGAAATGGTCGGAGAAATGCAGAAACGTCTCGATCCGGACGTCGATTTTGTCGCCGATAACAACGTCGGACGATCTCGTACTTGGACTTCACGGCTCCTCATCGTATGTCCGTAACAAGCGTAATTTCTCGACGATCGAAGATACGAACAGTCCATTCTGCGAGTGCGCGCGCACGGGCATGCTGCTTCATTCTCGAAGCAACCTGTAATTGTACTTAGCCTTCGAAAGACCACTCGCAATAACAGACTTGTGATTGCCATTGCTGAGTTCGAGACGCGTGACCGACCCGACCGTTTCTTCATCTCTTTCCCTTGTCCCTTTACTTCGATCGCGGCCCCTTTTCTCTCTCATCTCGTCTCGTCGTCGTCATCGTTCCCTTGTGATTCCTCGACATCGATTCTTGCACGCTCGTTGCAGCTCGTGACTTGATGACGCGACCCCTGCTCACCAATCTTGCTTTGTCTTCCACGGATATACATTACGGACTTATACAGGGTGTCCTCGATTAACTATAGTTCTCTTTAATGACAGATATGTACGAATTGAACAAAATTGTGGTTGAAAGTATATTACAGGTTCGCTAATTTTTTATTGGTGAACTAAAATCAGTCACTATTGACATAACGTGATGATAAATGACACGTACGTGAGTGAAATTCAGCAATCTCGATAGTTATTTTTTAAAATGTTTTTAAATGTTTATCTTTAGTATTTGCATTTTTTCCTCTATGATATAGATATATGTATTTGTCAATCGTACTTCATCTTAGTCCTTTATACACTGTTCGTTACTGAAAGGTAATTTGATTGATTGTGGAACATCCTGTACATACACGAAGTACACCGATCGCGCGAAATGACTCGCCTGCACGCCGACTGTCGTTCGGGACGATTTAACGGTGTAATTTGGCTCGTTTCAAGGAGTGATAAATCAACGAAACTCTTCCGCGCGGAGAATGCAGTATGGTATATCGAAGTTCCTGGCTAAGGTGAGGCATCAACCTTAGTGAGAACTGAGTAGGTTGCCGACCTTATCGCAAGTATGCTTACGACTTGATAAAGGCTTACGATCGCTCTTTATTATCGATTATCGTAGGCAGAGTCTCGTGTTGCTTCCATCATGACGCGCATGTAATTGTAAGCTTAAAGTGCATTCTGCATGTGAATGATTCGAATAAATATTCCATTAATGAATACTAAGAAAAATTCTCTTGAAATCGTTTTGCATGTTTTTAATCGTTGTTAGCTCTTCGATGAAACCAATGTGAAAGGAACATAGATAAAGGAAATGCCGATAAAAAAAAATATTGGAATCAATTTTAAAAAGAATTCTCGGCCATTTTCATGTACATGTCCAAATTTATCTGGATATTATCAAGAATCTGTTGTCTGACTCAAAACATAATAAATACAGATACAATTTCTCTTTCCTTTTTCACGCTTGTCAACTGATGCAGATATGTATGTACGTGCGAATTTGTTACCATCGCGGAATCCCATTAATCCCGAGCATCTGTCAACGCTGCGAGTGTAACCTACTCCGGAATTTATTAATACCCGCGTGGTTGTAAGCGTTCCTCCGTTCGTTTCCCTTCGTCAAGTCAGTCCATCCGGCTGGCATCGTCTCTCCGCACCCTGGAATCGCAGTAACGGCCCGCGTCGTTGCACTTGGAGGCCGCGATCGCGGCCGAAGGGGAGGAGGAAGGTTTATGGTCTCGTAAATAAGGGAACCGTAAAACCAATATGTCTGTTTTTTATGCACCAAACAAAACCAAGCCCCCGCATGTAAGTACGCTCGAGCTCTCGAGAGAGTCGGGAGTAGTAGGTACGGTTCGTCTCTCTTCTCTACCAATGAGAGACTGAGGATGCATCAGGTGCGAAGAGGATGCGTCTGTATGCGCCGAGGTAGCTTCTGGGTGAGGAGCGTTATACTCGTGCAAACGATCACCGATAAGGCTCGCCTAATTTATCGTCCCTTCTCCCCCCTCCACCCCCCTCCCCCGAGGTTAATGTACCGATCTGAGGTATGCATCGAGGTTTGCCTCGGCGTCTGACTACCGATTCGCGCCATCGACCGTATCGGGCGGCGATTTGCCGAGCTAGTGGCTGCGGAAAATTCCGCGATGATAGCTACGAGGAAGCTTGTAAATCGAGGGATATCCTCGGAAATGGGTGGATACCGCCGAGTGTTTCAACGTGAATCGCAGGTTCACTTGCTCGTTACTCGCACACGGGGAAAGAATAATCTTACCGATATATCTTTAACAAATTTAAAAATAATTTTGGACCATCAAAATATAATATAATATTATGTTTAGGAAACTCAAGTATAATAAACAATGCTACAAAGGTTTTAACATTCTAGCAGCCATTTTGAGTTTCCAACAAAATTATTTACATAATTTAACAATATTATTTTCAGATCAGATAATTTTAAATTTTTAGATACTTCAGCAAATCATTCTTTTCGTGTAACACAAATTTTAAATACTTAAGTAAAATTATGCTTTCTGTATGACAATGAAAAAGTTTCAGTCAACTTATAGTTGTGTATGGTTTATCAGTATCGGATGATCTGTTCGACTTTATTATCTCACATTTTCTTTCTTAGATAGGCATCGATCGATGCAGGGTTTTGCCTTATACACGATATTTTAGATAGCTATTTGGCAAACTGCAGACTAAGGATCTATGATCGAAAGGCATCTCGCAGACATCACCGTGCACTTCCTGCGATAGTTGCAATATCCACAGATTCCCTTAATCACATCTTACGAAAACTATCGTATAGATCTACACTCAGGTGGTCTTTCGATCATCGCCTGCGTGTCTTCGCTTCGACACCGATAACTGTGCTCAAGTCTGCGCGCGTATACTCGCGGATTTTTCACGCCTTCGGCCGCCACGAGGCATCGGCTTTCTCGATATAAATCGGCGTAGCAACGAGATCGATCCTCGTTATCACGGGACAAGTGATCGTGCGGGGTGATGGGAGTAGAATACCGAGATTCATTGCTGCCTTTGTTTTTGCACGCACATCAGATACTAGACATCTTATCGCTGGCCAGTATCGGGCCCACGGCGAGGATGTGAGTATATACGGGGCGCGTTCCTCAGTGTGCAGAGTGTGTCTCAGATAAGGTATCTTCCGGTCCGACGTACCTCCGTGTCCACCACCACGGGTCTTTCGTCCGAAAGCCGTAATAAATAACTCAGACCGATTGCTTTTTGCCGATTGGGTCATTCCATTCCGTAGCGACGGACGTGGCTGAATGCGTATACATTTTGCGCTGACGAGCAAGAGCGTATTTTTACAACTTGAACTTAACATAAATCATTACAGTAAGATAAACCGCGCGCGAGTTATTCTTTTCTTATAATAATTCATAGTAACCTTTACACATAGGTATTTCATATTCATTATGTGATACTTTAATAGCGCACATTCTTAGATATTTTACTTATAATATCATCAAAATTAGTCAAACGTATTATATTAAATTCATACTTAGGCTCGAAAACTATGCTTATATATGAGTATATGTTTAATCTATCTTTAATTTTCAAGTTTAATCTTTTATTATTCAATTAATTTTATCTTTCGACTTCTTATGTACAGGAAACTATATATCTATTGATACATTAATATTTGTTAATAACAAAACCTTTCACATAAATTATTTAATCCTTTTTAATTAAATAATGATTTATTTCAGTTAAAATAATTTGTTCTAATTTAAACAATATGAGCTTTCTTTTTATTTATATATAAATATATATATTTAATTATTTTGTTTATAACCCCGTCCCATTTAATAAAATTGTTATATACGTGTATATAAGTTTATCATTTTAAAATATAACATTTACTTTTTGATTAACAAATTATTCGCATAAATATTTATCTGATCGGAATACTTTATAAAGTCAAAAGTCTCATAATATATTCTGACCATATCATTTAAAATATACTGTGTAATTTGAAAACAAAATATTCGACGTGTAACTACCTT
This sequence comes from Cyphomyrmex costatus, assembly GCF_001594065.2. Taxonomy (NCBI): domain Eukaryota; kingdom Metazoa; phylum Arthropoda; class Insecta; order Hymenoptera; family Formicidae; genus Cyphomyrmex; species Cyphomyrmex costatus. The sequence continues at coordinate 2,326,632 of NW_017274954.1, read as the reverse complement.
ATTAGTACGTTACATATTTCATGGGAACAAGGCTGGCTGGAATTTGATACTTATTTTGATTGCTATACATTACGGGCATACGCAAGGTCGCCGTGCGCCGTTGTTATCATTCATGTGGCGAAACGGCGCGAGTTGCTCTGCACGTTGTGTTACTTCTCAAAACGCGGTCGCAATAAGTTCGTAGTAAAGAGCACGATTATTACCTATAATAATCTAGTCATGCAATTAACTATTATCAAGGCAATGAGTATTTGTTGTTTGAAGAGTGTTAATACATATTTAGGTATACAATCAGATGTTCTGCTCAATTTGGTTACGTGAAGAGAAAATCATAGCGGTAAGGAATTATAAGAATTATTTTATGATTTTATGATACGGTTATTAATATCGTTCTCTCTTTATTTCCTTTCAATGTGTAGTATGTCGCTTTGAAACGTCTTGTATTCGCAATAAACTTTATTTTAATATAAATTAGCTTACTATGTTCAAAATGCTATAGAATAATAGTTTGTTTTGTGAAGTTAGAATGGCATAAAACGATAAATCTTATTCTTGTTAATTAAAAAATCGAATGTTAACAAATATATGATAATTATATACATAAGCAGTATTACCAGTACAATTTTAATTATTATATAGAAATAAAATTAATTATTTAATTCTTCTCATCGATACAAACTGAAATGTTTATCATTTTGCTTACAGCAATTATTGCATGTCTAATGTTTGTCTGTGTGATAGTAACATTTTGATCAATATATTATTTGTATAAATTAAGCAACAGAAAACCGTAATATAAAAGTTACATTAATTATTCATTTGAAACGGAAAGTACAGAATATTTGGCATTTAATTTCTCACACGATAAGTATTTCGCAGCGGCGATATGCGTAATTCAAATTAAAATATGGTGCTCTTGCGTTGTAACGTACTGTTGTATTTACGCGGACGCACTGTTTATTCGCGCGAAACCTGAGCCGGCATACAGCGATTGTGGAGTGCATACATATGAATAACTTATAATTTTTTTTTTTAATTCTTGCATATATAATTTGCAAAATTTACGCGAAGCAATCAAACATAGAATTTACCACTTGTATAATGTATGAGTACAGAGACTTCGCGTGCACGCGACGCGTACTGCGTTACATACTCCCATATGTATGATCTACATGTGAAAATTGTAAGTCCTTCGATTGGCCATACAGCATCTCGAGATACATGTCTCCAGGCTTGAGATTACATATCGAAAGCACCACATAATCGTCGGATTAAAATTATGATGACGTTTCTCTCTCGGGGATAGGAGGATCGACGCGGTCACGATTTCGTGATGTGTGGGATGATGATGATAATACCTTTAGGCCATTCGAGGAAACGGTAGTCTCGCGCGCGCGCGCGCGAGGCTGATATTTTTCAATTATAAATCCATAGATTTGCATTATTTTAACGGAAATTACATCCTACACGTCCAAGATACAACTTTACTTAATGTGATAACACGCGCGTGCAATTATGTCCATAAATTAAATTACGAAATTACACATTTTGTTTTAGAATGAATTACAATATCGCAGTGTTCTTGTTTTCTCCAACTCTCTATATTTCTATTCTATATAGGTAATATCAATTTTCCGCTGCTCTTATAAGAGAAATCGAACAGAATATTTAGTTACTCGTTCTTGTTTCGCCGATATTCTTGAATAGTTATCATTCTCCATCCGGACGCTCATGATGATTTCACATTACTTATGTTCTATCGTATACGAGTATATACCAGAAGCAACAAAGAGGCTTCTCCCGAAGGGAAGATGAGATTGCCAGTACATGCGGCGATGCGTAGGAACTCGCGATTCGCATATCCCCGGCGCACGCTACGCGCGAGATAATATTAATCTCCGGTTTCTCGTGTCGTGCTTGTGCTTCGTTCTGTAACACGACAAGCGTCCTACAGCATGCCGGGAGAGAGAGAGAGGAATCCTGTCGGCAGCGGAAAATAGTGCTCGGTTTTAGGGTCGCGGGGTCACGTGCACGCGGCATGAAGCATCGCGTGGCTTCGTGGGATCGCGCGAGCTCCGCGTGCCTCGTTTTCTGCCGTGCCGTGCCGTGCTGTGCCGTGCACGCACGCCTTTTTCACGCCCGTTGATTAGCCTCGTCGGGTTCGAGGCATGGAGTCGGTGATCCTATCTTAATATTAGAATCCTACGGATGTCCATTTCTGCTAATGTATAGATTTACATTAACGTTTAATTTGTTATTTTTTCCTAGTTCTCTAAGAATAAAAACAGACAAGGAGTAAATTCAACCAAGATTATAGTTAATCTATATTGATAGAAATAAACAAGAATCATACAAATATACGAATAAAGAGGCAAATTTGTGTGAAACTAATTTTAATGTATAAGATTCTTTTACTTTTTTCCTAATTCTAAGAATTAGAAGAAGATAAGGAATAAATTAAACCATGATTAAATTTAATGTATATTGACAGAAATAAACAAGAGTCAAATATACGAACGAGAATTAAGAGGAAAATTATTACGAAAGTTCAATGTATAAGATTTTATTCTTGTTTCTAGTTTTAATGAGAGAGAATTAGAAAATGATAAGAAGTAAATAAAACCAAGATTAAATTTAATCTACACTGATAGAAATAAACGAGGGTCGAATATACGAATGAAGAGAGGCAAATCGCTACAGAATTTCAATGTATATAAAAGATTCTATTACGATAGATGCTCTTTGAAACTTGAAATTAAAATAAAAACGATAACATTTTCTTCTGAAAATTAAAAGCACCGCGGCTAAATTCATGCGTCAAAACCGGTTTTGATTTACAACGTTGCATAACTCGGTTTACACTTACGTAGAGAAAGACTTGACTTTGAGTGTGCCAAGGAATGTTCGCCGGAAGTTTCGTGTAAACCTTACAAAGCACTCTAAAGATAAGCTCAACGAGCGCCGATAAGAATGTGTCTGAAACGCAACGTCGTATGATGTTTGCCACTTCGCAGTTCGTAATTTGATAAATGAGCATCCAAAACCGTTTTAAAGTTTCAGTTCTGATATTGGGAACTTTTTCAAAATTTATTCTTCTCAAAGTTGCACCGAATGGAAAATCGATTGGTGAGACACGCTTCTCGTCCAAACTTTACTCTGTCAGTAGTGCACCGACTATCCAGTCTCATTAACATTTACGTCACTCTCATATACATATCGCTACCGTAGCATGTAGGTACGCGCATGAAAGGGTTCTCTGTGCGCGATGCATACGCACGTACACGAAACAATAACGCGTAGACCGCGATGCATGGTGCCTCGTCCGACTGATAAAAAGTGCCGTTTATGCTTCCTGCGCCCGCCTTTTATGCGTGACGGTCGGTTTCACGCACGTACACGCTCGTGAAACATGACACGCATTTTCTTCGTGAGACCGTGAATTGACTTTTGGTCTCGCGTCATTCTGACGCATTTCGCGTAATTCGGGATGAAAATTGGTATATCTGAGATAGGCGTATTAACGAATTAATATTTTACTATTATAAAAAATTAATTACACAAATTTTGTAACAAGCGGAGAATATTATTGTATATTCCATTATAATCACAAGTATAACAAAACAGAAAATTAATTAAATCGGCTTTCGCTGTTAAATTGTTAAAAAAAATATGCATTTGTAGAAGTATATAACTATTAATTGAGATGGAATGATTTGGTATACACCGTTAATGAAACGTGTGTGCAATGATTCACGAGTTCACGCTTGTCTGCTTGGACATACAATTTATTCTTTCCTCATCTTTACTTCCTTTCGCGACAAATATCGCACGGTCTCGGTATCCTTTCTTCGTTCTGCGTTCGGGAAAAAAATTGCATGTCGGATTGGCGCGGAACAGAGCTGCGGTGTGGCGAGATCGAGCCGCGTGAACAATAATGGAATGATAAAAAAACGAAGCTCTGCACGAGCGACAGCAACCTGCAGCTGGCTTTAGTGCGTTCGACGATGCGCGAAACGCGTCTGGTGGCATTCTTACGGGCATGTTAGGATCTCATTACGGACCCGAACAGAAACACAATGGCTGTACAGGACTTGGTACTGTTTCGTTGTTACATACTTGAGTGTTTTGTGGTTAATTTGGCGATTCAACTTATTATTCTTATTTTAAATTATATATCTATTTATTTAAAAAATTGTATATCCTTATATATATTTCACTGTAAGGGAATAAGTTTTTTCGCGCGATATGAGAATCCCTGTTCTGCAACGAAAAAGACAACTTAAGGAACGGCTAATCATGTTCGCGAGAAGTAAAAATGACGCGTGGAGAGATGTACAGGTATTCACTCTGGCGGTTCCCTGTCGGGCAGGCATTCAGGGCGAAAATTAATTAAAAAGTAATTACCGATGGTGCGCGATATGCTCTTAAATTAGTTTTCAATTTGCGTGCTCAGCCGCGAGATTGATATTGACGTAAGTACGAATTACTCTTCGTTGCTTTGAAGTCAGGTTTTCCGATCGATAACACGAAACCGCGTTCTTTCTACTCCGCCTTGCTTTTCAGCTTGCGAAACCTTACCTACGGTGCCCTTAAAGGTCCATATATCTTTCGCATGAGGGCGCCTTAACGACTTACCCGCCAGTCGATCCTTAATTTACTTTCGAGACTGGTTCCTGGAAGCTTTCGCAGCATAATTAATAAACGGGCGCCGACTATGATTGCTAATTGCAGATTAATTAATCGCGTGGCCGAAATTTAATAAGCCGACCGTAATTGATACGTGCCGACGTTCACGCTCGTTCAATAATTACTAATTATATAGCTAATTAGTTTGAACATTGACGCACTATGTTAAGCAATGTTATATTTGAGAAAAATTATATTTTGCTCAGATACTTCTAAGATATATTTACATAACAAGTATGGATTTTTTAAATAATGTTCACTATCAATGATAATGGACACAACATTTTATATATTTTGTTTTAAATTTACGATATTATGTAACAATAGTGAACACTTTTATCTATAAAGAAAATTGCTTTTAACAGAAAAACGCATAAAACAAAAATTCACATTGTTGTATATTGCAGATCAATAACAATTCAACGATTTGTATATCTCCCTACGAATTTTCATTGTTCACGAACAATGAAATACCGCAAGATAACGCTTCATTGCAACGTAATCGATTGCAGAATCACTCTCGAGGAGAAACAATCTCGCCGGATTGCAGAATGATTCGAAGCCATACGTTATCCCCCCAAGAAGTTCCACTTCAGAGGAGAACCCTGCGCGAATTGCACTTTTTTACGCAAGCTTATTACTCACGTTATCGGAGGTAAAAAGTATTTTGAAATCAAGAGAGATTCAATGGGTGAAGGAAAATGAGGGGTGCAAAAGGAATAGCTATACAGCGAGGAGGAGATAATTTTAGCGAGTCACCCGCGTGATGATATTGCTTCGCGTTTCTCACGTCTCCGCTGGTACGATTATAGCTACCACGTGGTGGCCATTAAAGTTTCGCGAAAAGAGAAGCTCATGGGACGCAACGGGCATAAGACTGAGACGTCGCGGTTCTCTCGTGCGAATAAATTACCCGCTGTAGGCGTCACGTTGCCATAAAGCACCGCGCAAATTAAGTAGCCATGAAAGGAGGAATATCGTCGTTAGCGGCAGAAAGAAAGTCCGCCTTCGTGTGTCGCCGATGGGAGATATGCCGGGGAAAAGTACATGGGATAGTTTCATGATCTCGATTACACGTTTCGATTAAGTTTAACTCGAAATAGCGATGATCTCTCATTTTTATCTTTAGTGCGCACATTACGACTTTAAAAATTATTAAATGATTTTTACATACTTTAATTACATCTTTAGAAAATATTTATAAACGTTTTAAAAAAAGAAAGGTTACGAGTAGAGAAAAGTTAGGAATAAGGAGAAGAGTAAAAATAAAACGTATGAAAATTTGTTTATATATATTAGCAATAATTAATAATTTTATTAATATTTGTGTAAACATATATATATATATATTTCACTTCAATAATATCTTTGCATAAATTTAATAAATTCACATGTCTTTGAACTCTTTGATGACAAGTGCACATTATGTACGTACCATGACACTACGTCGTTTTCAATTCTAACCCGAAGCGAGATGATTGATTAGTATGTTTTGTGCGTGATCGTTTAATCAGTTTTTGCACTGCGCATAAAGCACCACGCAAATTAAGTAGTCGGGAATGGAGGAATGGCGTCGTTAGTGGATACCGAAAGAAAGCGCTGAGTATCGCCGAGAGGGAGAAAACGGCACTGATCGTAATTTTCGTGGAAATTATTATTGCCAGCAACGGCGGTGGCTAGTGCCCTGTAAATTATCATCCGGACATTTAATTTTTACATCGTCTAATTATTATTTAGCAATTAAATTTTATTCGTCATTATGCATGCACGCCCCCGGAGCAGGTTTGTCTTAGGAGCATGGGTGTCGTAAAAGGCTGGAGGGGAATGTCGTTAAGTACGGAGGTAATGAATGCCGCAAAGCCCGCAAAGTTTCCTGGGTGTGATATCAGTGATTCGTAGTATCCTGGCGTTTTAATACCGACCCGACTTTAATGATATCATGAAAAACCAAGTAAATCACGTATAACGAAGATAAAATAACCCATGTAGGCTTAATATAGCAAACGAAAGTCGTCAATATGTATAACGATTCTCGGGATTAGCATTTAATGCAATATATTTCATGCAAAGTATAATGTGTGACTGCTTAATGAAACACGCTCCCATATTTGAATAAAGTTCAACAAATAATACAGGATGTTTTAGAATTTTTAGATCGTAGAATAAAATCTTTTCATATAAATTAATAAATTATAATTTTGTTCTTGAATATTTTTAACAATTTATAAAGTAATAACATTCGTCATGAATATCCTGTTTTATTGTGTATTCTGGATTAAAAAATTTTCCAAGACGAGAAATACAATTATAAATAGAGATATAGTAGTTTACAGCGAGATCTGTAAGTCGAAACATAATACTCTCGACGAATATTTAAAGTCGACTTTTCTGAAAACAAAGTCTCATATAAAAAAGTTTTATTCAACTTTTTCACTCCTTTTTAGAATCATTTGTTTCCAGTTGTATCACCATTTCCGGAAATACCCTGTATATAAAAAATATTATTTACTATCTCGTTTCACTGTTGTTTCAGATACCTCTTTAGAGATATTAACTCCATATTTTATAATACGTAGTGATTTAAATCATTTTTTAACGACTACGCCGGCACATTGTCAATAATTAAAGTGAACTACGTAACGTTGTGTCATGATATACTATCGCTGGTATCAAACATCCTCTACACATTGTATCGTATTTTCAAGCAGTGTCGGAGCACGTGGCAGCATGCGTGATGTACAGCCTGTGATAATATAGATATCACATTACGCAATCATTAGCAATTTATAAAATTTATGCGCACTTAATGTTTCCACGTGTGCCTGGCCATATCAACGTTGTTGCTACTTCTTAAGACACATGATTAGGATCACGAAACGATTTTTTTAATAATGACTTAATACATATCAATCGACGTCAACTCGCGTATCACGCACGCGACAGCCGAAGGCTCTGTCATCTCGGAATTCCGCGCTTAGCGGACGCTTCGGGGACTTTCGTCTTCTCTGTATCACTCTCAGCCGCCGGCACTAACTGCCGCGCAAACTCAGCCCACCTTCTACGTTAATAATGACACGAGTAAACGGAGAATCGACGTGCGAGCGCCTGCCGCATGCGTGTAGCCGTGAAGTACGAGGCGCGTGACCAGACTGAGCAAATTTACTTTTCGACTCGGAGGATCGCGGGACGAGCGAGAGTTCAATGTAAATTAACGAGTTTCGGTCTCCGTTCCGACCTGAGAAAACTCTCGGCGGAACACGCTCTCGTTGGGAAAAAAATGTGGCAAACCTAACGCGGTGTCTACAATAGAGTAGTCAATCTTAAACTGTAAAGAATCGACCATAGTTACAGTCGAATATGTGAGGAGAATAATCGACTATGATTAACCAATTTCTCACTTAAAGCTTACTCTTTTTTGTAAACGCTGCGTTAAGACAACAGTAGTGATTTATGTCATTGAGCGTTTTTAAATTTCATTCGCGCGATGTTTCGTATCATTAATGCGCTTATTTCTACAATAAGCCGTCTACTTTAAGTCTTAAGTCGTAAGAAATTGATTGGTCAATTTCTCACGGCTTAAGATTTAAAGCTTAGATAATGGCTTATTGTAGAAAGTCCGTAAATTGATAGACAGCAATGTTGATTTTATACGCGTACAAAATTCTTACCCACGTCAAATACTTGATAACGTATCAGAAGATCCGTGCGCCATAAGATACACGCGTCTCGTGTCGGCTTGCGCCAATATATCGGCGTTTTTTTTATCTCGATCCCGCGCGATAGGCTCACGTGTTACGCACCTTTGCGATGAATATCAAGATAACGCTATCAATGTCACCCGACTCCTGCCTCGATCAAGCACCCGGGCACTCCGCTGCGAGACGTGATTCATTCGCGAGAACACGAAACCGATATCGTGTGCGTAATTTCATCTTTCCCTCAGGTATATTTTTCAGTAAGCGTTATAAAGGAGATTTCAGTGCGGAACAAAAAAAAATTATCTTCAAAAAAGATGTAGGCACAGGTAATCGAGTCACGCACATGGATTTCTTAATTATATGATTATCTTGTTGATACGGATATTGATGTCTCGTTGATGTTGATATTGAAGCATGTCCAGGTTCACGGTAGCTTTCTGCTATTGAACGAGTTGTATCGGTTGAGACATCGGGTGAGGAAATAACACGGAGAGCTTATCAGCGCGGTGTGTCCACAATACCCGGCTTTATTAGCACGGCGATAACCCGGAGGCGTGCTGTCGCTTAATGGTTTAACGAGCGCTGCCGCGCAGCTACGTAGTTCTTACATATCGCCTCACCGTGGCCCAAATTTCGTTTTGCTTTGTGAACAACACAATGCGTGCAATGCGGTAATCTTCGCGGGGTCCCTTGAGAAACACTCTTATCACATTTTATTTCGTATCTATAATAAAAATAGCACTCGTGTTATCGTCAAGTCAATGCGCAATTTATCGCTTGCGGAAATTTATAATGATTTATGCGAAAGCGAAACAATTCTATAATCTTGTTAGAAAACAATCTCTTTGAGAAATATTTAAAGATACTTGTTATTTTTATTATTCAGTACGTGCATTGTGCATTCTCTTCTTCACGATGTTTTTTTTCTTATCTCTATGATATTATTATACGTTGTACATATATTAAATTTGTTTACTAAAGACAGCTCGAAATAAATAGTTTGACTCATGTACTGACTAAGAAGTATGTATACATTAAATAATGAATTTACACTTTAATTATCGCGTTTGAATATCGGCGTTTGCCCGATACATTTTCCTTTATTCTTAAACACTATCTCAGATATATGTATGAATATTTAGTTATATTTGCAACGTTCTAATATTTCAGCACAACTACCGTTATTCTTCGGTAAACAAACAGTATTTACGTCTTTGTCGAGCGACCGGTCGTGCGCAAAGTTTCCGTACATTTCGCGATTGCGGGTTTTTACTCGGTTTCGTAATCATCGGCGTTATCCTGGATATTGACATACCGCCATAAATTACGCGGCAACGAGTGAGACGCACGATCGTATTAACGAGGTTCCCCCGTAAACAATCTTAACGAGGCGTTCAAAGTCCGTGGAGGGTGTCACGTGCCGGTTCGCAGCTAATCGAGCGATATTGATAATGTGCGGCGCGGCGCGAACTGTCTGTATACTCCAACGTTAATCGTTATCAACTTAATTACCATTCTCCCCTGGGGATCGTGGCGCAAGAGGTCGGACAGGTCGTGGAACTTGGACGCGAATCACGAGAGTTGGCAGATTCCGCGTACGCGTTGGCTGCGGCCTGACGCCGACGGGTTATCGGCATTGAGGAAACGCTACATAAAAGCGCGATATTTTTCGTCGCGAGTGCGCGGCGACGATCGACACCGCTCAATTCTGCAAAATAATTTTACCGCCATTAACGCTCGAGAAACGTCTATACGAACGTTGGATCTTTAAAGCATTTAACTTCGCATGCGAATAATGGCTGGAACGGTTTAAAGAGTACTCGCGAAGCGATTTTTTTTTTGCAGACGGCATTACGCAATAATCACCATTCAACACTGGAAAATTTTCTTCGCGCGAACGACGTCTGCAATTTCGCAATGATGCAACCGCGCGTTATCAGTGACTAGCTATCTGAGTAATGAGCGAAGTTTTTTTTTACTGATAGCTAGTATCGAACATTGCACATATTAATAACTTATACATATTCTGAAAAATGTCTGGTTGGATTAATTGGAATTCTAGTTGAAAAAAAATGGACGAATCTGAATTTTCTGGTTAAAACTAGAATTCTGGTTAGAACTAGAACTGGTGATGATCTAGATTTTTTTTTTCAGTGCTTATCTATGTTTACTACTTGTATTATGCTATACGGTATTTTTAATAGTAAAATATTTTTTTAATGTAATTAATTATTAATAGTATAAATATAAATAGTATAAATATAATTATTAATATTTATATGAAATTTTGATTTTGTGAGTTTATAATATATGTAAATAATTTTTAAAGTTTTCCAATTTTTACGATTGAAATATCTTATTATGACCTTCTCGTATAAAAGATCGATAAATTTGCATCATTACGTGTAGGTATAAGGTACATATTTACATGTAAGATGTGTTTCGTTGACAGGGAAAACAGTAGATTTCTTGAGGTAGGTTATGATTTATGGTTACGTAAGTATCTAATGTTACTGTCTTCGATTTTTGTAAAATTTGCATATTGCGTTTCACATCTACGTAATTATATTTTATCGTTTATTTTCTTGCCGGATGGTAAGATTCTACAAGGTTTCTGTCGTTGTCTTTTTTATATAATATCTTTGGCGCATTTTTTTTTGTGCCTATTCGCGTGACCATTGCCGCTGCGTAACATCCGCGTGATTCCGAGTGCTTACTCCCACGATTCCGACTTCCGCAGATGCTCCCGCTTGTTTTAGACTGCGCAGTTTCACCATTCGTCTGCGATGATTCGGCTAATTACATAAGACACTTAGTCTCGTCGTATTCAGAATTGTCAGGCTATTTGGGCATATTTTCCATGTCTCTTTCAAAAAGTTTTCCGTGTACTTAACGTGAGTATTTCGTTGCACAATATCCGATGATACAAATACACATCTGGTTTCGCGATACGTACACTGTAAAAAAAATGTTAATTTTTACTTAAAGACGTATAGTGAACTTTTTGAGACAGCAATGTTGAAATTAATACAAAAATGTTAATTTTAACATTTTTGCACTTCTGAAATGTCTATACGTTTTTAAGTTAAAGTTTACGTTTTATTTTTTGTAAATATACCTTCTATGAGTGCCTTAGTTGTGCATGTTAATGAGTCAGCGAGCAAAATGTTACTATTTTTACAAATTGCTTTCCTCTCATTAAAATTATATTTTACTTAATTTTTGAAAATTATACAAATTTAGGGTATATATTCTAATAAGACTGACATTTTAACATTATTAAGACATATTTTTAGATATTTTTTGTAACTGTTTAAACAATATAATGATTGTGCTATATATGGCATAGGAATGAGTTAGTGCATTTTTTAAATAATTAAAAAATTCTTCATATTTTATAATACAAATAATATTGTTTTTTATTGACAAAAAGATGACTGATTACAAGTTGCTTCTCTTACCGGAGTTCCACGTACTCTTATTTACGTTCTGATATTGTTCGTGTCACACAGTTATCCGCCGGAAGTATCGTAACGACACGTCTCCCATTCACATACACGTCTAGTGTTTCATGAGAACTGTGACGCCGCGGAAAAGGGTCATGTGAACGTGTCACGGGCATCCACCGTATACTTGCGTTATGAATCCGAGCTCGTGGGACGTTGACCGAGTCGAATAAATTATCACAAGCGATCGAATTCGTCATTTCACTTTCGACGTAGCCGCGACACTTCTCATGTTTCAATAACAGAGCTGAATTAAACGTAAATTTTATTTTTAACCGATTAATTTAAATTTTTATGTAATTTAATTAATATTGCTTTTTATCGATGACTGATTGCAATTTGCTTTTTAATAAAAAAAGATCTTTCCTAAATGCATAAATATACATATACCTGCGTAATGTAAGCCGTAAATGATCAGTTAAAAACCAAAATTTTATATAATATATAAATACGTATGGAAAAGCATTTCTGTGTGTGTCATTTTTTTATTATGTCAAAATTTTATATCATGTCTTGATGTGCAATGCAACATAAATTAATTATATCGGGATAAAAACGCTATACGTGTACGACATTCAATAAAATGTGTTTCTCTTACACAGCAAAAGAAAAATCGAAATAATTTGCGCTTTATATGCAATATACATATATATTATATATTGCACACATATATACAGGATTTAACTCAATTATTTCCTATTGTTACGAAGGTGATCGATTGAAAGACAAGAGAGCTGCGTTGTTTTGCGGTCGTTCGTACGGGACATGTACAATATTCTTCGCGCGCGAATTTCTCGCGAGTCATTAAGGTCTTCCTGTAGTTTCAACGACAAGGATAGCTTCTTCTGCACATAACAGAGAATTACTCGCGAATATATGTGTCGCGAAGGAGATGCGCTGAGCGCCTCGTAAATACGTATCTTTCTTCCCTTCGTCCTGCCTACGTTAATTAGGGATTACGACGCTTCTATTTTAACATAAGGACACAAGTTAACGAAGTTCCGGGAATGGACAGACGACGTAATGACTACGACTGCATAACAAGGCGAAGGCGTCGCCGTGGGAGAACGCGCGACGCATGCCGATCCCCACTGCGGCACATGCTGCTGTATGCGACGATCTGTATCTTTTCTTTTAAACCCGACACTTGAGTGTTCATATCTCATTGTTATCAATTAATGTGTTCATTGTTTTGTATATATTAGATTCTATAGTATAACTAATATATAATATATTTAAATTATACATGTATTCCAAAAATAGGCGTATTTTTAATGGACGGCAAAAGTAAGATGTGAATATGGATCTTGACATAATAAGTTGAAAATGTGAAAAAATGGGAAAGGCAAGAATAGCATATTTTTCAATTTTATACTTTTTTTTATAAGTTATTTTATATTATTTACGGGTTTTAAGATGCTTATTAGCTTCACTATTAAAATGGACGAGCAGTCTAATTTGAGATATTAAGCTTCAGCTTACGATTGCATTTCAAATCCGATTTTGTCGGCATGCAGTAGTTTATAAACTAAAATAAAATATTTGCATTTGATAAGATTCGCTTTGGCCGAAAATAGAATTATTTCATATTTTTTATTTTTAAGAGGAGGTATACCATATATACATGTATGTATTTTTTTCCTATTGAGTAAAATTTTTATCATTTTTTTATAATATGCACTTGACTTCTGCGTGTTTTCAAGCTTTGATGGACATCCTTGGAAATTATCGCACGTGCCGTTGTGGAAATCTTTTTTATCGTATCACTGCGCGTGAAACTCGGGTGCAAAAGTCGTTGAGCGCGAACGAACGCGCATGGAATCGTCTCGCTGCATCTCGCGCGATCAAGTAACGCGATCCAAAAATCCCTCATCGCATCTCTAGATAGCCTTATATTCTTTTACGCTGATATAACGGCGATTAGAGAGCGGGCGCCTGTTGCACCCGGCGCTGCCAATTAAGCATGGCTACGCGAATAAAACCGCCGCGAGATCCCGCGATCTCCCACGGTTGCAGGAAGGGGGCCTACAGTCTGTCGTGAAACCGGAAGTCTAGGAAGCACACGGCCCGGTAACGCGCATCGTACAATAGCCGCGAGAACGCGAGTCGCGGCATAAGCCATCGGCGTGCGATACAATGTGTGTGTACACGGATACAATATTTTTAGATGTTTATCATGCGCTAATTGTAGGATTAAGAACCGTGTGTGTTAATTTTAATTCAATCATCAATTATTCGATTGGTTTTAATCAAAACATCGGAACCTTCCAGAATTGCGTCTATTAACATTGAATTAGATCGGAGATCTAATAAAAAGAGTCTTGACACAAGTCGTAGGTTTGTATGCTGCATGGTGGTAGTTTTAAAAATCTGCGAGAGAGAGGGATATATGCGTCATTTTTTCTATTTTCTTTTTCTGTTCTATCTTTTTCTTATCTATTTCCTTTCCTTTCTCTCTTTCAAAAGTTGTTGAAACAAAAGTGGCTTTTTCATGTCCAGACTCTTATTAGAGGGTCTCTAAAACAGATTATCGTTATCTTTTACGTCCGCCAAGTTATTTTTACTCGGTCGGAAAGGAGAAAGACGAAAAGGGAGAAAGGATCGTAGGGTGCGAGAATGTTTCTTCCCGCCGCTGTCCACACGGCGATGTAATCCAGAAATCAGATTAAATGTCGGATATCCTGCACGGGGGACGTCTCCCTTCCTTCGCAGTTTGTGAGCGGCAGGAAGCTCCAGTCATTACCTCGCTCGGCGGACCCCTCGCGCGCATCCTCCACGATACACTCCGATACACACACTCAAAGGTACCCCGCGCCACACCGCCGATGTGCATCGACATATGCCTGCATTCACGAATTCAATTCAATTGAAGGCCTGGACGCAACAACCGGACAAAACAGTGACGCATATTCCATTAAGCAGAGCTCGGAATAAGTAATAGCGTAACTTTTGCGCAATTAGATTTAAATGTTATCAATTTAATTTTTTTTGTTAACCCCAATCGGTATTCGCAAGTCTCGTAGACATTTTCTTCAATTACGTTATGTAAAATTATGTAAAATTGTTACATAATTTTAAGTTACATAATCTCATTCCTCGGATTATAAAAATAAAAAAAGATCGTTTATTACGTTAATTTTAAGCAAAGATACAATAATTTAAAGCACAATGAATCAGCGAATATTATTTAAAAAAGTTTTGTAGCGAATATCGATTAAGGTTAAGAACAGAAATGTAACACTTCGAATATGTAGTGTTTTGTTCAAGTAATAATTGTGACTCGTATTTACCGTAATATGTTTGCTGCACAAATGTCTGCTTTAAAGAAAACGAGCTCGTTAGATTCTTGCAAACAGGTTCTTAATTTTTCTCCCTCTGTTAGCTACTTTTAGCCACTAATCGTGCACACAGAAATTTCCGCCTTTTCCCGCATCATCAGTCAAACGTGGCACGTCTTGTCGTGTCTGCGTCTCCTGTGTCGATTAGTCACCCGCCTAATTTCTGACGAGATCCCTATTTAGAGCGCCGGCTGGCAAAAAGTCCGGGAAACAATTACGCACGATTAACCGTGTACATTTGAGGTTGCCACGCGGCCGTGCAGTATTTTTCATTCTCATGGCGGGCTGCACGCTGTACCGTGACGGCGATAATGAGTCACTGTCTCCTCACGCAACGACACGCTAAGTAATCATTATTTTTACTATCGTTTGTTGAATGAGTTTCTATTTTACGCGACCAATATTATCCAGGAAAATTGCAAATTGAGAAAAAGAATATTTTTTATTGTTTAAATTAGTTAAACATTTAATTTGTAGGAAAGGATAAATTGAAGAGCATTTTGTGTGTAACGATATATATATATATAATTACATATGTAAACTAAATATATATCGCAATATACTCTGCTTTTTGTACATGACATTTTATCTAGCATTAAGTTTACGTTTATTTGGTTTAGGAGGCTTTCATTGGTTCCCCATAATTATAAATAAATTGACGTTGTCGTGAATAAATAAATTTTGCAAGTAAAAAATATTGATTTTAGCCGTATGTCAATAATTGTTGATTTTGAACTTACTTGTTTTCTATTTTCTGACGATAGGAAATTTGTAGAATTTCCAGTTTATGTGTGCATCGTGATATAACAAACTTCTTAGTTAATATTATACTTGTCGTGGATATAAAATTCCCATGGATCGTCTTCGTTCCTTCATTAACAACCCAAAACTTGTATCATCCCCATTTTTCGAACATTTTCAGTTTTCTTTTCCGTTTCGTCCATTTGTCAGGGAATCCGCTTACGCATGGCGACACAACGGCGACACTCGACTTTAATTTTTCAAGCTTTGGACCCTGCGCGATTGTCGATGTTTTTCTTCCCGTCGACTAGCTCCCCGTATTTCTGGAGCAGCGTAATTATTCCAAGTTGCCCATCCTCGGATACCGGCTTGCGTCATTTGTCAGGATGAAGGACCTTCCTGGCTCTTGCGTGACGACTGACGTTGCAACAAAGTGCCCTTTACTGATGTATCAGGATATTCCTTGACATTTAAAAATTATCATTTTAAAATGTCAAATTTTTACTGCTCATAACTCATAACTTCAATGTGTACCGCCTAAATTTGAAATTATATGTATATTATAAGTATTAAATTATATATATAATCACAAACTTTTTAGTGCTATTTTGCAGATAAAGAAAATCTATTTAATTTGTCATATTGTTGTTAACGGTACTGTTATCATATTTTCGTTATTAATTTCATCATTTCTCTTAATTTCGAAGAAATGCATATTTGTTTGTTTTTTCGAATTGCGTTTCTATTCACTAGTTTTCTCAGAAATCCGCACTCTCGTCTCAGTTAAAATTGTGGTCATTTGCAACATGATTAGTCACTAATCATAATTATCAGTAATCACCAATAGCCAAGAATCCAATCGTGAATAGACGAACTTTCTTAAACTCACGAAGTTCTCGTGCGTGTGGTAGGACCACCATGCGCGATAATTTCGTAGTTTCGGTTTCGTGCTCTGGCCAGGATAACGGCTGGCCGCCATCACTTCTCCGTGCCTTCGAAAGCGATCCGCGGTCGTTAGACGTTACATTTTACCTCGTAAAAATGGCTGGCAAAAAATCAATATTCTGCGGGGCCACGGCGAATTGAGATGCAAG
The DNA here is from genome assembly GCF_001594065.2 of Cyphomyrmex costatus. Taxonomy (NCBI): domain Eukaryota; kingdom Metazoa; phylum Arthropoda; class Insecta; order Hymenoptera; family Formicidae; genus Cyphomyrmex; species Cyphomyrmex costatus. The sequence goes on along the minus strand of NW_017274954.1, from coordinate 2,309,569 downwards.
ATAGTTGACGGCGATTAGACCCAACAGGTGTGGGCCGAATCGTGAGTGTGGCTAATCTATAATTGTGCGAAATTGTGACGCCCCGAGCACCGAGACCGTCACGTTCGTGGATCTTATGTGAGGATGGGCCCGCATTTAAAGGTACAACGACACCGACCACCTGCAACATCTCTCTCGCGCGTCCGCCTTCGTTATTTTTTTTTTTTACATTTTTCGCGCTACGCGGCATTACGCTTTCTGCCTTATGAGAGCAAGGGGATGGAAACGCACGTCTATTGCATCGACAAACTCAAGAGTGATCGTATTTCTCTTTTATATCTTATATAAAAACTGATTCTTTTCTTATTTATTATATTATTATTGTTATTTAAAATAACAAAATCATGAATTTTGTAAACCTACATGATCGTATTTTAGATATAAAAAGAAAACTTAATAAGAAAAATCAAATGTAAAAAAAAGATTTAACAAATAATAGAATCTTATTTTACGACCGTACATTGTTAAACAATAACAAGAAAGAAGGAAGCACAAAGCGAAGCCTATCGGTCAAAGCTAGATCAAGATGCTTATTATCATTAAGTGTGAATTTATATACCGTGTATGTAGTTCTGTCAATCGCGTGCCGAACATTTTTTC
>NW_017274954.1:2300202-2308837 GCF_001594065.2 Cyphomyrmex costatus | reverse complement strand
GTCCAGTAGTGGAAGCCGGGACGAAACGCCAACTTGTGATATTCTTCGCAATCTTATTTTTCACAGTTTTCAATTATCATTAATTTAATATTGAATTTTAATATATGTCTTTCAACATATTATTAAGATCTAATAAGATGCTATAAGCATCGAAATTTGTTAGATTGTATTGTCAATCTAACTAAAGTGATATTACCGCGGTAGTTATTTAGAGTTGCGTTGTAAGTCTGAAAAAATGTTCGGCACGCGATTGACAGAACTACATACACGGTATATAAATTCACACTTAATGATAATAAGCATCTTGATCTAGCTTTGACCGATAGGCTTCGCTTTGTGCTTCCTTCTTTCTTGTTATTGTTTAAAAAGATTTAATAAACATAATATTTAATGTACGTAAAAATAATTAAAAAATACGATATTTTTAAATATTCATAGATAAAATCTGAATTATTGACAAGCTCTTGATAATTGCGTCGCCCATTAAATATAGTTAGTGTTTTTGTCAGGTAGGATCGATAGCTTCCTAGATTCCTTCCGGCAGCATTTCGTGTGGTCCTTCATTTCAGCACCTGTCCAGCGGGACAAATTACCGGCGAGAAATATAGCGGAGACGATAATGCTGGTTAAAAGGAAATTAGGGTCGATGTAATTCTGAACAAAAGCCGAAGGCAGAGGTCCTCTACGTGGGGCGTATGTGGCAACCCTCTGGCCTCAAGGACCAGTGGATAATCCGCTGTCATTGAGGAACATATAATGGGCCACCCGTGAAGACTTCCTTCGACTACGACGCGATCGCTTTGACGAAATTGAGAAATTTTTCGTGGGCACCGTGCAAAATCGCGCATCATCCGCGGTTAACGCTGTAAATCCGGTAATGACTATACTATGTCGTCGCAATAACGCGGTGTGGGCGCACCCCTATTACAGCACGAACGTTAAATTATCGTCATTTATTATCTCCTTTTATATCTATATCCAGGTAAACCATAATCTTTCTTGCGGTAAAATTACCATTTAGAGATTACCATATACCTACAATTTTGGTTACTTATCTCGGCTGGCGATTAGCTATTCTGTTTTGAAATACACACCAAGTTAAGCGGGATAGAGTCGCTTAGGGCGTTAACGACCGCTAGTGCAAGCAGTTCCTAAGATTAACGAGGCTGCGTTTCTGAATATGTTAATGAGCGTCTGCTTCGGTATTAGGTAGCAAATAAAGAAAACGTATACTCCTCTTCATTCTCCAACGAACCAAACTTGTTCCGAAACGCAAGGTAATACTTCGTAGTACGTGTCTCAGGTGCGCTCGTATATAGTTTGTGATGCCGTATCGCGTCATTGCGACTGAAAAACGATGCGTCGTATCGCGCCGTTGCTCTCTCATTGGCGATATAGCGGCGTCATCGCGCAAACTGCACTTTTTACGACGCCGATTAGCTTATCTTCGTCTCGCAGTCGGTCGTGTAATGGCGCGTGCGCGCGACAAGAGTATAGACGGCGGACTAACTTATCTAAAGACGACAAATGGCAGGACAATTGCGCACGAGTCGCAAAAGGTGTCATAAAACGGTCCAATTACACGCGAGGATGACTTCGAATGTCGCCGAATCAGGCATGTGGCGCGCCGTTCAGGCGAAACTTATCTTAACCGCCTCGTCCATTTGACTCTCCTTGGAGTCCCACTTTATCTTGGAGCAGACCGATCTCCATCACTTTTATTATACGAAATCTCTGGAGCCCTTCGAAGAAAATAGAATGCTTTAAATTCACTCGCCTCATTTGCCTCGCGAATCTGGAAGTGTGTTCTGCTTATCGCGCGTCGATTGCATTCGGCGCTGTAATTATCGCTCTTCGATAACTGTGAAATATACATTTAAAAAAAAATGTAAAAAAAAACAACGCTGTAATTAAAAACATCCGTTCTGGAAAAGACCGATGTCATTACTTGATTTCCATTGCTGATTTCGACGGCGTATTTCGCAATCCTTACGCGTGCGTCTGAATGAAATCATCGGCGCACGTGAGTCGTTTAAATTACGAGCTCACTTTACCGCAGTCGGCATCCTGTACGCCTCTCGATATCTCGATTGATACGTGGAAAGACGCAGCGAGTGGCATCAAGTATTCGCTTCATCGAGAACGTCGATGAGTCGTCATACGAGTTTTCTAATGCATCTGCTTCTAAGTAAACGTGAAAAAAACGCGTTCTCCTCTTGTTACCCGCGCAAATGTATTTGTGCCCACGCGGCGCAACGTCGCGTCGGAAAGCCTTTTCTATGATTCGTTTATTCGAGACCGCCCTACGCGTCGGACGCACGTCGGCGTCACGTAAAACAAATATAGCACGGAAAAAGGACTGATCAAATAACGCGTACACCTGTTAAAATGAGACCACACTTCGGAGATGCGACTCTGATGCGTCAGGTTATAGTAAGATATTCATTTCCTACTTATCTGATGTAGTTTTGTCTATACAACTCCCTATTGTTACGTAACGCAGCGTTTGATTATCTTTTATTTTTTACAAAATATATGTAGGCAAAACGTATCGGATTAACCTTAATAATTAACACATAATTAACATAATTAACAGTTGCAATTGTGTTAAATTTTTCGTGATGCTTTTCTATGAACTCAAGAAAATATTTTGCAGAAATAAGATGTATTTCATAGTTTTTTGATGAAAAGGAAGCTTTGTTCTAATTTAACATTTAGATAAGAATTCAAATAGTTATTTACGTGCACGTTTCGATATTACAACACACATCTACTCCATATCAGAAGAATTTTTGAATACAGATAAGCAGTTGAATTCTTCAGTATAAATTTTTGACACAGTCACGCGTTATTCGTGAATCGTCAATAGATAACAAATTACATCACGTTTGCATAGCAAGAAGATACGTGTATCGTGCTCATGATGATCAAGCCAAAGGTGAGACGCCGACGTCATCGAAGCACGTTGCCTCGTCATTGAATGTGTACACGTACACGTGAAGTGCGCTCGTTATCATACTAATTTAATCTCGGAATGTTATACAGACTAATCAAAAGTGATTCAAAAATCGAGCTACTTCGTAATTTGATAATTGCCATAGCTTTCGAAAAATTTCTAGTTGAAAATGAATGAACCAGAAGATTCTGATCATACCAATCAGAGAATTTTGGTTATTTTAACTAGAATTTTATTCTGAAATTCTATGCGAGCTGATAAGAGATGTTCGATTTGAAAAATTGAACGATTGTAATCTTGTACTGAGAGACATTTCTAACATTGAAACGAATGAATGAACAAGGTTATGCGATCATATATTAATCAGAATTTTGAAATGGTTATTTTAGAATTATAATAGATTCAACCACTAGAGAAAATTCTGATTTGTCCACTTTCAACCGGAATTCCAATTAATGCAATCAGATTCTTTCCAGCGTGCTTTCGTGAATATTCAAGACAAGACAGGATTAGAACACAATTTTAGGATATAATTTGGCGACAACTTATATGAAGTTTGTGCCTGTAGCGTCTTCTTGAATTAGACACTTATTCTGGAAAAGGAATGTCGTTATCTAGGGTTGAACTTGCGCGACGTTGTGGTATCTAACCCGCCTGAGACAACATTTGAGGAACTTTAGGAACCTGAGTGCAGGTAGATATATACGTTCAGGACCGCTCCTCTCTGGTCTGGGAAAGTTAAACAGTCAAACAACCACGCGCACCGAGTTGTTGACTCGCAGCACACATTTGGTAGGAATACCTCCCTTTCGTCTTGCAAGATAAACAACCTGTCGCGATAATGATACGCTGGATAACGGCAAATAAAAATGCGAGGGCCAATATCGCTAACGTTTTTATTATACAAAGTACACGATACAAAACTTGAAGTTAATGTAGCCTGTGTAATGCGATTGTCTAAAGTAGATGGTATAGAAAAAAGACATCATTAAAATGATGAATTCAAAGAATTCTCACTTAATCTTTAAGTATTATAGAGTAACGAGGTATGAGAACTAGTTTTTTTGTTACATAAATGATCGTCAAAAAAGACTGCATCTTTCTTCAGGTTTAAATCATTGATGTCATGAAACATGTTGAACGTTTCATGCACGGACGATTCAAAGATAATTTATTTTAGAAATATTGCCAATTAAATAATAGATTAATTACTTCAACAATAATTGAGTGATTAGCTAAAGTGTTCTTCGCGCGCATACTTTTTTATTAAAAAAATATAAATTGTCGTATAAGAAAACCATCGTATAACAAAAATTTTACTTCGTGAATTCCGCTCTCAGCTTGTGAGAGTTGCGAGATTCCAAATAAGAAGTTACGTTTCTGTTACAAACCATTTTCACGAGAGTTCAATAATCTCCGTGTCGCTTCCGGCTACGTGGATCAATTTCCAGCGTGGGTGCACGCAATGTTTCAATACATGCAGCTATGCGCGTTCAAAGAGCGACGCACGTCGGCATCGGGAAAGAAAAGAGGACAACATGAACGACGTAGAAGATGCAGACGATTCATTCCCACAATTACGCAACCATGCTCCGTCCTTCGAATTCGTCCTTAATGAGGGATAATCACGTTTAATTACTCGCCCTAAGGCGTCGAGTGCACCCTCGGGCGAGGATACCTTACAGTGTTATCGAGAGACTCGTGAGAAAGCAAACCGATTGCTAGTTCTTCGTGTCTTTCTATAGCGAATTTGACTACAAAACTGAAGTTGACTGCCATAAAAAATTAATTATTTCGAAGTGTTTATTATTAGTATTTCATTGTTAGATTTTTTAAATTTTTTTTTAGTATTTTTGGTATTTATTTCAGCAACGTTTTTATTTGTAACAAAAAATGATTTAAAATAACTTGAAATAACAATCATTCACTTTTCAACCTGATTGATATAAATTTGAAGAGTGTCAAGCGTTTTGGTTAATGTGACGATTAGTGGGTCAACTACCTTACATCTTTTATCTATCTGTCGTGCTTGACAGTAACTGTGTGCTGGCAAATCTGAATTTATCAAGCACACTTCAGTTAATCATTAAAGTATCACTTAAATAATTATTCTGTATATTATTCAATTAGCAATAGATTATTATTATTTTATATTTATGGGAATTTATACGTTACTTTTATTGTTACGATATAAATTCTTGTCACAATAGCTAGTTTTAATTATTTTATATATTTGTAAAGTAAATTTAAAATATATTAATCTATTTTAAACGTGAATAGAGTAACGATAAATTATGAATTTAGTTTATTTTACTGGTACTTAATTAATTAACTAATTAATTAACTCTATTATTCATTTATTGGCGTTACAATTCAATTTTTAATAACGTAACTCTAAAATTATTCGCATGATTAAATGAATTAATGGCAAACGAAAAAAATTTCCTTCGTTCTTGATTAAGTTGTGATCGTCGATATTGAATAAAATGGATCAAATAAATTCACGTTTAATTACATCGGTAAGCGCTGTAATTTCTCTGCGTAGTGTCGTGTCGCGTCAATGGTTTTAACGGCGATGTAAATCATTCCGATAAGTATCGCACCGCGTGTTGCACCGTACGTCGCCGAAGCGAGCAAGCAAGGTCATGTCTTCGTCGTGTAATTAATCATTTTCGTACGCCGGCGAGCGGTAATTCTTTCGTTGCCTTTCGCTACTAGCGCGCGATGTCCAACTCGTCGTCGTAATTCAAGCGCCGCGCCTGCAACAGCTAATTAAAAACCCCACGACAAGTTCTGCGCCCCAGCTCTCGTTTCCGCATTAATCTTAGTACGCGTTACAAGACTACTATGAGCTCAACGTCTTTTAACGTGCAATTGAGTTGATCACTGTATGTAAAATATGAAGATATAATTGGAGTGTATAATTTGTAATTTTAGATACACACGCGTTTTTCATTAAAAACTAGAAAATTAAATACACTGGATACTTAATTACTTAATGTAAATTAAAGTCTATAATCTACATAGATCTTTATCTTTGTCTAATTACAAGGTAGAAATTTTATGCAATTTTCGTCTTGCAATTAAATGCAAACATCAGGAAATTTTCCACTGTTCTACGATAAGAAAATCACTTCTGTCGCGTCTCAAACGTATCTCATACATTTACTGTGTGATTTTCATGGTGACATTTCTTTATGTAGCCATTCGCTGTGTATTCGCAATACGAACGTACGGACGTAACTCAGCGCGAAACGACGCGTGGCAGCGTGCTTATTAGTCACAGGAAAGAAAACCTTTTGAAGCTTTGGCGTACGCAGCTTAATTATCTCGCTCGTCGCCGGAACGGCAGAATTGTTCGTACGATGCGTTGATGGCAGATCGTTCCATCGTTGGCGGGCACCCGGCGGCGGTTGGACGCGCAACGTATTATGCATGGCGACATTGACCGGACACGCGGAGGTTAATGGCGACAAATATTAATTAATTATAAAAACTTGTACATAAACTAGCAAGACCCGCTCTGTGAATCCAAGTAGTCATAAATAAGCACGAAAGCATGATATTGTTCAATAAAACTGGCTAGAGGTAATTAAATCGGTGGGGTATAATGGAGAGGAACAAAGCGAAAGGAAAAAGGAAGACGTATACTTTAATGTACGTTCTACCAGATATTGGAGGGCCCGAAGTTGACGGTATTTATATACGATGGACCGTAAAAAGCCTGGACTCCTAAGATGGTCGCGTGGAGACCGAGGCACCGCGCGCCTCCTCTTGTTCTTCGTTTATTCCATGCCGCGAGCAATCACCATGAATCACCGTTTAGAATCGGCGCGGAACCTCGCGGCACGACCAACGCGCGTGGCGGCGGTTCTCCAGCGGGTGCCGGGGATTTTTTTTATCTGGATAGGCAGTCTGATTGGACGGTATCGGGCTGGTGCTCATTACACGGTGCTCACGGATCCGCGCCGCGAATTTATTTCCGCTGAAAGGATAATTTCCACTCTTCCGCAGGGATTAAGCGCGACGGATCGTTTCTCCGCCGGGTGCAGAGGCTGGCCAGTTTCGTTATCTTGGATCTTCGATCAATCTCGTCTTTTCCGCACATTACGCGTATCATGCGTATTACGTGTACATTATAACGATAATTGGAATGAGTCTGAAGCTCTTTATAAGGAGACGTGTATGTAGCTAAATGATAAATAATATAGATTGGTGAGAACTTCTGAGCCTCGTATAATTTACACATTGAATTCTTGCAAAGTAGATTTGCGATGTGAGAAAATGATAGACACCTAAATGAATCGGCGCGGCAATTTAGAACGTAATGCGAAGCAAACTAATTGCACATCAATCTATGAAGTGGTTAATTTTTTTGCTAGTGAGATAGTACAAGCCGATCGTGTTCTGTGAAACATTGAGGCGATAATCCTCACGATATTCTCCTCGTGGAGGCCAAACGCATGCAGTAGGCAACTATTATCGGAACTGGTATTGAAATAAATGGTTGGCAACCGCGACGGCTGGGTCATGCTTCATATTTCCATACATATTTGCGTCCTTATTATTAGAGGCCACCGAATGATGACTTGCTACCCCCTTAATTATTCGTCAGAGGCCACGTAACATTTTTCTCTCTTTCTCTTTCTCTCTCCCTTTCCTCCATATTCTTATCTTTCTCAATATAGAAATCAGATATCACCGCTACTGTGTTGCAGCAGCATGACATTGCACATTGCAACAGGCTAATTTTATAAAAGGAATGGATGATTAAGTATTCACTTGCAGCTGCAAGCTTTCATATACTCGTATCCATTCTGTGACATTTCGAAGAATTACTTCTCATTTATTCTTCGTTTTAGTATCATTTTGCCATTGATTTAACAGAGACTCATACATTATACGTATTTCGCATAATACGCAGCTTCCTTATTATAATTTAGCGTTTAATATATCACTTGAATGTTTTTGATGATTTAATTGGTAGGCATGTTTTTCAAATACAAGAATGATTTATATGAAATTAGATATTACAAAAATGAAACGCAATACGATTACTTGTGTCGCAAACTTGTTACATATGTAAATGAAAATATATAACTCGCACATATATTCGCGGTAAATCATTAATGCGATGAATTATTATTATTATCGGTAATCAGCAGAAGCGGCAGGCATGATTGGTGAGTTCGCACGATCTGCCGATAATTTTGTATCAGTCATTAGGTTTATTACCCAGCTGCGCGAACGAATTATCGATGACTTACGACGGATAGGATCAAAGTGCGGCAATTATTCGCGGCGTGAAGAAAATAATCGGTTCCTTGATTGCTCAATCTCGGACCGGGCGAGCTTAATCGGCCAAATCGTTACTCACCTTCGAAATCCTACGGCGCTATCTCGTTGCGCCGACTTTTAATTTGTGCATTAGCGCGAGCCTATATATGTATGTCCGATAATTAGTCTCCATCGATAGAGCCATTAATTTCCTCGCGCGAGGACCTAAAGACGCGATTTCTCTTCCAATCGATTTCTTTGAATCGCGCGAACGGTCGATCGGTCGGCCGTCGAATCCATGAGGTTGAGTTGTAATTGCCCTCATTTTTCGCGAAGGATTTTCGAGAGGGACGTTCTTTCAAGCGATGTTATTGAACTTGGGCGAGGCGGGGGGGGGGGGGG
>NW_017274954.1:2276628-2300079 GCF_001594065.2 Cyphomyrmex costatus | reverse complement strand
GGGGGGGGGGGGGGGGGGGGGGAGAGGGGGATTATTCTCGATTTTTATCACGTTTAATACGGTATCCAATTTTTTTGTAATCGATATTAAACTTTCGGAGAATTATACATTGCGAATTTATTTTAGTTTCTATATACATTCCAAGTAATGATGATTTATCAAATCACACAAAAACATCATTACAAGCAAAATGATAATCGTCTCAATTATATTCGACGAACATGCGAGCAGCGTAAGATAAACTTTCTCACGTCGGAGCGATCGTAAAAACTAGCGTTATTATTTATCACGGGCTGATTATTACGTTTTCTCCGGCCGAGAATTAATACCGCTAGCCATCCTCGAAGGTAGAACCGAACGCGTGCAATGCACCGACGACACGCGGCCATAATATATAGCTCATGTACTCTGCTTGCGTTAAAGCGTTGCACAGTATATCTACTAGGCTACACGGTGATTACTTTTTGTGACTTTCCAACTTTCAGCGCTGACTAAGGAACTAATCTTCGTATAGTGCTTTTGTCCGTAACGTTATCGGTGTACTGACTGTGGTGAGCCTCGCTTGTTGATAAGGCCTATTTGGGTGCCTTTACTGCACAGTTAATTATTCTGGTGCGTCCGGTTGGTTACGACGCGCGACAAGTGGTCAACGCGTCAAATGCAAATCTCAAGGGAAACCGGTAACAGGAAATAGCCGGTGCTCGAACGACCACCTGTTCCCTGATACAGAAATCAAAAGCGGATGTCTGGTGCGCCGCGGAAGGCATCGAAGCGTGTCGGCGCTTTCTCGTCAAACTCGTCGCTCCCAGACGGCACCGTCACGATTTTCCGTTGCCAACTGACCTCGATCGTATCATCGTGGTTCCGATAACTTCGTAACTCGACGATGTGTCGAAACTGTCGATCGCAATTTCTGTGACATGCGTAGATCAGCATCGTAAAACAGGACACTTTTACGAGTCGTTTTACGCGAAGTTTAACGCGAGTTTATTGGCGGAAGAGTTAATGATCGCTACCGATTAATCGTCGTAGGAGAAAGGCAGTAAATATCCGATGAAATCGAGCGTGGGGTGTAAAAAAAGGGCGACGGTAATTCGGACAGGCAGAACTACAGAACCGAGCAACCGGTAAAACCGACAACGATTTAACTCTTCGCGATCAGGCGAGCCTATCCGCGCAGTCACGCTCCGACGGGGCCGCCCCCTCTTTTAACTTTCAACGTTTCCTGCGACAGGAAACCTCGGCCCGATGCGTTTTAGGGGTTACGGAACATCGGGAGCATCCCTTCCGTTACGGAATGCTTGCCACGCTTCCGTGTCGGTTAGCAGGTCGTAGCGACACTCGCGCAGGTGTATCTGCTATGAGGAATCGCATTTCCGCGACTCCCGGAGGAGCTAATCATTAGTTTTTCTACTGTATCATTGTGATTATTTCACGCCTATAAGTTATATAAACCGCCACAATTTACCCTTTGCTTTTCTTTACAATAAGTGCAAATTGTAATTTAATTGTTTATCTGAAAAAGAATTTAAATAGTCTTAATATACACTTTTTAAATAAGTAGTAAGTAAACGTTTTTTACTTACAGTAAATAAATATTTACTTACAAAAAATGATAGTTAAAAATCAGATTAACTGTTTTTCATATCTAATAAATATATATTTACAATTAGAACTGTTCAAACAAATATTTATTAAAACTTAGTATTTTTTTTCCTGTATGCTTCTGTCTTCTAGAATTAGATTTTTTTTTTAAGATTCAATTTTTTACAATTTACATTTTATATTACCACGTCAAGATTTCGTCAGAAATTCGCAAGTGTTTACTATAACGAAAAAGATTCTGGTAACACATGCATCGAAATAATGTCAAGGATAACTTGTATATATTGCGGATCGAACGGCAGGTGCATTACAGAGCTGCAACGGGAAAAAAGAATGCATGTCGAATCATATCAACTTATCATGCATTCGACAATTTCTCATGTTATCTTTATAATGTAGCAACAAGGAAAAATAAACGTTAAATATTAAAAATTACAATTCATATTAAATCGATGAGAGTAAATCAATTAAGAGAGATAAATCCATTTCAAATTATTTACAGTTCTTAAAATGTTTCGATCAACATTAAATTATCATTAAAATATTGTTTAAAGATGCTTATTAGCATCAGAAATTATTAAATTATTTGTCAATTTAATATATGATATTATTAATCTAGTTCTATTTATAACGTACAATAATTGCATTTCGAAACTCAGACATGTATGTACATTCATTCTGAAACACTGGAACCATTTTGAACGAAATTAGATAAATTTTTCTCAATTGGTTAAATTTTAAATTTAATTTATAGTTAAGGTAGATCACATTTTAAAGAGAAACACGTGTTCTTCATGACCGCCGTAAGCATTGTCATGATTCTTTCGTGTATTCAACGTCCATTAACTCCATTTGTTCCGCTCGTGATTGCACGCACCTCATGCTATAATCCACATAAGAAATCGATGGGAACCGAAACGCGCATGTTGTTCAAGAGACGCGCTCGTTGCGCGGCTCTTTTGATTGTGCGCGAACGATAGTCTTGGAACCTCAGGCCGGTTTACTGGTTAATGAGTGCGCGCGCGGTTAATAAGTGTTTACGTGTCGTCGCGAGATAAATTGGCGCGCCGCTTCGTGTGGGGCGCCGATAAACTTGCCGCCCGTCTGTAAGACCGAGTGCACAAGCGCATGGGTAAGCGCCGACGTTATCGCGGGGATAGCGATAACTCTTTTAATGCGCCGCAGATCGTTCGGCCCCGTCGGCACCGTTTCGTCGTAAGAGAGCGCGAGGTCGTGCCTCAACTAAAGTGGTACGTATAGTGTATTGCGACGACTTTGCCTGGCGCAATTATTACCGGAACTTTGAAGCTATTAGGACGTTGATAGCGGCTTTTCCTTTTAAAGATCCCATTAATTAAATTCAAGGAAATATTTTGAAAAATGTATCGTGAGGGAGATCTTAGCAATTGTTTATCGATCAACACATGGCGATGATACCTACACTAGTTGTTTCTAGATTTCTTTTTTATCAAATCACATACAGGGAACTCTTCCGAAAGAAAAAAAACATTTGAGTAAGTGAGAATCTTATATGTTATCGGCGCGATAGTGCCATAGCCAAGGTTCTCGACTCGTCTCGATTAGATTAGACACGGTGAAATATGGTACACTACTTCGATAATATCGTGCAAATCTCATTTCTCGACGCGAGCCTTTTTAATGATACCATCGATTCGCGTTGGCGCTTATTTTTGTACGAAAATCTACATGATAAGCGATGTTGATAAATCAGCACGAGAAAAAACCCGCGACTGCATCGCATGACGTAAGTCGACAATTTTTACACACGACCAGTCGCGTCACGTTCTCGGAGTTCAGTCGAAGCGAGCTAAGAGAAGGCGCAGTTTGTTATACTTCACAAATACGTAATTATTACCGATTTATCCATGCGTGGACATCGTGGATAATAATAGTTCTAAACTTTAACGCTATTCCGCGGCTATCTATGCGGCCTTTGTTGTTGGAAGCGGTCATTAGCATTCCGTCGCCTGCGGGAATAAATTTCAAAGTTGCTCATCGCGGAGCTTACGATGACGTAACTAGTTAAGTCAGTAATATATAACTTTCCCATGAATTATTATAATTTTGTTGAAGCGACTAGTTTATTTTTATCTCTTTCAACCAGCAAATTCGAATTATCGCGCTAAGAAATTGTTGCTGTCATGAATTCACGAACACGTCAGATAAATGGATGCTGTATGAGTATTTTTTCCCCCGTGATTTCCGTATCCGCGATGAGTGATATCTAAAATTAATTAAAGTTGATATATAACGAGATTTAAAAATTTATTTTTACAAAATATTCTCGTAAACCATATACCGAAGGAAATCTGGATGTGCGATCGAAGGTAGACGTAAAATATATTAGAGGTATTCGCGTGCCTGTGCCGCGTCAGGCTCTTAAGTTGAAATATTTCTTTTATAGGCGATTTATGTCTTTTCGTCTTCTATTTTTCGTTCGTTCTCTCTCTCCCCTCTCCCTCGTTTATCCGTCTCTCTATTTATTTATCTCTTGCGAATCGCACGAACGAGCACCGTCTTTCCTTTCTCTTTCATCCTGACTTTCCAGCCGCGCGGCGTACATCTTTTTCTTTTCTTTCTTTCTTCGTAACTCCTTCCTCACATCTGTATATCCTCCCTTTCTCCTCCATGCTCATTTTTCTCTGCAGACCGCTGTGGCGAAGTCGCCCCACCATTCGGCAGCGCATAAAGGCGGCTTGCGTGCGCCGGTATCTTCGACCTACGACCCCAACCCGGCTCCTTATTTCTTCGAGAGGCTCGAAAAACATGCCGTTACGGCTGTGCATGTTATCGCGTGCGCGCAGGGGGCATCGCGGCTATCCGTTCGACGGGATCGCCACGTGGGTCATTCATGGGTGACCCGCCGAAGCGAACTGGTAGTACAGTCGATGAACAAAATATATTTGAATTTATATTTGTAAATTATTAGCTTGATGAGAAAAATATCTTCTTTATCTTCGAACAATTAAATTTGTGATAACGAGCCGCTTTGGAAAAATAAAATCCCAAATTGAGAATTATTACAATTACACGGGATGAATGGTTTTGCTGAAGCATCCAAAAATTTTGTTGGAACGTTAAAATAAAAATGTTAAAACTTTTTGCAGTATTGTTATCAACGTTATAAGCGTTTTATACATATAATTATTTTGATGGTTCAACAACAAACTCTTTTCAGATCTGTGTTTAAATACTTAGATGCATCGGCAAAACTGTTCTTTCCATGTAAATATATATGTATAATATATGCTATATAAAGTGTATATGTACAAAAAAAAAAATACGTAATGAGCATAAAAATTATTTACTGTCAATATACACAGGTTAAGAACATGTTCAATACTGATAGAAATCTCTGAAGATAATATTTCGCAGATTAAAACATAAGTGTATTCGTAGCTCGCTGAAAATAGTTCACAAGCATGATTACGTTTCTCCTCGCACAGCAACAAAATTATCAGATAAGCTTGGTAGCTTGCACGCGTGAGGCTGTGACGCGTGTCGGATCTCTCTTGTCCACAGACTCAACATCGATACGTGTGCTGTGCGAGAAATAGACGATAAACTATGACATAATCTCTCGAATTCTACGAAATCTGTCGTTACGAAGAACAAGACCGTTGATTTAGTGCCATTTAAAATCGTTTCTGATAACTTTTTCCTGTCTGGCAAATCCTATCTGCATGACTTAATAAAAAAAAGAGGAAGAAAAAAATGAGGACTGATATCCCCTAAAATTCGGACTTTTGTTGATAAAAATTCCGATGTGACGGAGAACGCTTGTCGTCATATATGACAAATACTCAGTAATGATAATTTTCTACATATAAATACTATTCTTATGATTGTTTACGATGCGTATCATGTTTTCTATGTTTTATCAGAGTGATATTATACATTAGAAATAATGTACACACAAGTAGATATATCCGATATTAATGTTATTTCCTCGTTTGGAACACAATTTCACCCAGGCAATTCCCTTTTCTTCATAGAAAGTGTGATCACGATTTCATTCTGGTTTGTACTGCTACTTCGGTTAGGTGAAGTAAACGAGCAATCGCTCGATTTCGTCAGCGTGCAACCCCCGAAATGAATCCGCTCGTTCTTTCGCCACAAGAAGTCTGGCGCAGGCGGGCTATCATGACACCCAAATCAGAAGGAAAAAGCGAGAGTTGAGGGAACCGAGGCCAGTCCTCGGTAAGAGAGAGCGCAATCTCAATGGTCGTCGGACCGGCTGGTTGGAGCTGGTTGGGGTTGGCCGGTTGGTTTGGCCCACTGGAGCGGACACCCGGAGGAAGCACGCCCGCCGGAACGTGGCACGCTTTGTAGCCTCGTGTACATACCGGTACACGTGCACGGGCTACATACACGGGCAGCATGCTCGCGTGTACGTATGCACGGCGTATCACAGGGTGAGCGCACCGACGTGAGGTGACGGCGGGAGAGAGAGACGGAGGAGGAGCGAGGAGCGCAAAGTACGGGACCGAAAGGGAACTGCGCACCACTAGCCGGAACCGTCCATGGCGCAGTCATCGCGACCATCTCTTGCGTCTATCGCATCTGCATACGTGAGTGTCGACCTAAACGTGCCGCGCGGTCGGACAACACGCACACTTACGGCATGCCGTACAACGTCGGCATCGCCCAAAAGCGGAGCAAGCTGGTGTGAATCCCGTCACGCGCAGGGAACACGTCGATGTCAAAGGCCGAAAGATATCGGAGCTTCGTGGCTGGAGAATAGAACAGCATGGTCTTCGAGGTGTGAATTCTAATCGAGCTATAGTCTCGCGGAAAGTAGTGTTGGAAGGTCGGCCGAATTCTTTTATCGTTGAACTTACCGAAACGAATTATTTGCATGATTATTTATGTAATGTTCTACGAAATACATCCGTTTTGATGATGCCCTAGCTTTATGCGAAGATTAGAATACGATGAATAATACATTTGGGAGAGAAATGTGAAGAAACTTACTTTCGACTATTTTTTTTTATTCTAAATCATTTTCCTTCCTGTTTATATACTTCGCTTCCCTCCGCTCCTTTTTGGCAGTTCTCTCGCTTCTCAATTAGCGCAGCTAGCGATCCGACTCGATAAGCTCCGGAAGACAACATTAACTGGCCATACTTCCCAACGGTGTGGCGCACCTAATATTTCTCGAAAATTGTGATGTACAAGAAACATGAATAAAAAAATCATTACATGTATACTTTCTAAATTTAAATCAGTGGATAATAATGACATTAGTTCCAATTATTCTACTGGTGAATTCACAACAAAATTCATCTAAAAATCAATGAAACATGTGAATCCCTAATTCAGTTAACCTTGCTTTAGATAAACTCAATGTATATCTATATGATATGAAACTGACGTAAATTTTCCTTTTGTTTTTAGTTAAATTTCACTGATTCAGACTTAGAGAGTATATTATATGATAAGAGAGCAATTTTGTTTTTCTATCACATTTTATTTTATCTAGAGCGCCCATTCTTTTCCTAATAAATGATTTAATTACTCCTTCATTTCCTCCTTTCGTCATGTTACACGGTGCAGCGATTCAACGCCGAAATTTCGACTTTGTCGCGGTGCGCTTCAGTGATTCCTTTGTTCACCAACGAAACTTATGCAAAGGGTATAGAAAAGGAAGAAAACAGACGAGTCAATAGAGGGTAATGCCCTTTCGAATTTTAGTCGAAGAAACCAATTTACATTCTTTTTGAAAGGCAGATTACCTACATCTCTAAGGACAAAGCCACTTATACTTAACTAGAGATAAGCGAATATAAATTGGACAAACGTTTTAGAAATCATTGTTTACTGTTAAATCAGATTGTATTCTGGTAACGAGTAGCCGGGCAACACGAGCCAAAAAGAAGCGTGAATGCGTCGAAGCGTAGTTGCGCGCCGCGCCGAGCGGGCGAGGGAACGAGGTGGAGGTGCATAATGAGCGAGCTGAATGCATCGGACGTTTGGAGGGCATAGCCGGAGCGTCACCGTGACACTCTGGCGGAACGCGAAACTGCAGCGAATAATTGCACCACGTTCGAGCGAGCCACGAGTGCAACAACACTATACAAGCGACCACGTCAGCGCCGTCAGGCGAACGTGCAGCTTGCAAAGGCTTGAGTGAGTGCATAACAACGTCCGAGTGTCGAGTGGGCGCAGCCACTGCTGGGCAATTAACCCGAATGGTAACGAGCCGCGTCGAGCGCGTCGCGTCACGTCGCGTCGCATCGCGTCGCGTCTTGATTACGAAATCTGGTAATTTCATCGCCAAAATATTCCTCCGCATCCTTCTTTAAGCGGCCCGCTCAAACAAGCCTCCGCAGAGGCAGTAAATTCTTTATCTAATGCCTGCTTATGATATATCAGATAAAATATATAAATTATATGAAATTTATTTATTTTAAAAACTTAAATCCTTTTCAATAATAAAAGTAAGATAAGGGACTACGAATGGAAAGCGAATAATTAATGCTTCCGATATCAGACTCTATAGCAATTTATTAACGCTTTGCCGTATATAGGAATACCGGTAGCCGTTTTTATTAGTTTTAACTCAAAACAAAAATATATTATGTTAATGGCTTCCAAATTTTTTAGAAAGATATATATACGGTCGTCGGTCCCGGAAGCGTGGAGTAATCGGGAGCCACGAATCAACATATATTGGGAAATTTAATTCGTTCCATCGTATATCAAATACTCTCTAAAAGCAAAAGCCATAGAAAAATTAGGCTCTATAAATATCTCCGAACAGCACACATTCGTCGTAAATACACGTTCAGTTCCATTTGTCATGGTTCACTCGATGCAACATAAATTAACGCCGCGTATATCCGTTATCTTCATTATGACGAAGACGATTATTTTCGTTACGTATGTTTATCCGTATAAATATGGGATCTTTTTTTACGTTACATCAAGTCAGTCACTCGTTTCCATGTTTTTTTTTATCACAAAAACATTTCACAGTATAGGTGTGTCAATAAAGAAGCTATTGAACTTAGATAAGCGCACGCGCTCCGGATTACGTAACACGTGCGTGAGCGGAGTTTGTCGCGCGGCCGAGTGCATCGAATTAGGTATCCGGCTTGTTGCAGCGATACACACGCCACGTACCGTGTGCATCCTATGCAGGTGCGCTCGGGACTCGTGCACTTTTACGTACGTGCGTTCACGCAGTATGTCGACTTGCGTAATCTCTTAGCAAGTAGTCGCGCCCGGTAACACCGCTTGCGCACGAGCAGTTACTTAACGACTTAACGCCTTAACACCGTCGCGAAAGCAACGTAAACGACCGTCGAAACGGGTATCATCGATATATCTTCCTGAATAAACTTGGCCTATCGATCATTTGCCATTAACGAGTCTGTTGCGCGACCAGATTATACTTTACGAGGTTTTAGTTTAGCGCAACTCCTACGTTTTCTCCTGTTGTTTTTTTTCTTTCTGTAAAAGTACGACTATAGTGATAAAAATGATGTAAGTTTATAGTACAAAGAATGATATATACGTGCAGGAATATCGTGGTGATTTATTTGACTTGACCAGATGCAATTAATTATGATACTTAACGCATGGCGTCAAAACATTTCTTACTTGCGTAAGAAATTACCGACGGACGTCCTCGCTACGGCAATTAGTGGCGGTCATTAAGGCTAGTCTAAGCGCGGAATCGACGTCCTTTTCTAGCACGAGAGGCGTCAAAACCTCTATGTAATGGTAGTGGCTTGTGAGTGACGTTCGCGCGGTCTCGTAGAATAATCAGTCATTCGTTAGCCTTTCTACTTCGCCTCATAGTTCGCCCACCACCGCGCCAATGAAAACGCCCGGTAGGATGATTTTCACCCTAGGCTAATTATTGTTATTAGCCGGTGGGCGAGAGCACCGGCGAACCACGATCGTTCGTCTGCTTCTGATATTATGACGAGGCCAGTCTGCCATTAGCGCAGCGCGTCCAGAATGCTGATACGTTTTTTACACCCGCGATATATATTCGTGCCGCAATTACCACCGTCGGGGGCTTCTGCCGATACCCGGCCAATTTTGAGCGTCGTCGGGGGCGTACGAGCTGGTGTAGCGGAGGAATGTTTCACGGTAGCCTGCTATAGTCTGTAAAGACTCCACGCGAGAGAAGCCGGTAGTCATCGTTCATTATAGCGATATTTTGAATGCCAGTGAATTCGTGGGATTCAATAGGGTGCAGCGGCGGAATGACACAGTGGTCGTTTCTCGAGCTGTTGTTTAGGAATTAGTCGAAAAGACCTGCGGGCGATTTAGGTAGAAATATCTGATAATAGAGGCGTTTGGTACGTTGTGTAGCACGTGATATCGTCTGTCATCTTCTAATTTTCGCACGATGAAGATTGAATTTAATTTGTCGCAGCCACAAAACGATCGGAACTCTAAGTAACAAGAAAGTTTTCATTAGCTGCTCGTACACTCAATAGTTTCTCTGTTCCACTGTTCGCGTTTCGAAGGGAGGGGACAAATCGCCAAGCAGCGGTGTTGGGTACCCCTCGGTCGGCGGTTTTACGACCGAACGAGCTCGACTTTAGAAAATCTGTAATGGCGGTGTTCGCGGAGCGCACGGTTTAAGCGAGCAGCTCGAAACCGCAACCTCCGGTTCCCAGCGAGGGCAACGTATTAATTATGGAATGTTTAGCGTTAAATTTTGTGGAACGGCCCCGCGCGCGTAGCGTATCTGTCCTCGTTCTTCCTTGCGTTTTGCCACCGCCGCGCCGTGGGGATTCCTACGAACAATTATCGACGACCGCAAATCGTCGCCTACGGTGCGAAACCGGCGTCTTCTTCTTCCTTCGGTCGTTCCTTCTTCCGAAGATCGTGCGAGACAAGGAACCATCGAAGTGTAGGATCGAAATTTTTCGTGAGTAACATCGACGCCGGCGCGATGTGTGTATGCTCGATGGGATAATGGAAAGCAATAACGCGCCTGACATGGATCTCGAGGATGACTAACACCCGCCAGGCTTCTCGAACTAACCCTATACTTTCGATTTGATAGACAAGCGGCGCGCAAAACCAACGGCATGTCGCGGTAACCGATCGCGCGTGTAATCTTACGTGAAAATTGAGCGTATCGCGCCTGGAGGTACAGCGTAATCGGTCGAACCTCGATCAACCTTTCCCTGCGATATCATCGACGTTGTGGAACGGCCGCATCGAAAGCGCAATACCTGATCTTTCGCCGGAAGATTGACGCGTTTCAATGAAGACAAGTTTACATGTTGCCATCTTTAATTATCGTTATATAATGCCTTGCATGGTGGTTCTGCCTCTCTCGCGCGATGCTAATATTACATCGTTCTGCACTGTTGAATTCATAATGTCAAATTATATCCAATTTGAGTTTTTCTTAATCATTTCTATAGGTCGTCACTACTCCTACTTAATAATATATGTCGGTGTTCTAATTAAAGTTATAAATATTCGCAATAAGAATTATTATTTTCAGATTTTAATATAGTTTACTTCGATATAAAATGCCAGAAGGACATCAATTAATTATTAAATTGTTAATCAATTTAATTCGTACTACGGTAGTTTATTAAAGTTGCGTTTCAAGACCGACAATTGTTCGGCGCGCAGTTTACAAAGACTACATATATCAGTATATAAATTCACACGAAATTATATATGTATAAGCAACTAAGATCCAGCTAGACTGTTACAGGTTTCGTATTCGTATTAGTTATAAAGTTAAACAATTTAACTCAGGAAAATGTGTTAAAGACTCAAATTTAGTTTATTTACTAAGTACATTTACATACGTTTATATGGACGTCATTTATTATATTTTGAAACGAACCACAGAAATGGATTGATTTACATTTGCACAAAAATCAAAGTTAAAAATAACAAAATGTGACTTAATTCAAGAAATTGGATTCTCATAGCTCCTTTGATATCTAACAATGCAACGATCCATTTTCGCGATGTTCAAATGATGTGCAAATAAATCATGGATATAGTATATCTCTAAAAAAGAGAAAAGCAGAACAGAAAAGAAATACGACGGAACGGATGGCTTCTCTATAACTGCTGACAATGGAGCGTCGTTAAAGCTAGTTGGTCTCGCTGCATTCTTGCGCTCATTGTTACGCGAGGATTCTTTGGGAGGCACTCCTGTTCCACCTCCGCCTTGACACGCCTTATGCCTAATTTCTCGAGGCGGGCTACGGAAAAGTTCGCGCGGTAATCGAGATTTCATACTTGGACGCGCGATACGCGCGGGCGCCCACAGCAGTCGTATTCTATCTGCCTTCTTTTTTATCGATATCGATCTCGCCAGAGATCTTTTTTGCCTCGCGGTACATTCGAGCACAATGGAACGTTTGAGAGAAAGGAATATACCTTCACGATGACCCCACGAACTTGGAAAGAATGAGTTAGTTAAACTGTAGCCAATCGATAAGAACAAATCGAACATTAGCTCGAGGGAAGATCTTTGAGGCGTTAATTTGTAATTTTTGCTGAGAAAAGATTGAAATTCGGCGGAAATATTAATGGTGCAAACGACGTGATAGCGTCACTTTGATCAAATGTAAAATCATCACTGTACGAGCACAGTAGTTTTCTTTGTTGCGCTTTACGTTGGCGCTGCTTTAATAATACACAAACACGCACGAGGGGGAGAGATCTAATCTCCTAATTTATATGAAAAAGCTCCGAAAGGCTCGCTAGGAGAGACCCGACCGAGAGAGCGCGGCTTGTAAAAACGCGGCCTCGTCTGTGGGCGCCAAAGGGTCTGAAAATAGCCCATTTAATCCGTTGGACTCCACCCACTCGGCGCTATTAGCTTTTGCATTTTTAACCTATGAATTCATCTCCGAAAATTAACAACCCAATTAAAGCAGCCATTAACGTCTCGGTATCTCATTAGGTGGAGATCGTTTGCAACTTTTAATGGAAAAGGCACCCGGTTTTGCGAAATAGACAGACGAACGAATTCTCATTACAGAGAACTGCTTTATGATGCTTTCTTATCGCATTTATGCCATCCGGCGCTCCAATCGAGCGTAGAGCCGCGCGAGTTTTGGCTCGACATTTAAAATCATCCGTACGATGTATATCGATAATTATTTACGATTCATAAACTAAATGTCGTATGCCAACTATACTAGAAAGTTGTTCTATCTCGATTTGGAAAACTGTCTTGTAGATAATTTTATTCGGCAGTAAATTTGATTTCCACTGGTGGTTCATTTGCATTTTATTAAGCAGTTTCACAATTCTGAACTTTTATTTATTTTTTGATACAACTGTATACACATATATTATTCGTTTTATATGCATTACTTTCTCTCTGTTCAAAATATAAAAATTTTTTTTTAATTTTGCACGATACTTAAAGATTAGCAGAAATTATTTTGGCGCTGCAGTAAAATAATTAATTTTATTTTCTATATAAATCAGTCAGGTTTTCTTCAAAAGAGGATCCAAAGTTATAATGATCCTCTTTTGAAAGTGATTATCTCACTCCCACGCGGCCTAATAGGCGCATAATGATCGATGGATCGTTCTTCGATACTCAGATGCTTTCTCTCTTTCTCTCTCTCTCTTTCGAACGTCAATCCGTTCAATCTCGGCGCGAGCGCGGCGAATCTCCGGCAGGTGTGATCATGGGAAAAGATCAATTTCACCTATAATGGAAACGTCTCCTCGCACTCCCTCGGATTCATCCTACTCTTAACCGCGTGGCACCGCCTTCCTCTTTACATGATTTTTTAGAGAGCGTCTCTCGAAACGAGCTGTCGTCCCGACGACTATTCATCATAGCACGTCTGCCACAGACACCTGCATTGTCTCAGATCAAGCTGGCTTTTGTCTCCGGAGAGTGCCTTTTTTTTCTCATTATTTCATCAAAGCATGGTCGATTTTTCGCAATTAAACCGCATGTTTTCAGCCCAAAATCCGCGCGGCAGTAACTTCTGTTCCGCCACCTCGACGAATCGCAACCTCCCGGAAAACGACAGCCGGCGTTTCCTGCTGAAAGCGACCGAACTTTTTCTACCTATTGTTTCAGTTTTACGCTCCATTTTACCGGGGCGTTCCACTTGCCCGATTTCGTCCCTTAGTTGCCGCGGAACAATAGAATTTAATTAGGAGGCATCGGTCTTCGCTTTACTCAAGGACGTGCCGAAAACTGTGGTGATCTCTTCGCGACCACCGAAGAAGCGATACCGAAATCTTTCGTATCGACCCGTCGAAAGAAGAATTCCGTCGAAAGTTTAGAGATATATCTATAGAAGAACTAAAATTCGAGTTAAATCATAGGATGAGTAGTTAATGTCTGGAAGTTATGACGATTAATTAAGTGCCTCGCATTCTCCACGCGCGAAAGATCCCCGTCTTCCACGCGGAGAAAAAAAAAAATACAATGCAAATAATAAAATTTTGATGGAGAAGCCTGGGCAGTCGCCATAAATTTATGCGAACCCTCCGTCGTGAAACGCGCCACCCTCATTAACGATATTCATTGGCGGTTCCGCGCCGATAATTCAGCCATTCATCAGACCGATCTAACGATCCGTTCGGTTCTTGCGCCGACTCGAGCGAAATCGATTAAAGTGATCGACTGCGGGTGCACGAGGTTCCCCGCTCTCTCACGGGCGATCTGCACGGGGCCGCGGGGGTTGAGATTCTCGTATGCGTGTATACACACGGGAACTAATTCCCGGGACAATGCATCACCGAGTTCGGGTCTTAAGAGCGTCGAACGCCTCATCAGGGAACCTCACGTTAATGAGGATAGCGCAGGCTCGCTCTCTCCGCAGTCTAAGAGAGATGTACGCTCCTATTTTTTGTCAAACCATATGTATAAGCTCGGTAGATCGAGTTTCGGTGATGTGGTCGAGCCAAAAGAAAAACTTTGACCGTCATTCATGCAATATCACTTAATTGCCGGCGTAGTCTTTTTGTTCGCTTATCTTATGATACATCGCTTCATAATTAGTCGCAGACGAGAGTAGTACGCTTCAGTAAATTTTATCTGCCATTCCTCGACTGAAATGTCGAGATAATTTCACAAATTAAATGAACGGAAACACAGGAAACATTTTTTCTATAACTCGTCCCTATCTCTTCTGAAAACATTCGACCGTTCGACAATTACCGGACCACTTAACCGAACAGGAAGTGTGCCTGGTCCATGAAAATGGACCATTCTCCGAGACGAGATAAGAGCGTAGCCCGGGGCTCTGATTTCTGAGAGCGGCTCATCGATCAAATACACAGAAGACAACACGGAATACTCATTGAATTCGTCAATTTCGGCGCCATCCCTCTTACTCGTTCGTACCTTTTACTCCAGTTTCTCAGAAACTTCCATTAGGCATATTTCGCAGGTGAATTGCAGCCGGTGATGTGTTTGTGCTTGCAGTGATGCGCACCGTACGAGTTTTTGAGTTACACGATTATTCGGGACCGCTCGAGCGGCGGGAGGGCGATAGAGCACCCTGTGGCGTCTGCTGCACGCTAAATCATTTGAATTATCCCCGGTTTCTGTAGATTAAAACCCTGGGGGTAATTACCCTAGCGGCTCTAGTGCAGCTGAGAACAGCGAGTACAAACTGCTGTTTAATTATGCTATTTAATTTAATTCTCTATATCGCGGACGATAGTTGCCTTTTGCGCAGCACGCAGCGCGTGTTATTGGCTTAATTTATCGATTGCGAGAGAGCTTATTGTTGATTTCTTAATAAACCTTCGCCGTACGATGCACGCGAAACGTACGTTTCGACGAAAGGCGTCCCAGTGAAGGCCTTCGATGGCTTGCAGAGGAATCTGTGTATTTTAACGATGAACTATGTGCTGCTTAGCCAAGATAATTGAACGACTGCTACGCACGCACGCTGTAATAAATTGGATCTAGTAGTCGAGCCAATTCTCAAAAGTTTATATCTATTTAGGAAAATGTTTATGATATACCGTATCGGAAAAGAAGTATTAAAAAATTTTTTACGACGTAGATCAACTTAAGATCTTTTGTAGCAGGGTGGTCGAGAAACCTCACACGAAACACAAGGTTTTAAATTTATTTCAAATTAACGACTTTCCCATAAGGACACTCCCATAAGATCTCATCCAAGCAGGATGGGAATTTATTTTGTTCTAACCCTCTTCAAAATCGAATGCCCCGCACACAGCAGGTTCGAATATTAAACGGAAATTTTCATGAGCTGCATACTTTGCATTTTTCCTCGTCGAGATTGAAGTCTGAATATTATACGAGCATACTTTGCATTTTTCTTCTTCGGGATTGAAGTCTGAATATTCAAGATCTCCGAGTGTGAACTACGACGCATAAAATAGGTACTTGTTTCTGAGAAAGGAGAATCTATTTATCTTAAAATGCACGTTTTATTACGGTATGACGCGTTGTAGTTTTGGCGAGCTTGGCGAATATACATTCTCTTGTTGCTGGTTTCCACGTCGTGGCCGACTACCCAAAAAGGCGTGCCTAAACAATGAAGTTTATGGGCTAAGGCCCGCGGGAGCGGCCATTAAAACAATCGACAGTCGCGTTTGCTTGCGGGGGATGCAAATGCTGGCGCGAGCACAATGGTTTCTCTGAAGAAGTCGCGGCAGTAAATACCAGCATAATTGCTTACCTTTCCCGCAGGGATGACTGATCCGCATAGTCATTTGGTGAACCCACGAACCCGAGCTCAATATGCGGACTTACACATTTACGCATTATGTATATCCATATATTCATCTTTTTTTTAATAATATAATACTTGTATAATATTTATGGGAAAGTGAAAGCAAAATATGGTATATCTATGTTAAGAATAATAGTAACAAGATTATGTTTGATAAGATTAAAATAAATGTTTAACAGATAAATGCAGCAAAATATCAAGCTTTTAATCTTTAATTAAAAAGCCAGTCTCAAAATTTTCATTTCTACTTTTTTTTTTTTTTCGTTTACGTTTATCGTTGTATAACCAAAAAAATGAATTGTTTAATGTTAAGATATTAAAATGTTTTATTCTTGTTTCCATTTCTTAATATATTATATATAAAAATTTGTACAATAATAGACGCGACTACAGCGACTACTGGTTGAATGAAAGGGGGGGAGAGAAAAAAATTAAAAAGTTGTATATTTTGCTATTTCAAAAAAAAAAAAAATGCAGTCTGGTAGATAATGCGGATTAGATGTTAGCACTGTTAGCGCGCATTAATGAAATTGCGGAGTTATGAATAGAATACCAATGTTGCACATTAACGCGGGAACGAATCACCACCCGGGAGAAAAAGCGGGCCTATGGTACACCAAAGCAAATTATGCCGCGCGCGCATATGCGTCACCACGCCCGCCAAATGGCCAATTCGTGTTTGTAGATTGCCTCTATCTCGGCACCCTGTCGCGACCTGAGATTGCAGTTTCCTCTTTCCACCTTGGATGAAAGGAGTAACCTGGAAGGGAGGGACGTCAAGTAAAGAATAATTTTGTTTTTCGTTTCTTACGATGCTTCTCGAATTCATATGGCTACGCTTAACACTTGGAAAAAAAGAACCTGTAATGCTACCATTAAGAGGAAATTAGTTACCACAGTTCATGCGATATGCAGCACCATGCGTTATCATTACACGCGGTGTGTACGGAATGACTTTGTGTAATATCGTGATCTTTCACGAAGGCGTGAGATCGGTGCTAGCGAAATATTCGCTCGCTGGAGGCGAGTAAGCGCCACGCCTCTAGAAGTCACCGCGCGGCTTTCCTGAAAGCCGTGTCGGCGCTAAAGCATTGAGCTGGATTAAAAACGCCGTTGGGAACAGGTCGCGTATTATTATCGCGGCACAATGGCGGAAATGGCGGCCCGATTACCAAGTCCCTCTGGTCATTTTATACCAGGTTTTATTAGTCTCCCGGCCACGTTCCTTTTTCCCCGGCCGCGCCGATTTAATTCATGACGAACAGTCGGTGCGAATATAAACGTGTTTTTAAACACGCCGAACCACCGGCCGAGAATCGAATTCCGAGAGTGGCGAAAACAGCGATAAATTGCCGATTATCGTGCTTAACGGCCTTCCTTTCGCGTGCTCGTTTTCTTTCATTACGCGTGCGACCGCGACAACGCGTATGTCGTGCGTGCACATCGTGCGTGCACATCGTGCGTGCGTGCGAACACGCACGTGCCCCGTTAAGGACATCGCCGAATCGCATTTTATTTGTGAACGGAAATATGCAAAGCATACGCATAACTTAAACGTCCGTTGTTGCTTCTTGCATAGGATTTTGCGGAAGTACTAAAAGTTAAATGTAAATCATATTTTCAGAGTGTAAATATGATTCATAAATTGCCGTAAATTTCTTATGACTCAGTTTTTTAAGAGAGCGCAAAAATATGTAGTAACTTTAATTAAAGTTCCTTATGCATAAATGTTTTCGTTAGCAACAATTCGAGGTCGTGGAAAAAAGTCATTAGTATGAGATTATATGTGTTCAGAGACGATGTTTCAGCTTTATATGAAAGGGTAGAGTGGGGGAATTGCGACACAGGATAAACGCGAGTGATACTGTTACATTATATTAGAGTAGTCACATAATTTCTCATTTCTTGCATCTAGTAATGTACGTTTAGTACCACAGTATAACACAACCGTAGAATGCGCACGCTGTTTAAGGTAAAGACCATTTACATATTTTTGATTTTGATGTAGAGGAGAATTGAGAAATTGCGAAAGGAAAAATCTAAGGGAAAGTTAAATAAACCCGACGATTATTTATCATTTGCAGAAATATTTATTCAAAAGATATTTGATTTTAAATTAATAATTAACACATACACATTATTAAAATAAATTATAATTTTAAACAAAAAATTAAACCGTTTCAACACTGCCTTGCATGGCGGTTGGTAATTCCGAACAAGAAATTTGTTTTTTGTTTGTTTAAAATTAAAGTCCTCATTGATAATATTTGAGTGTAGTCGTTGTAGTTTAAAACCAAATATCTTTTAAACAGACTCGTATTAATTGAATATAATCTTTGATTTTATTTAATTTTTCCCTTAGGTGGTATACAAGAGTTTCCTCATTCTCTTCTATGTGCAAACGTAATAATTTCTTCTCGAAAATTAAACAGTCGAGATTTCGCTCAAATTAGTCACTGAAAATATTTACGATTTTGCTGATTTTTGTTATTGTAGAAGATAATAATTTTTTAGACACGAATACGCAACATATTGAAACACACATCGGGAATCCATGTTGTTACAAAGGTTCCGTTAGATATTAATAGGTCAAGCAATATATTTTTCTTGCAAAATCGCTGCCTCTTTGTATTCGATAAAATTCTCAGAAGTTATCACGGTAGACATATCGCTCCATTATAAGTTTAGAAAGTTTGCCCATAGCTATAACCAATTAAGATGTCCATCACGATTTTTCAAAATATGATGAATAATTATGTTAAAGCGGAAACTTAATATTTTTAATGCTCTTTAAAGTAATGTATAATTAACACTCATGTATAGTAAAGTGAAAGAAGTACTTTGTGCTTTTTTAATATTTTCTTGAATAATGTAATAAGTAATTGTGTCAAAAAGATATTTTTTAATAATTTCTCTCTTCGTTTATTTAGTTACTCTTTACTTCTTTTTACTACAATACATCGATATAGATGTAGCTGATAGGAAGATTAAAAATATTTTTAATGAAACGTCTCTTATCTTGTCAGTACGAACAGGTTGCTTCCGCGTTCGAAGACATTCACGAGTAACTACATCACGTGTAATCACCCGTACAGTTTTCATTATCGAAGATCTCTGGAATGTAAATAACTACCTCTAATCGCTTTTTTTTTTTAAATAGTACAGTTCAATGAACTCTGTATTATGATCGTCCTCGATATCGACTAATTCGACTCGTGTGTATTAAGAGCAATGCCATCGGATTCTCTGGAAGATAAACGTAGTACGAATCTCGATAAGAGAGGTAACTGTGTGTTTTCACAAAAGTTTAGTCGATGGGAACGATCTAAAGGTCTTTCACCGAGGACTTACGTGGTCCTCGAATGTGTTCGACCATAGTCAAATTACTCTGAAATCGTGGGTCCTCGAGTTGTTTAGGCTACGTCGAAGGATTAACGAACTCCCGGCGTCGAGCTAAGTCGAAAACGTCTCATGAAATATTTCTAAACAGGCGCGGGCGGTTCTCGTGAGACTGTGGAGCCAAAGCATGCGTATAATAATAGCTAATAAAGTGAACGTAAAAATGGAGGGGGTCCGCGGTAGGGCAGGTGGCCTTTCGGCCCTCCACGAGAGGCACACTCCTCTCGCTGCCCGAAAACCGAACTGGTGCCCTCGCCTCCGGGCCCACGCGAGAGCAAAGAGTCTCCTCCTTTGCCTCTCTCCTTCTCGAAGTGGCTTTTGTCTGCCCGACCGGAGCGACAAAAAAATAACGCACCGTGAGGAGAGATCCGTGGGCTTCTCTCGAACGAGAACTTAAAACGTTCTTTAACCTTTGAGTGGTATCCTAAGAGAGTATATACTTGAGACCAGACCCTTTCGTTATCGTGGATGAGCGTCGCGCCGGCAAGAACAACTCAAAACTCATCCAAATATAAAGATATGAGGACCACATATTTTTATTGTGCAATGCGTATTTTCATTACGAATATCGGATTATTAATAATTAACAGAGAGAAATGTTCACGATAATAGTTAGTATAGGAAAAATTAATTTGGAACTGCGATACTAAGATAGTTTGCAGCGTTTCAACAGTGAATAGAGGTATTACATCGAGATTTCTTCGCCGCCTCGAGCAGGTCGCATTGGATACATAAGGATATAATCGCGAGAGACTCGGGGGCGCGCACGTGTGTCAGGACATGTTGCATTATTATGATATAAGACCCGCGTGGTCTGCATAAAGCACATGCCGCTGTTCGGACAGTCAGCTCGCACGCTGCCGAGAGCGTTCCTCGGAATATACGGCGCCACATTACCGTCAGCGCCTGGCTCCTATGATCCCCGCCGTTGCTCTCTTCGCAACGGTGCCTCGTACTCTGATATAATTTAGCTCTAAGATCGAGACATAAAATATATATGCGCGGACCCGCACGTATAATTCCTTGCGCCCACGCGAGACGGAATGTTTCCTATTGAGTTATACATTCGACGTACGTGTTTCGTATCTGCGACGTAAAACTTTATACGTCCGCGTGTTCGTGCCGTCGACCGCGGTATGAACGACGCGGCCGTTACAGCTAAAGCCTATTTTCTCTGTCGCGAACGCGGCGGCGCGGCGTGTAAGTGCGCGCGTAAAGTCGTGATATAAAATTGAGCGCATGCACGCAAGCCTCACGCCGCGGACAGACGAGGAACTGACGCATTGTTAATCTTAAGAGCGACACGCGCTTACGTAAACCTTGTCGTGTGCTCCGGACGGGCTTTACCTCGAACCGAGATTCTTATCGCCGCCGCGTTTACATCCATTTATTAACGTCGAGAGTTAAACTTTCCCGCGCGCCTTTCAATGGCGCCGAATCACATATGTGCGCTGAAATACTCGCTCGTGCTCCGACGATGATGATAATGATGCCGACGACGACACATAGTCTTATTTTATCGCCGCGAGATACGATCCCTGATAAAAGCGCGCCTTCTCTGATTCCTCGACGCCGATCTCGTGTCTCCACAATCGACACTACGTTCAATTTTAGTGCGCCAGATCATTGATAAAATTTCATACTTTTCGCTGACGTGGAAATAGCCTTGCAAAGGGATGCACCGTAGAGTTGGAAGAGAGAAAGGACGGGGAAGGAGAGGAGGAGGGTGATCGACGAATGGAGATGGTCCCTAAGTTCCCGCTTGCCGCCCACGCGGCCAGACAGAATAAAACTACTCGAGGACGGTCGTAAGTACCGAGGAAGTACGCGCTCGTGCCGGTCCCGAGGAGAAACGATGAGCGCGTGGGGAGGAATCGGCGAGCGAGAGCGCATGATGAGAATGAGAGCCGTGACGATAGAACCTCGGGGCAGAGAGGAAACGAGGGACGTGAGGAGAAGGAGGGCAGGATGGAGAGCCGCGGCGTGCTGGCTACGCCACGTAACGCTGTTTTACAGCTTCTTCGGTCCAGTTGTTACGTTAATGTCCTCATATAGCCGGCGTGGGCGCGACCGATCCGCGACACGCTCGGACATTACTTGGCGTGCCACGCAATTGCGTGCGAAGGGCCTAAGTTGCGATTTACGAGGCGACGGCATAAAGACGGACGGAGGTGAGAGAGCCATTTATTCTGGCACAACATCCCCTCGGGGGCCGATGATGATACAGTACGCGGAACTTTCTAAAGCGTTTGCGAGTTGATATCGTGTATGGTATATTTCTAATTATTGTTCGTTCATAATACGTACATGTAACTAGTCTACGATGGATCGAGAAGTATATACAATCTTTAATGCAACGGCGATATTCAGGTTCATATCTGCGGATTCAGAATGGCTGGGCAGCTAACGCTGCAACCTGCCGTGGGCCGTTCCGTGAGTCTCCTCGCCCACGCGTTGATACTTAGCGGCAGTCCTGCTGCTGCAAAGACGGTTATTAACGATTATTACGTTCCGGCTATTCGTCGATGAAAAAGTTGCGTCGAACGTCGACGGACAGTCCGCGCGCGAGTCGTTTGTGGCGAGCGCGGAGATTCGAGCGCGGCGACGAGAGATTTATTCTCCGGTGCGGCGAAATAAATAAAGCTTCGAGTTTATACGCGAGAGGTAAGCAACGGGGGGAGACCGATGGCTAATTACCGAGACTTTACGCAGCTAGAGAAGGGTGATTACCCGCAGGATGTATGCATTGCCTAAACGGATTGTAAATTTTACCCGGAGTCGACCCTGTGTGACCGGATACGTTCTTAATTTTATGCTTCCCTTTGATACTTTCGATGCCTGTGAATATAGGCGTATTAATAATTTAGTACGCAGGTAAAGGATGGCACGTAAATTATCGGACGTGGCTATTGTAGCCGGATTTACGAGACGATTTCTGCGCACATTCATTCGTTATGTGAAATCTATCTTTACTTCACAGAATTTGAGTATTAATTTCTCTCGATGATTACCATTATAATAAGCAGTAGATCGTATCCGTCGCATCACCTTACGCGGGATTTTTAACTTTCTCATGTCGCTTTATGTCGTTTTCATAAGTTTTAATGTGCATTCCTGCGTTCGAATCTTTATTCAAGTATCTCGATAGTATACCGCAGCAGCATCGTCTATAGGCTTGTAATTTCATTTTTAGCCAAGAATAAGATTCTCCATTCAAGGTTCTTTATGATTTTCACGCGCGTTGAGAGAGATATATCTTACTAAGAAACTCTCTAGTAGTAAATACGTATAAATAATAATTTAGTGTGTATTCGTAAAGTAGGCGGCGGGGGTCTCTCTACGAAGATGCCTTCCGAGAGATCAGGTATATCCCGAGCGTCAACTTCTCTGCCTCTCGACAGAATCCACTCGTATATGGTGAAACACGGCAGGGACGCCGCGCGCGTCCCGTGTTTTCCGCCCCACCCACTCTCTTTGTTTCCATAAATCACGACCCGGCGGAGTTCCGTCGGGAATGGGCAGGTGCTCCCTGCACCCACTGTCACGCTCCGTGCACCCGTGCCCGCAACTCTTCCTTCTCCACCTCCGCGTCCTTTTCGAATCCAAGCCTTCTCCCGGTCTCTTCCTCCTCTCGTCCGTCGTTTCGCCTGCGCCCGTTTAAGTGCTTTTTTATGTGGTTTCGCCGTTTTCTTTCGGCTTGTATTTTTTTCCCCTCCCGTTTCGCCCAACGGCG
>NW_017274954.1:2169342-2275295 GCF_001594065.2 Cyphomyrmex costatus | reverse complement strand
CCCGTTTCGCCCAACGGCGTCCCCCCCCCCTCCGCCCTCCTCCCCCGTCCGCACCGTTCCCGTTCCCAGCGCGCGCCTTTACTTTTAGGCTTCCCCAGCGTAATTACCACGTCTTGCGGTTTGCTAGCGGTTTGTCGGTGGGATCTACAGGTGGTCCCTCGTGGAAATCGTTCTAGGTAATATTCAGGGAACACGAGACAGTGCCACTCTTTCGTCTTTGCCGGCCGCGGCTTAATGCCTCGGAACCGCTTCGCGAAAATTTGCGATAACCGACTATCACCTGCAGTCTAATCACTTCTTGGAAGTGTCCTCTGCGGTTTTTCGATTCGCTATTCCGTCGGAATGGAAATACAAGCACGAATGTTGAAAAATGTATTTAACTTTTCGAAGGTCTTATTAGTAGTGTTTCATGAAAGTAATAAAAATATGTGAATCAATACATTCAGAAAATGTATTATCAATATAAATTGTAGAAGATTATTTGATGATAACTGTATATAGGTGTATTTTTTATTTGTAATAATATATATATTTATTAACGCTTTTTATACGTGTTAATAAATGAAATTTACAATGAAATAATCTTATATTTTTTGGGTACAATCTTATCTTCAAAATTGATTTTTAATTAGTTTAGCTCTCCTGCGATTGTTTAACTCACCTTGTGTGTGTAACGCGCGGATCATTTTCCAGTACCAATATATAATTGGCATTTCAACACGTTGGCGACTTGAAATACCTCGATTCGTATCGGTACCCATTGCATTCTCGGTTCATTCGTCGCACTCGAGTCGACTGCATTTCGTTCGAACGTAGAGCGCACGAACAGGTGGCATCGATTACCGTGGCATGTGCTCCGAAACTTCCGCGATTTTTTACCTCGGGGAGGTAATAAGGGTACACGCACGTAATCCACACGCGCGTGTAAATATAGCACCGCCAGAGTAATCTTGCCCAGGAACGAGGGGCTGGTCGATTTACGTCGAGAGGAACGCTCGCGTTTGGTTCGTGTTCGGTTCGATACGACGGTTTAATACTGGAAATAAAGATATTGATAAAGTGCTACGATTGCTGCAGAAACTTTACGATTTTTCACGGTAGATATTTCCGTTCGTTGGTGGCTTCTCCGTAGGTAGAAATTGCAGGAACATGTTTTTGATATGCTATTCGCGCATCATTATTTCGCGGCACAGTCACTATTTCGTATAAACTTACGCTGCTAATTGCTCTCGTATATTGTACATGTCTAGCGGAAAATTTGTAGGTGCAAGTTGCAACGTAAAAGCTAAGCAATCTCTACGGATGGTACGTTGAAGTCTATTTTATATTCATATGTGATTTATTTTTTTTTATTCTTGTTGCTTAGACATATTAAAACATTATATGTTTACAAAATTTTTCTACAGCATTTAATACAACATTTATTGTCTCGTGTTTTTTATTAATGCTTAATTAGCTGTCAATTTCTAGACATACTTTCGAGTAATTCCTGTAAAACGTAACTGACTGAAAGTGATCTCACTTGTTAGATTTGATAGTGTAATTGTTTTATATATACATATGTTTATGTATACATATATATGTTTTGCTCGAAGTTTTCTTTTCGTGAACGCTCAAATGTTTTCGATTGGATTTGCGTCAGAAAACTGTACTGGCCAGTCTGAAATTTTAATAGGCAGTGAAATTAATTGTCAAGATGTAATGAACAACACTGGGAGATTGGATGATACAAGCAGTGACGAAATAGGCCATTGAATGACATACATATATTTTCTTTTAATTCTCCTAAATCTTGCAAATATAATATACATAAATGCTATTGTGGGACAGATTTTTTAGATTGAAATATTGAAAAAAAAAAAAAAAAAGAAATTTATATACCGTTATACAGTACGAAAAAAGACAATATTAGTCTGAGAAGTGGTGCCAGACGTACTATTACCTAAAAATTACTTCAGTGCGAATCAGATTGCTACATTCAAGTGGGCGGACAGACATCACGTTCCCAACGGCTGTCTGCACCTTTTCATTGCAAACGTGTCTAAAACGCGTGAAAGATCGGGAGCCTACTACTCGACGCGCGAATATCACGAAGGCGTCTCGTCGAGGAAAGGGGGGGGGGGGGTCGATCCGACCTCGATACAAAGAAAGAGCGTTTCTACTCGCGAGTCATCGCTGGGGCTCGACGGACGTGCAGACGCGATGCACTTTGACTTTTACGCCGAAATAAACGTTTTATAATGATGCTGCAGTATCTCGGGAACTCGTTTCGTCCATTAGTCGACGGTGCACCTGTAGCGTGAAGCGAGTGTGGGGGTGTGCGCTCCGAGAAAGGGTTGGATTGCCGGGGATCGACCCTCTAATTTGTACTTCCCGAGGCGGACCTCGCTCCTCGGTTCAGGCCCGCTCGGGGTCAAAGCTTCAAATATAGCTCTTTAGCTACCTCTGACCGGATGTGGTCCGTAAAAAAGATAAATCGTATCTTTGGAGAATATAATTTTGTGCTTATATAATAGCAATCTAAAATACGAAACCGTGTGTCTCATATTATTATTTTGTATTATTTATATATTATATGACACACGCGTTAAATATTCTCTAATCAATTGATTATTTATGTTAAGCCTTTAAATATAATATTTTAAAAAGCGCTGATTTCGCAAAGTGCAGCGAAATTCTTGCTAATAGGTCATCGAGTAATTCCCTCCAGCGATAATTTCTCTGTCTTTTTTCGTGAGGAAAGTCCGGTGGCGATAACCTCTTGATGCACGGCCACGATCGCGCGGCAGTTAATGATTTCATACTTCGACACGAATCTTTCACGCGGCGCGAAACACGTATCGGTGAGGAGGAAAGATTCTTACTTTTCCCGTTCTTCGTCGTCGCGCGCTGCGGCACTGAATTCATAAAAGAACTCGGGGAATTTATCGCGACCGTATTTACTGCTCGACCGGTATGAATATTCAGCCGGCTTTATTTTACGTGCTCGCCGCTTCCTCGTGCGCGGCCAGGTCAAGGGTTAATGAAACTCGCCGAAAAAAATGCAAATAAGATGCCCGCCGCCGTGAATATCTCGACGCTGTTGCGCTCTTCTCTCTCTTGCCGCGGCGTCATCAGCCCTCGAAAGCCGCTCGTCCGCGGTGCACTGTAGGTCGATAAAAATATCCGAAAGCGCAAATTAGAGGCCCCGCCACGCTCGGCGAATTTGCCCGGCAACCTTTCACGTGGGTCTCGTACATGGCTCGGTCCCGTAATGACCCAAGGTACTTTCTACGAAATTTTATCGCGAACCAAATATATTGATGCTTCGGCCTTCGTTTCTCGAAAGATTATCGAATGATTAGATGAAATTCATGATTGAATGAAATTTTAGTCTGTTTTTTTTTTTTAATCAATAATTTGTTTTATGATAGCGATATAATGAGTGTTTTGCTGTTAGCGATTGAAAAATTCGATGGATGAGATACACTTTAATTTAAGTGTGTCGTTGATGAGATAATTAGAGCAATTATATTTTTTCAATAAATGAACGAGTGATTTCACGGTCACAATCTTATCGATATACGGCGCAAGTATTTTTCTTGGTATTGCAAGTACAATACAACTAACGGAAAGAGGGTCGAGAAGTTATTCGATTAAAATTATCGCAACTCAACAGGGATTTATGCAACGTGCTGCGCACGCACGCGTGTACTTGGAGAGGCCAGGTGCGTATAACACGACACGTTCTCGGCGAGTGCCATCTGGCAAGGTAGCGTTTCCGCAACCGGAAGCAGGATGTAAAACGATGCTAATTGATAAGTAGCGAAATCATCGAGCTGAGTGCACAAGAGGCGTTCACTTTTTAACGGGCAAATGTGACTAATTTGTTCGAGCAAAGTAGGGTAGAAACGGTGTTGTGTAAAAATTCATTAAAAGAGTTGGAAATATCTCTGAAAAATCACGGTTTAATTATTTTTACGAAATGCGATAATCAACAAATTTATAAATCAATTATAAACTTCAATAAAATAAAAAAAGATATATTTAAATTAATTGCCGTCACACAATGTCGTGTAATTGTATCATATATGAAATATGTATATTCGACGGAAATTTTAATTTGTACACATAATTAGATTTGGCAAAATTTCAAATATTCTGCTTCTAGATCCAGACGCGAATGCAGCTGCGATCGTAAACTTCTGTCTCGTTGTCGCGCAGTGTCGATTTTTAAATACTCTTTTGTTAACACTATAGATCGTGAAAGTGATTGTATCGCGGGTATGAAAGAGAGGAAACATTTGGAAAGTTATATTGCGCGATCGATGATTTACGTTGCTAATAAAGTTCTCCGAATTAACATAATACTCGACTGGGCCATTCGGCTTCGTAATCGCTTTTCCATATTTAACTCTGCAATAATATAACGTGATTTATTGTCACGCAGTCGTATCCATTTCAGAAAATTTTTCCAAATGTGTGTGTTGGTGTCTCTAAACCTTTGAATTCTTTAAGATTATTTTAAGCAAGCATTGCCTTTTTTCTAATAAATCTGTTCAATCCTACGCAATTGCGTCCGGTATGATTCCTTATTTTACATATAGAAAAAGTTCCCTTTTTACGCATTAGTTTCTTGAGTGTGTTGATGAAAAGTCGAAACCAGATGAGATTGGTACCGCCTCCACTTTCCGGGTCACGCAGATAATGCAACATGATTTATATCCACCTTGGACGTTGCAGGTTACCTATAAAGAATTCTCACCCGTGTGTAGGTATCGGTAACAGGCGTGTTAATTATCTTATTTTATTTTTATGTGAAAAGTTATATTATAGAGCTGCTCATAATTTACCGTTCGATCTACAGCCATAATTTTAATTTACTCGGATACTATACTTCATATGTTGTCGTTATGTTGCGTTATTTGGTTTTATGTAAAAACATTTCGAAGAAATGATTCAACAGTTATCCATCTTAAAATTTCATATATCGCAAAGAATCGTCGAAACAAATCGCGTTAACTGATGCAATCATCATCGAGCGATGGGATTAATGAAATCCGTATCTGCTTATTTCTCCTTACGATCGAAATCGCGCTTAACGATGTAAATAAAGTATCGACCGTAAAATAACAATTAAATAGTGATATACGGTCGGCGAGGATTGAAAGTCGACACTCGAGACATGTCTGTTGGCGCAATACCGTTATGATTTTTGTTCAGCGCGGTAGAGCATAATCAGCGCATTAATGTCAAAGCATTTTTCGGTAGCTTGTTCCATGATCCAAAATTTAATCTCACGATTTATTTGCGAATGCGCGGCTTTCGGCGCGCTGTACGCGCCATTAAAAATTCTACACCTTTAATATTGTATATAAAACGCGCGAAAGAATTTATATCCCTTATATTTATTCGACATCATCTCAAAAGAGAGTTTCTTTGACTCTTGGAAACGTCACGACATTCTCATCGCAAGTATCACGTCCGTATTTAACGGGCATGCTGTTTTGTTTCGACGAAAGCATATACTTGGGGGAGAGCAAGGTAGAGCCAGCAGGAATGGAATAAGTAGCGGTAAGAAAATCGGCGCCGGACTTTCAGCTTACCGGCTGCCGACTAATTAGGCGTAATTAAATCCGCGGAGGTCCATTCGCATCTGCTCCCGTGTCGGACGGATAATGGAAATCCCGCAGTGCTTATGGGTCGCGAGGAATGTATTGTGCAACCTTGATTCCATGGAGATCCTTATGAATTAGAATAAAGGGAAACACAAAATTCTTTGATTTCCTTATGATGTGAAAGAATATATCTGTGAAGAGTATTTATGAGAATTGTTTTGCATTTGTAATTTCGATATTTAATAAGAGTTCTCGATAGTTTTCGGGAGTTTTTTTAGTAATGACACTAAGAAGTTCTGTTTCTACCAATAAGAAGTATAAACAAAGCGAATTCTGATCATATAAATCATATAAATCAGAATTCTAGTTATCGTAATTGAATTTCTGGTTATTTCGATTAGATGTGTTTGATAGATTTAACTGTATCTCTGTCTGACTTGTAACCTTTCTAGTTGAATTTATACGAGAATTTTAATCAATGCAACAAGACTTTCTTTCCAGTGTACTTGTAATTTATGAGAAAATAGTCAATAGATATATCACTCTGCTTAACGGTTATATATCTATAAGATATTTATGTCTTTATACAAAAAAAATATTCTTTGTGTAAAAATAATCGCGCTAAAAGGAAGTATTTGACAATTTTTCTGAAAACATGAGAATACAACACGAATTGCGTAATATATATAATAATTAAAAAGTTCAAATATGTAGTTAAACGAAATGAATGTTTGTTATTAACGCATATTTTTTTTTTTTCATGGAACTTATATAAATGTAAATATAATGAGTGTGAAACATAAAAAATATATGACGATATTGTTAATACTATATAAGTCACTTTAAAATTAAGAACAAATTATAACTTCCCTATTGCGCAGTATTTTTCGATTGTTAAAAGGAAACCGCTAAAATGTGAAATTCCAGAATTTCTCTTATCTTACTGTCCAACGCTCTACAGCGGAATTAATTTAGTAAATTACATGAAGCAAGTGGAATCGAGGATCCAGAGGCGGATCATTTGTTGGGGAAACGATCCTATACTAAATATATAGTAGCCATTGAAAACGATCGTTTGTATTTTAAGATAAAGATTGAAAAAATTGAATATAGATACATATATTCCATAAGAGAAACATAGACTTGTCTCTTATAAAATTTAGTATCATTTATGATGTTTTTGTCTCTACACTTAATATATCGAATTTTTATTAAAAACTCGGAAAACTGAATCCGAACTTATTACATAATACGTTAACAATTTTATCACAATAATAATATCAATTCGCGAAATACATAAAATATAATCTAGTTGTATGAGGTGCGCGATAACTTCCTATGTCATCAAATTATAGTATATCTAATATTTCATCAAGAATAAGATAATTAATATACATGTTTCGCGATTAACTTTTTAGCCAATTTCAGTACATACGATGATTCAGTGTATGTAATTAGTTCCATTCGACGAAGAGGTTGCATGTTTAAGACACATTTATCATTTTTATTATTTACTTAAGCGTATACATATTTTTTAGCGTAGATAACAAAAGTAAATTCCATAATATCGTTTACATTGTCAGAGATTATCGTGGGTTATTCTTATTCCCGTCGGGGGGCAGTATCCAGCATCCGACGCGCAAATTCGCACCGCTTCTGTTCGGCGTGCGCGTAGAGAGTGGCCCCGCCAATTAAAAAGGAACATACACGGAATCCCGGAGTTTCTCCGTCCCTTTGATCGCCAGCCGACGACGCAGAAAATTAATTCGGCAAATTACGTGGCACGGATAAGCGAGTGAGAGCCGGGCAACGGCGCGGCGGGGTCATTCGGGGCTTCCATGATTCGCTGTAGCCGTGTCAGCGGCTCTCGTGTATTCGCATCTGCGAGCCTTTAACGATATGGAAGGTTACGCCGCATAACCGTCGGCTATCCGAAGTGCTCGAGTAACATTCCGAACATCCCACGAATGGTCACGCGATATTCCTCGGGGTCCTGAACATTCGTTTCTATAAGACGGTTGCATTATCCCGGAATCCGCCCGACGAATCGTCCTTTCCCACGAAGGATCCCCTTCTCGCTCCCTTCATTCTCCGGCTCTCGCCGCTCTACCTTCTTTAACACACCACGGTCTGGCATGCCCTTGCCGAAGAGAATTCGCGTGTGCATAACTCCCGTCATCCGATTAATTATCCGATGTCTAATTGCCGCAATAATTATGAGTGAGCAAAACGAGCAATAAAATGTAATCGTGCATACGTATCCAGCTTCGAGTCGTGGTTTATGTCTCTCGACTCGAGCGCTGAATAACAAGCTCGAGATCTTATCTCCATACTTAGAAGTACATTATGGAATTCGGAATAATTAATATGATAGCAAATATTGACGGAGTCGCCAAAAAATCAACTCATTTAGACCTTGCGTACATTACTAATGTATACATCAAATTTGAAGACACTATCTCTATTGAAATTATTTAATTCTATTCTGAGATCTCTGACATACGTAATAATGTAGATACATGTTATGGAAAAATAGTCAAAATTTGGAAAAAAATTAATTTTTTAGTATGAATTAAAAATTAAACAAAATTTCTTTTAATATGGTTCCAACAAATTCAAGTCTCAAGGGAATTAGAAAATGTTAAAAACAAGACATGTGTTTATGTATGAATACCGCGTTTGTTTTATTCTTCGAAGTTTACATAAACAGAATATAATTTGATATTAACTCAGGATTGACTAAACAGCAAATGTATCGCTATTTTGTATAATTCTTTTTAACGGAACTTTTTCTTTATAATTTACTACCACATTTTTGGATTCTGCGCACTGTGACGAATCTTTTGGACAGCCGAGGGAGAAATTATTAGAGCCGCGGGTAAGATTTGTAGAGAAGCTGGACGAACTCGTAAAGCATTCAGCTGGAAAGTACGAACCTGCGATGCCGAAAAAGAAAGGAACAAGGATCCTCCGGCTTTTTGAGCGAGCATAATTTTCAGCGGCATCGGCTTTTTCGTTGATGGGCAAACGACCATAAATAAATGCCGTTTTTACGGCTGCCAAATTGGGCATTTAAAGTACATTCGGATTTTACTGGTTGTAGAGAGCAGCGCGTCTTCTACGATGTGACCCTTCGGGAGCGTATCAACCTCTGGCGCCACCGAAACGAGGATTCCAATCCGCAAAAAGACAATCGCGAGTGTCGTTCGATCCAAACATTCGAATATCGCGTTTATTGAACCACTGAGTGCAAGAACTTGTTTTTTCTAAATCATTTGGATTCGATTTTACGACGCAGACTGTTTTGATTCTACCGATTATAGCAATTTTTTAATTTTACGAAACTTACAACATTTATGAATAATACCTGAATATGTAAGCCACTACGGTTGTTAGTGCGTGAATAATATGTATAATACGATAAAATATAATTTGTAAACAATTAGAATGCACTGACTAACCGAAGTCAACTGCAAACAATTAGACTTTGGATTTGAGTTCTCTTTAAAAATGAAGTAAAGGGAAAGAGTGATTTTGCTAAAATATCTAAAAATTTAATTAGATATAGATCTGAAAATAATTTTGTTGGACTATTCAAATAATTATATAGAATATTCAAATTGATTATTAGAATGTCAAAACTTTTTGCTTAGCAAGCTTGAATTTTCTATATAATTATTTTCAACAAAATTATGTAATTATGTTATTGCCTGTGTCCTTTTTCAAAAATTTCTCACGATGGAGGAATAGATTTGGTTTATTTTTTGATCGCATGACTACTGATTGGACTCATTGTACGATCATACTCATTGAAACCCTCAGATAGAACCTCGTTTCTCTTATTTCGCTGCGCCATTTGCCGGAGGTACCAATTTCTGGCGAACGAAATAATACCCGTAACGCATTGGCGTGCGTCGTATCGTAATCATCCAGATTTCCATAAAAAGAAACGGCGTCTGCCGTTATGATGCGAGGATCGCACATTTCAAGCACCTTAGATGACAAAGATTATATTCGTCGTCATTCTCGATAATTTCTTGATCGAAATGCAAATTTGGCCGCTTTAAACGTTACATTAAGTTCATGTTCATTCGCACGCTGTACGTCTATATATTAAACATAATAAAAAGTTACTGAAGAGATAATAAGATGTTTCACATTATAAACGTCGAGATTGCCCTTGCAGCGAGAAAATTGCCACGCTTGTTCGGCGAGAGCGTCGCTTATATGCGTTTATACCTCAGGCTGTCTTTCTTGCGCGTCCAAATATAAAACGCATTCGATGCGGCACCTTGTGGTCCTAGCTATACGTCATAAAATGCCTCACGGTGAAACTTACCGAGTATGCTTAAACTAGACCGCTATCGCCTTAGATAGCCTAGATAGAGAAAGGCTTGTAAGTTCTAATCTCGTCTGTTACGGAAAAGAGAGAGAGACGAAGAAGGAGGAATAAAAGACGAAGCGAGTCCGCTCACAGTGGCGCGTGCATTCCGATCTGCATCTCAAACGGTTCGATCGTGATTCGCATTCCACCCTTACATTCTAATGAAATGTTGTACGCGCGTCCGCGCGTAATGATGCGTTTCCACGCTTTGCGGGCGAAAGGAGACGCCGCGCCGCGCCGGCCGTGGAAAAATCGGCGTGCGTGCGTTCAAGCGCGAGTGCATGCGCGGCTCGGGATCGGCCGAGTGCTGACCGTGAATCGTCGATGAGGTGGATAATAAACGGGCACGCGTACGATCCGGGATATCGTATAGGCGCCTTCGGGAGAAAAAGCCTCGGCGACATGGAAGATACGCGCGGGATACGTTCGACGCGGCGGCCACCGGCTCTCGTTTGATGCGCCACGAATGAAAGATAATCGCCGCGCTCCGGGCGACGAAGGCGTCCACGCTCGGCGAGCGAGGCACACGCTCCGCCACGCTTCGCCATCCCCACCCGCGCCTTAAGGCACCTTCGCAGTGTCCGTTCGTTTGATGGCCTTGTTTGGCAGTAAGAACGAAGTAACGCGATCTCGCATTGATGAAATCAGATTCGTTTCTTCGGCTTTTTATATATAAATAATTAACACACGGCAAAACGTGACAATTTGACAAGATCGATTTGCTTCGTGTGTTAGACAAAAATATATGTGTGAACAGTAATACACTTAATTTTTTTTAATAACTAATGTTTTTAACTATATAACATAGTTTTATAATCTCAATCTATTGTACACTCTCTAAATCTGAATTAGTGGGTATTACTTCCAAGTATGCTATTGGTTAATCGATGAATTCATAGTAAAATTCAACTAAGGAACCAATAAAACGTGGAATCGCTAATCTATAAAAACCACAATTTTGCTTTAATATGAATTTAATATGATTGAAACTGACGTGCAAATATCGGTATTTTAATTTAAGCTTATAGACTCCTTTTCTTTTTTAGTTGAGAATTTTACTGCTTATTCAATGTGAAGTAATCCACTTGGTAATATGTGATTATTCACTGACTCAGATTTAGAGAGTAATTTAAATGTTCCTTTTTTTTGTATGTTGCAGGTAAGTCTATGAAGGGAGGACAGTGTTGACCAATTTTGGTGAGTCAAGAATCAAATTATTGTATGTGTCATTTTTTCTGTATCACAGCTCTGCTATTCTTTTAACATGAATCATATTTTATTGATGCGCCAATTTTTTTTATAGTTCAAATCATACAATATGAGAATTAATTCGATCATGGCTACGAGAATTATTTTCCGGTAATGCACACTTGGCCGCAGGGCGCTCATTATCCTTGCGTTAATGTATGGTCTTTTGATTTTAACGTTTCTGCCCGTTGGAAACTTTACGTTCTTCGGTTCCATCAGACTTTATG
The DNA here is from genome assembly GCF_001594065.2 of Cyphomyrmex costatus. Taxonomy (NCBI): domain Eukaryota; kingdom Metazoa; phylum Arthropoda; class Insecta; order Hymenoptera; family Formicidae; genus Cyphomyrmex; species Cyphomyrmex costatus. The sequence goes on along the minus strand of NW_017274954.1, from coordinate 2,263,839 downwards.
CGTGTTACGAGTGCGTTGTCTTACCGGTTCGTTAGCGACAGGTTCCACCTTGCGTCTTCGCCGTGAAGAGAAAGAGGTGAATTATCTTGCTCGTCGCCACATCTGCTTCTGTCTTATTCGTTAAGATTTCGCAGTACGCAACCGTCGCCATAGATTTCAGTAAATCCTTTCAATATTTTTATTACGCACCTTCGCTCGAACAAATAATACAAACGCTTCAGGGAAATTTGTAACTTATTATAGTAATATTATATAGATCGGACATAAGAAGAAAAGTTTTAATCTTTCGAAGGGATTTTGTAGATACAATCAATTTTGCTATAATTGGAGTGAAATTATTTGTTATTAAATGCGAGTTATTAAATATAACAAATTTATATTTCTTGTATATTAGAAATTCATTTTTTAGAAAAATGTTATAGTTTACATTTGCTAAATTAGTGAGAACATATTACTTCACAATTTCAACTAAACAAAGATTTCTATTGCTGACTTATAAAATAATGTGTTATGATTTTTAAATTAATTTGTAACTATTAATTAAGTCGTGTTTTTCAGCCATCGGTTTATAACATATGTAAGAATTTTATGGCACGAAAAAGACCATGTTGAAAATATTCCGGCGAAACAACAAAGTCTGTTATATTTATGTGTTTTGACTGTAATATGCGCGTTTTTTTTTTGTGCGCGGCTGCCTCGAGGAGATTACGCGAGTCCTCATTTCGCCACGCGCGGTTTCAAGAATATTTTACCTTAATCTCGACAAGTCACGTTCTACCACCATTTACCCACGCAATTTCATGCTCAATTTTTTTATTCACTTATATATAAAAGCAAATATATCAGAATACGTATATCAAGACCTTAATTCGATACGGGATAAATCGCCTTTTCCGTTTCGCATGAATAAACGAGAACATCCGATATCGCGACCTTTAACAGAATAACAATCAGAGGCTAGTAATCAATTGCGAATAATTTGCGAGAAAGAGCTAGAAAATGTATTGCTGCTACACCGTGACGTTAACGTTTGATCGAGACATTTTTTTTCGCGAAGAAATTTACTGCACGCCACAGTGGACGAATCCGCATACGTGTAGGAGAAGCCGGCGGCCACAACGTGCGTGTCCAGCCTCCACGGGGCGACCCAGTCGTTACGACTTCACGCTGACTTTTGCACGCACAAACTTGCGGGGCCGCCACGAGCGTTCGTGCAAATGAAACGTGGAACGCTACAAGTCCTGCTAAAGCGAGGAGGAGGCAGGCGGCAAAACGGAGCGAGTAAGAGCTGCCTCGAGCTGATCCAGTAAAATTGCGTAGGCAGATTACTCGAGTTGTTACCCCTGCCCATTACTTGCGCGCGTAGCACTTGGAGCGATCGACCGATCAGAAATCAAGGCTCGGATCGCGAGATTCCTCGGCTTTCACTCGGCGTTCCTGGACGATAGTAATTTCTTTCAAATCGGTTCCCATCGAAGAAGGTACCGAATATTTTGATTATCGACGCCCGTTCCCATAATGAAACGTTTGCGATCGCGCGATGCGAACAAGTTTGCGCTTGCGATTTCGCGATGCGATGGCGAGGAATTCTTGTTATACGATGTGGGTATAATCAGTTTGTCATTTTTTCCATTCTCCTCCGTCCTCTACAAATTGCAGATAATACGTGATCGGAATGATAATTTGACTGGGGATATTTCTACAACTGCAGAATTGCTTTTTAGTACAGTCGTGTTGCGCGCGTCAGACGTTTTTCTTTTATTAACCCAGGCGTTGTTGCGTGAAATACAACAGCTCAACCGCGAGAGGTGCCTTGCGTGCGTTTCGTAACGCACAGGCTCGCCGCAAATCCTCCGAAAATATCGCAACTCACGTTTCAGGAAACCATGATCGATAAACGTGTGCGCTTTCTCCCAACAGGTGGTCCTGCTTTTGCGAAGCACCCTGCTTCGGCTTTCCCGGTTGCCCTTCGACGCGGGGGTCCCCACCGCTCTGAGACTTTTATCCTTTGTAATCTTGGTGAGAGAGGCGGCATCCTCCGGGATTAAGAGTAGGCCCAGTCGAGATCGTGCTGACGCCGGGCACGCGCTTCATGCTGCGAAATAACGGTACCGGCACCGCACGAACCGCCCGTCCGAGATTTTAAATCTCTCTCTCTCTTTCTCCGTCCCCTCCCTTTCCTCTTGGCATAACCGCACGCCGTATGGCGACCAGCAAAAGCGGAAAGGGAGGAATTCCGCCGCACCTCCTCACAACAGATTGTCATCTGCAGGTGGACCGGCATGACGCTGGTGAAAAAGTGGCGCAGCGGTTAATCGTTGCGGCGAATTCGCGGAAGAAGTCGCACGATCTCGAGAGAAAATCTTGGGTCAGAGAAGATTGCTTTGAACAAAAGCGTATAAATATATTTCTCAGATAGCCTCTGCGTGTAAGGAAAGGACGGTTTTGTATCTAAAAATTTATTAGATACAAATCTGTGAACATATCTTATTGGACTGTCAAAATAATTATAGGACGCTCAAGTTGGTTACTAGAATGCCAGAAGCAATTTTTGTAGCATTAATCATAATGCTTGAGATCTTACGTAATTATTTTTATGGTTTAATGAAATTATTTTCAGGTTTGTATCTAACTAAATTTTTAGATATTTATCAGAATTAGTTTTTCTATACAAAAATTTTATTCTTTCTTACATTCTATATCTTAAGATTTTTTTTTAATGTAGAGTGTAAGAAGAGATTAGGAAGATTAGAAGATTTCTTGTGTTAGGTGAATTATTTAGATAACTGGATTAGCATTTGCGGATTACAAGTAGGATTAATATTGGCACTTGGAGATATAATACAATAGGTAACTATATTTTACAAATATGTTACAAATTTGTACTAACACTTTTCTCTATCATTAAAGTTCTTACCTCCGTCGTCTCGTTGATAAAGTTTTATAATAAGTACTTTGCCACCTATTTTATTCACAGATAATAAAACTTAACGGAGAGTTTATGATCTCGTTAAGTTAAATTACCGCGAATAAATAATCTCTGTTTCAGATTTTTTATACTTGTGTGACAATATAAGTCAAGAACAGGTTGCACACCATATAGTGTCCTGCGGCGAAAATTTCGCTTAATTTATGAGAAATTGCATGTTTTCTTTTTTTAATTAGCGACCTTACGTAAGCGTCAATGCGTATCTCGATAATTAAATATAATTGCCGAATTACGCTGCTCAACGCCAGCCGATTTAAAGGACACGTGCTTAATTGCAATCCAGATGGTACAGCGTTGGTAGAATTTCTGATTTTTATTCGAAATTATTTGTCCATCTTTGTATCTACGTGATTATCAAATGCATAAACTAATTTAAATCGAAGACTAACTGAGAAACTAATAATAAAATCTAAATTATATAAACAATTCTAATTTTGAGTTGTGCGGTTGGAGTTTCTCAAGTGAAGTTTCTTGGGTTCTTTATTGAAAATTTGAAACCCACAAAGTGCTGCGTGTTTCGACCTATTCTGGCACGATAAATCTTGACCGCATTGTGGGATCTGCCTGCCAACGCTACGCGATGGACGGTGTATCTTGATGGGTGCAATTATCCAAGGACGAGGAAGCGGCAGGTGATCCTTGCCCGTAGAAGGTATTAGCAGATACACCGATTTCGTCAGGTCGGTCTGGAGACTGGTAAAAACCTAAACTAGCAAATGCCTAGGATCTTAGGATGTCGGCCGACGTCTGTACCCTTCGCCGACCCATCTGCGCCATTTTCGGCAGGTGAAACGGAATATCGCGAAATGCCAGAGGAGAAAAAGGATTCGGCTATTCGTAGTCGCCGGACCGAGACGAATTTTGCGGCGAGACTCTCTCTAGCGAAGCTTTGTCCAAACCGCAGGACCAGATCAATATATTTTTTTGGTATTTGATAGGTTAAATAGAGGAATAGGCTGGAGTGGCTTAGCAAATCATCGAAATGCTAATCTCTCGCGAAAACGATCGAGGCTGGTCGAAAAGGTAAACTAGTAATTCTCTTATATTTATTTTAACGTCTTTGTCCTTTTTTGTGCCCGTATTTCAGGCATCAAATGTCGCACGTGAAAAGCACATGCGTGTTTATATCAAAGTATACGTTGTACTAAAAAAAAGAATAGATTTGAAAAAGTCGGTTACGATGTAGCTGTATATGACAGATGAATAATATGTTGCGTCGTATGTCAAATATAAATATTATCACGAGCATTCATGTTAATTCGTGCCGCTGCCGCTTTATCAGCATGCTTTACGAGCTCATGCAGACTAGTTATATATCGTCCCTGTTATTTCTCTCGTACGTGGAATTAGAGCAGGAACACGTTTAACTGCGAATGCTTTACATTATAGCGGCAGGTGCCCCCATTAAGGAATTCTTGAAACTAGTTTCTGCACTCGCGTTGTTGCGTGCTCGCGCTCGCGATCCCCATTATTGGCGGATCGTCCGCGCGACGTTAAATGAATCAGCCACGACCGTTTGACGTTTCGCATCCGCGTCTCTAGCAGGCCCGACGGGGATTTCGTGGATTATGCGGGCCCTCAGGGTGCCAATTTTAACTCTTTACGCGCGCTCCGGTGTCATTATACGGAATACATTGCGCTGTGAAATCTTAATTGGCAATTACCATAATGCGGCTGTTCTAATTTGTTGCAAATTGCTTCGCGGTTGGTGAAAGACCGATCTATTTCGATCTTTAACTTGCGATTTATCCTGCAACAAAAATTTTACGTACATATGAATCAGCTGTATTTGATACATTAGCAATTTACCTTTTTTTTTTTTCAATTATATAATTCTGTTTCTCTCTTTGAAATCGTCTGTGAAATTGTCTAAAATATTTTCATGATGTTAACAAGTATAAATAATGAAAATAAAGACACTATGTAGCTGGAACATTCGTGAGAATCGCGATGTAATAGCACGACAAAGAGGCACGTCAGAATAATTGCTGTTCTTGCCTCTTACATTCCCCTACCTTTCATCCGCTATCGAGCTGATCGCCACGCATGAATACTTTGCGAGTAAGTGGTCTGCGGAATTAAAGGAGACTCACGTTAGTACCAATAATTTACACGCTGTGCGGGTCTTCTTACGGGCGCGATGAAGGAAAAAAATAACGGCGCGCAATTTCTCTTAACGTTCAGCTACAAATTACATTACCGTGGCAAATGACCTATTACACGAATTCTCAATCTAGTTCCCCGGCTTGTTTCGCATCTCAATTATTCGCACGGACAGTTCGCGGCTTCTGGAAGGTATTCTTCGACGAGACGAATAAACGCTTTCAATCTGTCTGCACTTTTCTTTACGGCCGCATCATGATAGCCATCTTTTTAATTTTGCGTAATCAACATGACGGTGCAATCTCGTGACGATGCAACGGGTTTCACTGTCGTCTACATCATAAGAAAAGGCATTTCGATAATATAATCGTGAGCGAGAAAAAGTTGTTAGCGACTCTCTCTCTTTTTACGAGTTTCTCTCGATTTCTTTCCTTTTTATTCCTTCATTAGGTGATGATAGTTACTACATGTCTCAAAACGAGCTGCACCGCGAAATTACGAAGGGTCACGCTGGAATTTTTCATTTGTAAAATTATTTACACTTTTCCTACCTTTTGATGGCAGACGGAGAAACAACTTCTTCATCGTTGACTGTTTAAAATAGATACAGATTACATTAACAAATAGCTTACTACGCAATCATTGATTCCAGTTTGCGTGAGTGGATGTATTTATTACAAAATAGATTCTTTCCTAGATTTTAGGTCTATATATATGTGATGGATATCATTGAAAATATAATTAAATTATGTAATATGTAAATTTAAGAATAGGAGAAACATCATAGATAATATTTAAAAATATATTTTATTTTTAGTTCACAAGAGTTTTTCTTCATAAATATGTAGAATGTTACGTATATTATGCATTGCAAGATGTTTAAAAAAAGACACGAGTTATACATTATTCATTCGATCACTTAAAATGATCACTCGTTTCTAGATTTTATCGTGCTATATTTTTATTGATCACAGAGCTGTGTTCTTGAAGCTACTTGGACCGTTCATTCTGATTACGCGATCAAGTGTGCCATTACGCAATTATTCTAGTGTACCTTTATTACTCTGATAGTCTGCCAACATTCAAGACGTCCGTTCGACGATCCTGCCTAGTTCCGCAGGCAAGCGAACTTTTTTCAATATCTTAAACTCACACCTGCCGACCTTCTGATGAGTCTAAATTCTTAGTTGAGCCCTCAAGAACTAGGAATAGTCACGACTTTCTTTTGTACCGCCGTAATACATTTTGCAGACTCCTCAGTGTCATCTGTGCAGAATTTCAATTCATTTCTATTCGCTTTTTCCGCATAGAATCAGATAATCGATTGACAGTCGTGACTACGTTTTTTTAGAATTTGTATTACTTCTACTACAATATTTTTCGTTTGTATGGATTTTCTTCCGTGCGTACGACTTAAAAAATGACCATTTCGACGTAGCGATAGTTATTGTAAATTCGCGGTTTACTAAATTATCATTACCTTTGTAAAGCACAAAAGCTCTAGACTCGTGAGAACCGTCGGCAACAATGAATGACGATAATTTTCGGACAGTATCGATTGTGATTCACAGACTAGATCGTTTATCCCAAAAATATTCCTCTTTTCTGAAATCTTCTGAGATGTGTTGCAAAGACCGGCAATAGGTTTAATTCGAAGGAGGGATGCGAGTCCACGTGATGACCCATACCCGCTGCGAGAGGACGGGCTGCTTCGACGGACCGTCTCCCGCAGCGTCGAGACGTCCCGAAAACAATTTCCTTGTCACGCGGAAATAGTTCGATCTTCGCCCAGAGTTAGCCTGGGACCGACCCAAGGCACGTGCCTCGATCGATTCCCACGATTGCCTGTGGATGACCGCTTTTTTCTGCCTTCCCATTTTCAATCGTTGCAACTCTATGAATAGATACTAAGCGGATACGCATGGACTTTACGTAACCATCCACGTGTGAGGGCTCCATTGTCTTTTTTTTTTGCATACAGGATTCTGGCACGAATTTAATTCGTTCAGCACTGCTTTTCATATTACATAATCTCGCAAATTTTTTTCCTATAGGAAATAAATGAATAACTAAAATAAAGAGATAAATTAATATGCATATATTTCGAAGTCACGAGATTAATTCCGAATTATGTTATATAAAACGGCACTTTCTATCGATGCATTAAATTACAAGGCAAGTGTGACAAAGAGTAATGGTACTTCACCATTAAAGTTCCTAAAAGCGATCGCCGATGGATTGGTTATGAAATTGAACATTTTTTTCTGCCGCACAGATCGGATCATCATGTTAGGTTAGAGTAGTCGGCAACCTCGCCAAGTAATCGATGAAGTTATACACCAAAAGAGCAGCTGCCCGTCAATCATTGTCTCGAAATCGCCGACGTCCAAAGCTACACGCGACGTCGGTTACCTTGCATTCTGTATCGGGCGCTCTAGCACACTCTAGAACGTATAAACAGAACGATCTCGAACGTGTCTACTATTAATCTTGGCCGGGACGAGGAGTAGCTCTATTAATATTAAAGTAGGATCACTCCCCGTAAAAGAAGGTGTATCCTTATAAATTATCGCCTCCTCAAGTTGTGTCACTCGAGGTGGTTATCTTTTATTGTCAAGGGAATTGTTGACAAGAGATAATTATTTTTCGTGCTGCCCTTTGATCGAAATCGTAATCGAACGTCAACGTGTATACCATTCGCTCGACTGCAAGTTAATAAACAGACATCGCTAAAGCGAGTATCGAGAATCTATTTGCGTTGTGATGTGGAAAACTTCGAAGTACTGCTTAATCTTGGAGAAGATAATCAGCGACGTAAAGCCATTGCCATCGATGTGAAGAAGTAATATAAACATGTCGTACGATAAACTGTTAAGTTATCAGGTAAAACCCATGTGCATGGTGTTGGAACGAAAGATTTCAAGCAGCAAAGATTCCTTTTTTAAATATTATAAATAGAACTGATAAATGATAAATAACAGCTTAAATTTTATGATATTGACATTTTCAAGATGGGAATGTTATAGCTGATAATTGGATTTTATTCGGAAACCGAGATAAAGTACTTGACGCAAGATAAAGTCTTTTTCTGACGACATAAGTCGAAGTCGCTCATGAAACAAGAAATATAATCTTGTACTTATTAATTAATGCTAATTTCGGTGTCATGTAAGGTACGCCTTCCGCATACACCGAGCACGAGTCCCGTCCTCAAACTCCTGAATCGAATTCTACGATAATGAACGCAATTACGAGTTAATCTGCCGTGCGGTATCACGAGATCGCGAGCATTAACGGGCAACTTTCGCCAGCGCGCGCGACCGGTTCTCTTTGAATCCGAGAAATGTATGCAATCACTTTTGAAGACGAAGACTGTCGTATAACATAAATTGTCGACGATTTGGTTGCTGGCATGTCGACCGTCCAAAAATTTCGGGTCCTCCCTGTTCGTGATATATGTACTTGTCTATAACAGATACGTAATCATGCGTACTGCACGAAATAACCTCACACGCGGTTATGGAAGGTCTTACGCAATTATCCTGTCTTCTCGCCTTTAGCACGATGATTGAAGAAAAAAAAATACAATTTATTGGAAAGTGAATTTATTCGCAATAAATAGTACTTAGACTGTGCAATTCGTCAAGAATTTTCAAATGTGAAATCGAATTTTCAGTTTGATTCGCGCGACCGATAACTCGGCAATGGTTAGCGTTTGACAAATGGCAAGACGAATGTCATCCTGATCGCATCACGCATTCAGCTGAGGCTTATTTACGCATGGACGCGCGAGAAAATTACCGCGAAGGAATCAGCCTGTATATCGAAGAACACAAGTTGCAATTCGCGCACCGCGTCGCACGTTCATCCATAACGTTCCCCGGGACGAGACGCTTAAATCACACTTTAACGAGAAAGGAAAGTCGCGTATTACCGCATTACCATTGCCGGATGACGGGGCGGTACCAGCAGGCACGGTAGACCGTTAATTTCCGAACGATTCGTTATGCGACGGAGCATTATGAGGACTCGCATGCGCGTGATTCGCGATGCGCCACGTTGTTGTCGTCCATGCGATTCAACCTGACGCCAGATAAGACGCGGATGCAAATAGAGATTTCCAGCTGCGAGAGATGGATGACGCCGGCGGTGATAAATGGAAGTCGCAGCTCGCACGAACGACAGGATGACTACTCCGAATCCTGACGCTGTCGCGGACGTAACCAGTCATCCTTTTTTAGCACAACGCCTACGCAACGCCCGATAAACGGCGCATAGCAATCGATGGAGGAAATTCGAACAGCTGCTGGATCTTTCGATATTATTGTATAATATCTGGTACCAATTTACTCGCGAGAAGTATCTCGACGTTATTAATGTCACACGAAGACTGAACTTTTTCATAACTAATGGAAGTTTACGTTAAATACGACATATGTGGTACAACTCAAAGCACCAGAATATAAAAGTTTCATAGATTGTTCTGTCATTACGTCTGTACCTGTATAAAATTTGAACAATTTTCTTATTGGTTTAAAAGTTATTTAATTTTTTTGCTTACGCGTTGATCCTTATACTAAATGAAATCGAATTCTGTATTTTCTTGCAAATTCGATAGGAAAATAGTGTTGCGAATTAAATAAACATTTTTTTATAGATGTTAATAAAATTATTAATAATTGCGCTTCTCTCTCTCTCTTCTCTTAATAGAGCGTATTTACGGCAAAATTTCTTAATTAATATTAGCAAATCTTTTTTTAGCTGATATTTTTAGTTAATATTGTACAATCAAAATACCACTTTAATCCTTTCGTATCTCTGGATTTTCCAAAAGAAATGCGTTTTATAAGAAGATGGTTTATAGATTTTTAAGAGTGCTGATAATATTATATATTCTAAATTTATTATCAAAATTTAAAAAATAATAGATTCAAGATGGCTGTTATGAAAAACTGAAATATTGATATATTTAAAATATGATCTTACTTTTTTTAAATATATATAATGTATATTGTAGCATATACACGTACAAACACACACACATCCGCGCGCGCGTGCACGACTACTTGAAATATATTTAGAACGGTAAAAGTTCTCTGAATATAACAAATTGTGGGTTACGCACACTTTGATTACATTATAAATATTATAATAATTATCATAATAAAGTTGTAATCACATTTAAATAAGATTCTTCGATGTTAATTATATAATATATAATTAGCGATCGATTTTTCGACATCATATTCTTCATTATCTAAAAGTTTGATTTTTTTTACAAAGTTTAGAATTGTATTTTGTTGAAAATATTACGTTTCAAACTTTGCGATTTTTTATATGTAGTTTGAATCTTGTTCTTTAAGACAAGTCAAGATAAAAGTTGATAGGATTATACTTGTTTAAGAGTATAACTTTTTTGTACATGAAACATATGTCCCGAAAAAGTTAAATAAAAGCTCTACAAGTTTATATTTTTTAACGTAACGATGAATAGAGTATATTAAATGCGCATGTAAGTTAAATTAAAATTGATCATGCTCCTCGAACTTGTTACATCGAGGTCACGTGGAGTTTCGAAATTTGCTTTTGCGCGTTTAATAATAGAGTGGCGCCCGATGATGTTGCATTCGGCGTCCATCGGTCATTAAGGTTCCGATATTCATCTATCACTCGTAACTCATTCATTTGTCACTGTCGTCACGCATCGTAGACACCGCTGCATTCTGTTTAGCGTTTCGAGAACAGCGTTTACGTAATCATTTCCTTCAGTGGCGTACTTTCGATTCCAAATTAATCGACCGCGCTCGGTCGGAGATTAATTTTGGAATTAAGGGCACTGCGGGGTGTACGCCACGGGACGCGATATAAATTATCGCCAAAATTGCGCCAGATGCTAATGAGCGTAAGGCAGAAGTCTTCGTCTCTCGCATTGCTACTGTTCCGTAAGAATTAACGATTGGCACAGATGTCGCGTTGTCCGAGTGATTATCCAGCTGCCGGCTGTCGTTCGATTCTGATCAGTCGCATATTCAATGTACGATTGGATTATGCCGGATTGGAGCTGCCACCCATCATGTTGATTTCATTAAGAATTGCTGATTCTTGCCGTAATGCCCGTTAACGGTCATCTCGCATACCATTTTTTGTCTTCGTCGATAACAGGCCTGTAATTGCTTCGTCAGGCAGCGGCGATGCCTCTCGGCTATCAGCCGTGGATATCTACGCTGAGCAACGCGGTATTCTCGTTCTGAAAGAATCAAGGTTAGCGGAGCTTCTGCTTTTTGCAGTATCTTCGTGCATCGCCGTGAAAATTCTCGTTTTTCATCTTGCTGACAATCGCGCGGCATGTGGCATCTCAAACGCGGGGTTCTTTTGTTTCTTTAAGCGATCTTGTTACACCATGTGCTACGAGGATAAGGAAAATCAAAGAATAGGTAGCCAAACAATTAACTATTGACATACCAATTAAGCTTGTCATTGTTCTCGCGCGACGATAATATAGTTATCTTTATTTTTATATTATTTTCTGTAATTTACTTGAAAGTTTAGATTTTATCTTTTAATATGAAAGTTAACTTTATTGATAAGTTGAATTTAAAAGGTATTTTTAAATGTGTGTTACATTCCTTTTATTTATCGTGTAATACTTGAAAAGGGAAAAGTTTTTCATGTGATATAATACATAGTTTGCTTTTATATGTTGTGTAAAGCATAAACGTCGATTTAGATATTCGATAAAGAATGTTGAAGGCCATCAGTTTCTTGTTCTTGATACGATCGACGAACATAGTACGTGGAGCTATCAATTATTTCACACGTCAATGATGAATCTGCGAAGAAAGCACAGTCACTTATCTTTAACGGCCGTATTCTGACGCATCTGATCGAGATATCAAGCCGATTCTCGTTGATAAATGATTTACTCGCATGTTCTTTTTTTTGTCTTCTATGATTTTTAGCGCAAATTATAATTGCGAGATGTCTTTATGGAAATCTATCTGTGTAAAAGATATTAATTAATTATATTTAAAAAGGTACATGAATATCAGGAAAATGCAGATATTCTGGTTTCTTAAATAATGACAGTTTCTGAATTTAAAATCCGGGGTTGAATTCTGTCGGTTTAATTAAGGGCCAGTCGGACATTTGAATATTGATGCAGACAACCCAGAGACTCGGAAAGGAAGTATGCCATGCTTGTGACGACTGGACTGTCGTATCGCGCAATCGGCGATCATTATTCAGACGTTCAATTAAAGACTCGCTGGATCTCTAATTCGGCCGGCGCCGCGAGATTATTCCGATATCTTTTGTATCGATTGCTTCCAGGTAGGTCCGCCGTTTCACCTTGTGTGATGTGATGCACAGGGGCGGATTCAGCTGAAGAGAAATAACTTTTATTCCAAATGAAGAATACAGTTATGATTTCGAGCTTTTTCATATTTTATTACTTATTGTATTTACTGTGTTCTACGTATTCGTTTAATAATCCATATGGTTGATATTACGCATATTCATGATTAATTTATTAAAAAATTAAAATAAAGCGAACATGTTCACCATGATTCTTCCGAACGTTTTGTTCCACACTAGCAATATTGATCGTGTTATAGAGTACGGCGCGAAAAAATCATTACAATCGCTTCAGATAGCATAACGGAGCGTGATATAACTCCGTAGAGACTGCCTTTCGAGAGAGAGATCCACACGCAGTACATAAATCTATTAGGGCCGACAAGCCGATACGTAAAAATGCTCCTGGCCTGTTGGATCTAGGGGTCCAATCCGCCCCTGACAGTGCATCATCCATTGCCGAGCGGCGAGCGAGCGTGGGCGCACGTCGCCGTATCGATCTCGGGCTCTCTTCGACGAGGATTTCAGAGCACACTGTACTCTGCTGGGTGGTCTCCGAGGCGCGTACAACAATGAATCATATGTCGAGGAAAAGGATTTCGGTGTGACACGGGTACCGGCCCGGAATGCTCAGTACGGAGGACACGTAAAGACCGCGTGTACCCGGAACCGCGATCGGACGATCCTCTTGTGACTCACGATAAACGAGTTGGATAACCACACATACCCGAGTCAAACTTGCGAGCAAGACCACTTATTTTTAACCCCTTTCACGAAGGGCCTGTTTCGTGACTCGAATCGAAATCGAATGGCATTGCATTATTCGTGCGGTAAAAATATAGAGAAATGGCAGATAAATGTCAATGCAACAATTTAATCATATATTTTTTATTTGAGACCATATTAAAGAAATGTTATAGCTGAAATAAGTTTTATGTGATACACTATTTAAATATTCTTTTAATCTTTAGTATTAATTCAGTCATTCGTGTTCTGCATATTTAATATTATACTAGGAGCACCTAGCCAAACAATAGCTTTTATCTTTTGTTTTAATATACAACTTTACAAATACTTTCCAAGGATATTAAAGTATATGTGAGAATAACGTAATAATTTTTGTATACTTAATGAAAATTAATTTGGGACATAAATGTATATAGTGAAAAATAAAAAAATTATCGTATGTATATTATAAAGCTTATTCGCGATTATAGTGTTACTTGTTTGTGTTCTCTAATTTTGCGATTCCATTGAATATCAAAGTAGAGATAGTCATAGGGTTCCTTTGAAGCAAGTGTCCAGTCACTGAAATTACTCCTCGGAAGTACTGTCGTGGGTCTTCCGAGCGAACGCTCTCCCGCAACGACCAGACACAGCGAGCACCTAATTAAATTAGGCGCTCGCTGATAGATTTCAATCAGGCTCATACTGTGCTCGTCTCAGTGTAAATGTATGGGAGTCGCTTCGATCTACACGTCCCTAAAATTTAACGAGCAACCGACCGTCCACTTTCAGACTCCCGCAGCATGTCATTCTGTGTCTTCCCTCCTCCGTGCTGCAATTAATTAGTCCTCCGTCCGTCGTCCCTTTGCGCGACCGTCCACCCTTCGGTCCCTCTTAATTCGACCTAGGGGGAATCACAGTGCTGTGGGTAGACGTGACCTATGCGAGTAGTCGAGTCCCCGCGAGAGAGTCATAAGCGTCATCGTCGCTTTTCTTTCACGTCGCCGCTGCGCGTCGTCTGATCGATGAAACGTAGACACGCGGAAATTCGCCGTCGCGACGCCGCCGGTCGGTATAAACGGCTCCCTCGTGTGCCTCGCCTCGACTCGCAAATAGGCACTTCCGCCGGGTGCGAGAAAGTGTGTCGTGTAGATTAAATTAAGCCCGCTTTTTGCGAGGCTCCGACCGCTTTCGCAGCAGTCGCAGTTATCCTCGAGGCACCGCATCGTACAGAGTTAATCAAGCTGACAGTTCCCCTTATGCTAACTAATTTGCGCCAGTTTTTTGTGGGCTTTCGCCCTGAAATTACTTCGCACCCGCGTAACCCGCGCATTTGCGTCTCGTCGCCGCTTTGTATTCCTTTGGCGAAAGTCGGCGCAAAAAAGTTCGCGGTGATCGAGATAATGTGTAACCGTAATAATCTTACCCAATAATAACGTCTGCGATGATAAGCATTGAAAATATGAGACAAAGCGCCGATTACATACATGCGCTACATTGCGCGCTCTGTTAATCGCTTAATCTCTTACCTTTAAAGGAAAACGCTGTATCGTTATAGACATCGCATGCCGAAATCGATTTCAATAAATCGCATGTCTTTACGGGTACTTACGCGTCGTAAAAATATTTGGATCAAGTTATCGATTCAATCGTTCACGCAGCGGGACTCCAACGTCACATGATTATTCAGAGGAGATTCAGTTAGCCTTAATTCTGCAACCATCAGCCTTCATGTGCATTTCGAAAAATTAATGAAAGTTACGCGGTGATGCAATACGGATAATTGCGGCTCTTAAATCCCGGATAGAGAGGAAACGAACGAGAGGGCGGATTGCTGAAAAGGGGCAAGAGGAGGAATGAAGCGGGTGGTGGTACCACGGGCAGCTGGCGAAAAGGCATTTATTGCCCGTTGCACCATTTTACGGGTTCTTAATTCCTTTGCCGGCGTTATTTCGACGATAGGAAACAGCTCTCAAGAACGCCGCCAGGTCCTGTGGCAATCCTTTAGAGAAATTCACACTACCCTAAACACCCCTATACACAATGCTACTGGTAGGCTTTTATATCTCGGAAGCCGCTCTTTGTTGACACTCTTCGCTTCAAGGAGCTGCGTTCTTCTAACAAAATCATCCTTTCGAACAATTTTAGTTACGGTGACATTAGTGAGGTGCTTAAATATCTTATATGACACTTTATGGATCAACTAATACGATCAAACATACAATTCACATATAGGTGGAGCAAGGAAGGGGATTTACTTGAGTATAAAATATTGTAATCATTATTTTAGTTACATGTCTTTTTATAGTTATACAGCTTTTTGTAAAGGTGAAAAAGTGTACCCTCCCGTCTTTTATAATAAAAAGTTGAAATTGAAGAGATAGCAGTTGGAATTCTGTTTGAAAGTGATTTTAGAGCATAGAACTCTGCTAGATTTAACGAGAAATGTCGCTAGAATTGCGATATAAAAATTGGTAATTGTTGGAATTTGTTTTTAAATTACATTTATTGGTACAACTCGAGTAGTACTAGCGAAAATTGTGGTCAAAAAGGTGGAAATATTTATCTTTTTTTTTTTTCTTGTACTTTAGAAAGTATTGTGCTAGACTGGCCAAATTTTCGATTTTTTATTATAAAAAAATGTAGAAATCTTTTTTCATGTTCATAAGGAGCTGTATTACTATGAAAAGTGTTACTACTAACTTTACAAATTCTTTTTACATAAGCAACATCCTTTGGTTTATTTACAATCATTAAATCAATATCAAAAGCAATTGATTTCGTTGGATTAAGTGACAACTCAAATCGATAATTGTTTAGGTTATAATTAACGTATAACCAACAGTCTAGAAGAGTTATAATCCAGTACTGTTGAGTAGAAACTAGCACGTCGCTGCGCGAAAGTGTTACCAATCTGTTAAAGACCGGTCTGTTGTGATTTATGTACAAAAATTATCTACCGATGTATTTATAGGGTGATAACAAGAGCCCCGAATGCGTACTAATAATCATTCTTAATCGCTGTTAATTAATCTATCCGACGAGAGATGATTATTAAAATCTTCACGTAACGACGCGGAGGTTGCAATTTGCACGATAATATATTAAGACACTACTAAAAATTATTCTGGGTTTCCCCAACGGAATGCGTGATTGGTAATCTTGTTATCATGCAAACCCGTTCGAATCTTAAATTTATCACATTTATGTTCTTCAAGATAACGGTGCTGGCTTAAGATGGAAAACGTAAAATAATATGTGTACTTTGATTAAATGTTATCGTTTAATCCAAATTAAATGTTATCCTTTAATATAAATTCAAAAGTAAATTTAAAAAATGCGTCAATTGACGGCTTTGTAAATAAAGTTTTCAACTTTACCTTAGACTTTTTTACGTATGACGTTTTGTTAATTAGTTTTTGACGAAAATATTAAGATGTATTGTTAACCTGCATATATTTTGGAGCACAATATGCAACTTTTCCGCGCAGCCAAGTATCCAAGGTTCTGAAACATTGCCAACAAGGTCAGCAGTAGCAAAAAGTAGTAAGATTAAATGCTAAGTGTTACGCGGAAGTCTGTATAATGAAGAGGATAAATCATACAATTAGTAGCGTCAGTTACACGAGCCGTAATAAACTTTACAAAAATGTGGACATATAAATATGCTGATAGTGTTTTTAGCGGGCAGTCTCGTTTCCTTGAATAAGTTAGATCATTACATCGACCTTCAATCACTGTCTGCATATATCCTTGAAATTAATATCGTCTTTTATAATTAAATCCTTAAAAGGGGGAAAGATAGGAGATTTCTTTCACAAGTTAATGAAAAGTCAAAGAATTTTTCTTAAGAATCTTAATTATTTCTTTAGATTTATAGATAAGAAAGATATTATATATTTTTATTTGTAGTAGAAACACATGTTTCGATTGATCCTGCGGTTAATATCAGATCTCAGAACCAATAAAATCGTTTTACTTTTCTTGTTATATTATACACATACATTAATACATAGATATAATTTTTAAATCAGTCGTGATATTATTCTAGATAGAGTAACACCACGACTAATTTAATATTTTTTGTTGCTGAAAGAAATAAAGTTTCCTGTGGCAACTATATTCACTTTGCAATATTACTAGTGTTTCTGTCTAATTTTAAGCTAACTATTAAGATCTACAACTATCCATCTTTCTTTGAACATTTCACTCGCTCTATGCAATGGAAGCAAAATATTGTTGTGCAAAATATAATTTTTAGCTTTATTGAATTAATGAAGCCATTACAAATAAAGAGCTCAAATATTATTATAGAATAAAATAAAATCCAGAAATTTTAATTCTTATACTTATCACGATTTTACAAAACAAGCTTCGAGACGAAGGTCTTTTCATCGAAGATTATGTTTGACATGTACGAGCTGCGAATGTCATCTGGTATAAAAGCCACAATAAAATCGCGATTAGACGCCGAGGAGACGCGTTTTATCGTCGCGTATCGACTCGTCATTCCTCTCGAGATTTCGCTTTTACGAGGCGAGTGCGCAGCTCGTAACACAGGCAGCGACGAGTACGCGACCAACGAAGGCGCGAGTAGTTACCCGAGGCCGGCTGACCGGTAACGTTTCTCTGAACGATAAAAGTAACGTTGATTGCTGCATAGCCTCGGAGTACCGCGGCACAATGCGATTTCAATTTTATTATGCCAGCTGCGGGAGATAACCGCCGCCGGCGGTCGTAACTCACGCGGTATCCTTTAAGCTGTCTTCACGGTGAAACTGTGTCAAATCGGTAGAATAGCCCCCGCCGGATTCCTCTTCGTGCGAGGAGCATCGGCGCGTTCGATATAGAGGTAAACTCACCGATAATAACGCGACGGAACGCAGACTGCCGGAAGTTCGCGTGTTCTTTCTCTCTTTCTCTCTGACACGAATCGAGGATTTGCAGCGATCCAATCTCTTTCGCTCACTTACTGCATTGTAGATCTTGTTTAATGGTAATTGATCGTGAAATTGATCTTGGATGTTAGGAGAATTAGGAAAAGTGATACAAGATATAAATTAATTTACAGAATTATTATATTAATGTTATCTATAAAGACTCTATATAACAATCTTTTGATTGGCTCGCATTTTGTCAACTTCAATAAGTTACACCGAGAAAAATATTTAATATGAATAACCATGATTTTCTTGCTATGTGAATTACAAAAATTTGTTTATTTTTTAATTTTAACATTAAATTATCAATAAATTATATTAATTAACACTATCAATAAAATAATGGTTATACATATCAAATATTTTTTTCAGTGTGAAATGAATAAGATTATGTAAGTTAAAATGAGATAACATATATAAAAAATAATATACGTACCTTTTTTCATTCTTGTTTTAAAATAATTATTTATGGCTAGATTTTGTTATAGAGTCTCCATAATTGTGTATGATATAATAATCCAAAGTGTTATGTATAAATTAGATATAAATTAATTTATAGAATTATTGTTTAACATTACAAAAAATCTAAGATATTTTCAAACGTTATAGAATGATTCGTTAAAAAACGCATCTTTTATTTTTGGCATTATTCAAACGCCAGTATATACAAGCGAGCCTAATTGAACCCCGTGCTTAGTATATAGAATTTTAATTGAGCCATCGATTTCCAAATGACCGCAGCGAATGCTAGCAGTTTGACAAATATCTCTGGCGCACAACGGCAGGCAACCGCCACCTTCGAAACAGAAAAAGAAGCGCCTGGTAATTTATTCAAATACGCGCATTGATATACAAATGGAACGTAATTACTGTTAACGTGCACGAGAACGCGAATATCCATAGCCTCGCAGCGATCCCAAGGATTTTAAATCGTCGATCGATTAATATCCATCCGACGAAACCACCTGGCTTCGTGTAATAGCCACGCGAAATCTACATGTTACATAGTCGAGTACAACAATAAATAATTAAAATCGCGCGCTCGCGACCGTGCGCGTTACTTCGTTTCTTTAGGCCGGCACCGAAATTACTTGAGCGTGAATATCCCGAGGAGATCTCGTGTCGCCCGACTTAATTAGTTTTGCGCTCGCATTAATGGCGGTCGCATAATCTCGTACTTTATTGCTCTTTCGGCAGGTGGATATATCTGATAGAGTGAGAGAGAGAGAGAAAGAGAGAGTTGCGCGAGTACACAAGATAGCTCCCGTTAAAGTTATTCCTCGGGCGATTAGCCACCGCTGCGCCGTGGCGTCCGCGATTTTTGATTCGACACAAAGCTGGCCCGACCAACGATCGGGGAACGCGCTAAATTGCACGCCGTGGGGTGAATTAAAACGATTGCCTATACGTTGCGTATCGTCGCTGATGAACATTTCAAAGTTTATCTTGCTTGTATGATCGCCCCGGGAACGATCTCATGAATCTGTCATGGTGCACGAAAACGCTCTTTGGCATTGTCGAACTTTCACATCTATTTTTCGCTTCGATATTCCAGAGTTATTGTACATGATGTGTGTGAGGATTCACTTAATGAGGAGAAGCAATTAAGAGGAACCGCATCCGTTGCCGCTTCTCATTTCACATTTTGTTCCGTAACATCAAAACCTTCATGACGTTCAATTTGTCTCTCTTCTTCGTCCGCGCCGCCGCGCCGTCTTCGCAGCTTGGTCATTGCGCGTTTTATTGTCGATTATTTGTTCTTTCGAACAAAATTACGTACCAAGCATACCGATCTTGCTGGCCAAGAAGAAGCGTAGTAATTGCTTTCGGTTGTTACGTGAGAGCGCGAGTGTACTCGAACGTCGACAACACAATGTTGCTGGAATTGTAGATGAGAACGCGCAAAACGTTCGTCATTCCGTGCTGCTATGGTAATGAGAAACGGTATTTTTTATCCGCGCCACCTGGCATTCCTTCTTGCTTTGTACCGACTTGCGAGTATACCGATGATTCTCCTCGGAGACTAATTAACTTGTCGTTGTGGCCAACATCGGCATGATGCACGACGCTGATTGGGTTCTAACTGCAATTTCAATAAGTCTGTCAATATCTTTGAAATTATATATAAATAAGAAAATGTGTACGCGCGCGCGTGGGCCTGCATCGTTTTCAGTGTCGCGTGAGAGCGTTCTCTCATTTTTCATCTACACACGTACGCTTTCTCACGCACACTCGCAGGCGCTTTACGGCGGATAAATTGTACGGGATGCGTGCGTGATTTATATACCGAGTTTTCAGGAAGTCGTGCGAGTACAAAGCGCTCAGTCGCCAATCAGCGGCGAGTCAGAGTAGAGATGTTACGGCGGTATCGTGCACGCCGGTGAGCGTTTCTCCGTGAGCTGACGGTGCTCGACATCCGGTCGATAAACCGCTCTAAAAACCGCACCGCTGATCTCGCGGCTCTCTAACGGATGGTGCACGGGAAAAACGGAGTTAATGATAACACCAACGTTTGGACGCGTTTCTTGGGGTTGCACCTCGGCGTTTTCTCGGGAAAACGCTTGGCTGCGTCGCAGGAAAAACGCAGATTGTAATGCGGCCGAATTTCTTCCTTTCAATTTTCCCCACTTTCTTCGATAACATCAAAATTATGAGCGCAATTTCGCGCACTCGTGATAATAAACTGACAAAACGTTTTCTCCCAATTAAATTGTTTTTTTTTTTACTGATTATAGTGTTATAGTAACCAATTTTAGATTTCTAATGTCTGTCTCTATCAACTTGCCGATTAACTTTGATCTCGATTCATCTTTTTTTTTTAATTTTACGAATTAGAAAAAGTTAAAAAGTAAATTGAGAACCGAGATTGAAATTAATCTACATTGATGGAAACAGACATAAAAAAACTGATTTCAGTTTTTATCCATACTTTCTCTTTCTATAAAGTTTTTTTTTTTCCATTAATTCATGTACGAGACACTACCGTGTCTCCTGATACTCCTGGACGGATAAGAGAATTTCTATGCTAAACTTTATGGATGAGGACTATCGGTTCTATTTATGTAACGGCCGAGCAAACAAATATCATTCGAATGAGTTTATCCTTACCAATTATCGGACATAGTCCGAACACTCCGTTGAATCCTCTTACGTTCTGAATTCAGAATGTTCCACGAGGACAGATAAGCTAAAAGCAAGGAAGCGACCGCACGGATCTACGTTGATCGTGCATGTATATTTATGACACGTGCGATTCTTCCCGTTGCGACGCGTGACAGTCTGCCTACCAATGCTAATGGAGTTTCGAAACGAACGTACGCTTTCCGCTGACGAAGATCTATGTAAACGAACGGCCGAGGTGACCGCAAAAGCACGCGCGGTGCCAAGTATAAGTAAAATCGTGATTTTACGTCGTCCGCGAGAAGAACGCTGATAGTTCGCTTCTTCATTAACGGCGGTTTCGCGTGGGATGTCGAAAAATAAACTACTAAAAATAACCGTCGGAGAATATTTTTTTGCAAGAAATTCACGAAGCTATGCGAGATGGGCTTGGATAATATCACATATTCGCTTTAAGGAGGTTTTATTTAAAAGGAGGCTGAATAACATTGGCTAAAAATATATCAGTGAAAAAAGTCAACATGGGTTAATATCGTTTAAAGAATTTTGTCATAAATACGCCCTGAGATCAATTGCAAAAAATAAAATTAATTATTTGATTTTTAATGGCTTAGGATTATCACACACAAAATTACATAAGCTTAACCATAACGTTAAGATCAATGAGCATCTTATGTAAATCGACATGGCATCTTTATGTTGGATGCTATTGATTCAGCAGCTTTGTGCTATGGTTATGCAGCTTATGTCACTTTGTGTGTGATTGCCCTTAAGTATGCTGTTTCATTTGTGCGTCTTATCGTACATTGAGAAAAGAAAATCTTAATACAAAGAAAATATATTTAATACAAAAAAAGTATACTTGTGTTAAGTAAATTTTCTTTGTATTATACGATATTTTTTCTTTCAGTGTACGACAAATATGTGCAGGACAAAGAGGTCCTCAGAACTTTCTATTCTGTAGCTAATCAACAGGCTTGAAAAGTTTGTCGTACGATAAAAACGCACAATACGTTAAGCATAATCAAAGTTTTTCGTTTCATGAAAGGAAAGACTCTATGGTTGATTCTCTTAGGCTTTATATACGGTTCGTTATACAAAGATGTGTGCACCCATTCTTATGCGCAATTACCTTATTTTACTGCGATTTTAGGTAAGTCGCAATTTTGCATCGATTTTGATCGATGCAAGGGTGGAGAGGTATACATGCACAAAAAGCCATAGTACAATTTTCGTATTGCCACGTACATATACGAGCGAGAGAGTCCGTAATCGACTGCCGTAATTTTCCCATTAATAATATCACGAAATCGATAAATTATTATACAACATCTATCCTCAATGATTAATGGCTGCGATCGAAGTACCTCCGCGCCCTTACATTGCCCATGGATCACTACCACGTACGCGCGGCCGAACACATTACCTTTTACCACGAACGATATTTCACCCATCTAAACCGTTCGAATATTCATTAATGAAACACACGCGGGGTGTGCTTGCACGTTGATGGAAAACACGGCCTTTAAAAAGTGAGCGCTTAAGAAGGATCTCTACGAAGGGTCTCGGTGGGAAAGGGAGACAGCGGGACTTAACGTGGCGCCTACGACGACGTTTCCACCTACGCGATCTTCCCAGGATACGCGGATAAAGCAGGGATTCGTTTCACAGATTCATTAATATCCCGCGTTATTAATAGAGGACACGCTCTGGGTATAAAGGGCTCATAAATACGGCGGCGGGGAGCGCGAGTGTGGGTGTTCGGTGGCCGCCCATGTCGATTGGCGTGCGGTCCGCCCGAAGTAACAATTTAATTACAGCACGGGCTCGATATGTATAGCAGCCACCCACGGTAAATTGATTTCGCCACGGTATTAAGCCAGCGGACAGCCTCGGATTTATAGGAGCCCGGATACGCATACCCGGCAGCGCTAAACGGTAGTCGGCGAATAGAGTTCGCCCGTGTTGTAATTAAGGAGTTCCTGCGAATTAGCGAATTCGTTCCGAGTTATATGTACCGTGTCGAATACTCATTGTTTTTGCGCCGCGATATGCGTATCTTCTTCGCTGCGAGAAAATTTCGAGCGATCGCACTTTCTCGGTTGCGTTTCGTGCGAATGAACCATTATATCGTGGTAGGCACATTTAGGCTGAAATGTATGATATGTGGTAAAGATAATTTTTCAAGCAGAAAATATATCTTGACATTCATAAATCGCGATTTTTATTATATTTTACAAAAAGGATTTTTTTTTCAAATTTATTTAAAAGTAATTAATATGTATCATGAATTATTAATATCTTTCCAAATATTTAGACGCAAAGTTATTATTTGAACAGAGATATTATTATTTTGTACTTATCAGGTATTATTTTAAATATCTTGCCAAAATCGTGGTATTATTTTATTAACTTATAAATTATCTATGATAACGTTTTATAAAGCAGCTAAAGTTAAATAAGGATTACGTCTTGAATGCGATAAGAACGCCTCGTCTCGCGTACCAGTGAACAATCAGTGTTTTGCAAGAACGACGCGCGTGCAAAATGGTTTAGTTTCGCGATATCTTACAAAATACTAGCCGGTACGAAAATGGTGATTGTGTCACACGGTTTTTTGTCTCACGTGTAACACGATGATTTATGAATTCTTATCAGCTCGTACGAGATTTGTGAATGTAGGTTTTGTTTTTGTACGTTCTACATATTTTGCCAAACTTTTTTCTCTCCTTCAAGATACTGATCATACACGACTTTTGAGACAAGAAGCGTTCAGGTTTTTGAAACAATCTCATGCTCTGGATACGTCGGTCCTACCGACTCAGATTCAGGACGAGAGAGCCGGTTACACCGTTGATCATAATATATGGAGATTGTCGAGGCGTTTACAAAGTCGGTCATGCAGTCGATCGATTGAGCGATTTTTTCCGGTACATAGCTTAATTGCGTACTCCTCGACGAGGCAATGAAACTGATCGTTCGGATAATGAAGTAATTTACTGCGACTCGCGGTGGAAAGCGGTTGTAATGTGTCCAGATTTACTTCGTTACAAAAATTGCACGTTATTACGTCTTTATATCGTTACCTCGCAACACGTTTGAGCCTCTTCTTCATTTCACCATCGTGCCTCGCGCTTGTCCCGTAAACGATCTGAAATATCGCAGTGACACAGATTCAGCGTCTTCAATCGCTTGCACCCTGCATTCTGTCACTTCCGGCCCGGTTACGAAAGATCATTTGTACCTGCCGATGCAGCGATGGCGCAGACCCGAAGCTCGCTTAAGAATAATTCCCTCTGCAGTCGGCACGTTTATTGTACCTTCGAATGAATGGCCGATAGAGGGGCTTAAACCCTAATCCATGGTATTAAGTAAAACCCGTCCACGTTTTCCGGGTGATTCATACCGTAGTACCGTGTATCGACGAACGGGGACAGGTAGTCTCACCCGCCGTGTGAGATCTATATCGCACGCCGTTTTCACTGAGGACCCATTTGGGATTACCGTCGATCCCGCTCTCGCGCTCGAGTAAATATTTGTCCTTGTTACACTCTCGTGTATCGTCCACGCGCGTTCGCGGGCGGTAAATTCTCAGTTCTGCGACGCAGAAAAATATATCCGATCCGAGGATTTGCGAGATCCTGGCCAGATCCCGTTTTCTCTAAAGAAAAAAAGAGAAGGAAAGGAGAGAGAAAAAGAGAATTATAAAGGACCAGGTGGTGACGTCGAGCTGTACGAATGAATGCAAGAGAAAATGGCGAAGACGACAAAACGAGCGTTTCGAAGATTCGTCGCGTGCACGTAACTGCGCGCACGAGGTAGAAAATGATTGCATTCGTCCCTAATTTAGCTTGATTATTAATTAGGAATATCATTTACTTCTTACTTACGCACTTTTGATATCAAAAGATCATGCATACCAAGTAGTATATATTCAAGAACGTACACGCAATCCCTGTATAATCATTACGCGTAATTAAGTATCGCAAAGGCTCACTTATTATGATTCCTCAACTTGCTTTTGCTTCGGTTCCAAATTTTTGGTAATAGCAGCACAAATTGGAACCTCAAAGCGAACTCACGGTTGCATCAAATTATAGTCGATTAAAGGGACAGACGGGCCCAACGCTTAATTAAGACAGAACCGGATAGGATTTTTAAATTTTAATAAGTGAGTCGGTAGCGATCTTCCACCGCGACCGAAAACAGAAATTAAGCAATTACGTCATTATTAAGAGGAAGGTTCGACCGGTCGCGACAGGTTAGTCCGGATTTGTTGCTGTCTCGTCGTAAGAGTTTGTCTAGACTGGCAAATGAATGGCGGGTAATTATATTGTTTTAGGGAAGACTTCGTGGTTGGTCGAAACCGTGCTTATAAAATCCCCTCAATCCTCCAGCCGACATCGTTTTCGTTTTGAAGGCCTCGATGGAAACCAAAGATAAACATTCGCGAGCTTAAACGAGCCGTGTCCGCGTTTTACTGTAGAAAACGCGCTAATAAATTGTACGCCTAACGAATGTAGAAAACCACATGATTGTAAATACTGCATATAGCGTGTTAGAAAGATTTAATATTCTATAAAGTCTGCAATATTAATCATACGGCGAAAGTAACAATAAAGTATCTGTGTGTGCCATAGATAATGAATAAATTTTTATTTTTATGACGCTTGCAATTTCTAAGAAAAAATATGATTAACATTGTTTAAAAGTTCATAACCAAATTTTTACTTTAGTAAATTTAAATTAAATTTACAAATTTATGTTTGCTTTATAAATGGTGAACGTATTTTATTAAAAAATAATTATTAATTTTTGGTATAATTTATTTTTTTTATAAAATATTTTTTATAAAGTGTTCTCGTGTTTGTTATATATTTTATTAAAATAAGTTATAACGGCCTCTCTATACACGTATTTTATATATAAATGAAGCTTATATTTTATTCTCATAGAATACATTTCTAGCTGAATTTAAAGAGCAATAGTTTATTCAGTGCGGTTTCTTTAAACGATTTGTTTCATCTTTTTGAATACAAATGTTTTTAATAGTGGTCTTGGTCTGAACAAGCATTTTTCACAGCAATAGGCATAATGACAAGACAAAATAGTTTTGTCGCAGACAAAGATCGTTATTTGTAGTCAATAATGCCTGAGTGATTTTACGAAAAATGTAGAGAAAGCAATGAAAGAATGATACATTGGCCTTACGCATTGACCATTAGGCGGTATTCCGTCTCTTTTCCTAATCTGTGTAACATCCGTTCAGTCGGCGTGTCATACAAGCTTCTTTGAGGTTCGAACTTCAAAGAAATGCATTCTAACGCAGCTAAACATTATGCAATCTAACATTCAATAGCATTTTTACGGTTGAAATATGATAGTCATAAACGTAACCAAAAGGAAAAGGAGGAAAAAAAACAAGGAATTTCTCTTACAATACCAATAGAAAGCATAGTAATTCTTATATAGTATTTCACTTAGTAATACAACTGCAGAACAGAGACTGATTGATAAATAAATATATGTATATATTCTGTATATATAATGAATATAATTTTCGATAAATTTAATGAACTCTGTGAAATCCATAATGTGAAATCTCCACTTGCGAATGTAAAACGAGGACATTTAAAAGTATGATAGCGGTGCATAAGTAATTTGCGGGTATAATAAGTGCATTTTGTTAACTACGAAGCTGCCAAATGAGGAAATAATCGCTGCAAGAAGCGTTTCCTCTCATTACTGCAAAAGCTATGCTTTTGATTTTTTTCTAATGCAAAGAAGTGACCGGTGAACTCTCTCTCTCTCTCTTTCTCTAATATTTTTGACAAATATTCTGGAAAGAAAGCTCGTAACGTGTCAGTTCTAAAAGGCCAGTGGCAATGCTACATGTGGTAATTTTGAATTCTTCTACGGCGTATCTATAATTATTAATTAGCACTCAGCATTGATAACTTCATTGTTATCAAGTGATTTTTGCGTTTACTCTTTTTTTTTATTCGATACTGACGTCGTATTTGAATATGAGATTTAAGAAAAGACACGATTTCTCTTTTAAAGTTTCCGAACCAGTGATCGCTGTAGACATCTTATATAAATTAGACTAGTAACAATTAAGTAGGAAAATTTATGTGCATGATACAATGTAGTAGTGAAATTTACTGATATGATGTCTTTATTACCTCGAGAGGCAATTCTATAAAACGTTAACAAGAAATACGAGTAGAATTAACATACTTGATAATTATAATGTATGTCAGTAAGAAAAATGATTTAATCAGTGGATGTAATAAGTTTTGAGATATTCAGTATAATTTAATAATATTGAAAAGCGTTTCAGATTTGCGTAAAATAATCATAGTTACATAAACTATGGATTACACCTAAAAATGCATTTCTATTTAATTAGCATATATTAATGATTCATACTTAACGTTGTTTTTTTATGATTGCTGTCATTCTTTATCAGCTGAAAATTGGCATTCTTAATTCGATTATGAATCAGAGAAATTATAGAAGATTTATTTAAATCCGTTATCGTACTTTCTTGAGAATATTTCATGATACGATGGATCTGGCCAGTATATTTAAAATCGATTCAGACTCAGAAAAAAATATGCTGCTTATATTTCTATTAATAATTAAATATCAAATTGACTAATAAGTGATTTATTTCTAGCAAAGTTTAAAATGTAAAAATCGATATGCGTCAGCGGATATAAACGTTGAATATAAATATCGTGATGTAAAGTCCAATCACACACGCAGCCGTTTGGGTTTAATAACTTGAGAACAGGTGTGTTCGTCGCGATTTCACGCGTAATGAACTTTTTATATCGCGCACAACGCGACGGGTAATTTCTCAATATCAGTAGGTATCAATTAATCTTATTTCTTTACTTTTTATGAAACGGTAATAAAATATTATACTTTGCATCTCTCCCGTAAGAGTGGATGAAAGGAATTTTTCGAGCGACGGAATCTTTCTCCCGTAATGAAAATACTGGAATCGGGGTCGCCGTCATCGAGACATCACGAAGTTTCGCAGCAAGCACGACAGGTTGTCAAGAAAGAAAAAACACTTCTACCGAAACCACGTTTAATATCGCCGACAACTGGTAGCCACAGACGGGGCTACGTTGGGCCATTGGTAGATCCGGCTTTAACCAGTGACTGCCGCCCGGGCCATCATCCCTACTGAGGACCTACAGCAGCGCGTCGTGCCACTCGAATGTATTTACGTGTTTCGGAATGTTATTATAAGTGGAAACACTCGTGAG
Organism: Cyphomyrmex costatus; assembly: GCF_001594065.2. Classification (NCBI taxonomy): domain Eukaryota; kingdom Metazoa; phylum Arthropoda; class Insecta; order Hymenoptera; family Formicidae; genus Cyphomyrmex; species Cyphomyrmex costatus. The sequence goes on along the minus strand of NW_017274954.1, from coordinate 2,235,325 downwards.
ACCCTCTTTCCGGCCCTCCCAACGATCACGATCAGTTCCCCTCTCTCCTCTTCTACACATTGAATCTATACGGATGCGAAAAGATGGAATTTGTTCTGTAGAATTTAATGGCATCGAATGACCCATCGTTTCGGAAACAGTTCTTATAAATTGCATCTCTCTCTTCTTTTTATGAGATTTCGATACATAGTTGTGTGTCTTTTCCTGTCTAAATGTCTAAAAACCTTGTACTTTATTATGTTGTTAAACTAAAGAATCAAAAAGTTATGCTACTTCTTCCATCTCCTAGTAATTTAATTAAATTGTGAGATAGTATATCTGTTTATATAATACAAACAACATGACTATTCAAATACAAAGGTTTGTTAATTAATCCGTGTAAATGGATATCGGGATCAATTTCAAATTAAAAACAGTTATAATTTTTCTAGTTTTTGGTGTGAATTTCTTCATTATAATCCGCTTTAAATTTTCTTTTCTTTAAGCAACAAAGAACTTTAATGCAAAGTGAAAAATAAAATTATTTTGTTTTTATTCTTAGATTTTTAGAAGGAACCTTGTGAAACGTAGTAGTAACGAGATGAAAAATTATTGACAGAAGAGTCAATCCTACTAAGCTATTCAATATTTATTGTAAAAAGGGGGATATCTCGTTCTTTCACTGAAACATTTTAATATTTTCTTAATTTTTAACTACAATGTACGTGTTTAAGCATGTCTGCTTAACTATTAATTTATCATCCAGTCCGGTGGTTGCCGTCTTCCGGTAACGAATGCATCGTTGCGCACAATAATATTCGCAGGGAAAAAAAAATCCTTTGTCCGTACTCGCGTCCCCGGGGCCCATCGTAATTCGCGGAATTTTTTCGGCAGCATGATCACGACGCACCCGCCTTGAAGATCCGCCTCTTAACGAGCAGCGTACACCGACTCCGTATGCCTCTACGTCGAAGAAGCGGCTCGCAATTAGCGCTCTGATGCAACTCTGCGATCGGCACTCTTCGCGATCTTCACGAACACGAGGCACATGCCGATAAAATTCTCAATAATACGATTCGACTGTCAGCTGATACCCGGACCGTCGACATGGGCGGTCGAGCCCAGTCGCCGTTGCGATCGGCAGAAAACTCGTGTTTGTTTGTGCGAGAAGGGAGGTACCGATACGCGACTGATAAGCCAGTCGAGTTAATAAATATATCAACCTTTTACCGTCGAGATTCGTCCTGCTTTCGCTTTTTTGCAGTTTATTATCGTTCACGAACGATGAAAACGAACATGTGAGAGATAGAGAACTAGTGAGCAAAATGAACGGGTGACCGAGTAAGTTCGTTCGAAATCTTGTTTATGGAATACACCTGCCTGAATAACAATGTTAACGATGGGACAGAATTGTGTTTCTCTTTTTGTTGCGTTCGGTGGCCATTATTGCGTGTGCGTTCAGGAGCCAAGATTTCTCGTGAGCGATAAGCTGTAATCAGATTTCGCCGACGTTGAAATATTGGTAAATCTTTTAACGTACTCAATAACACGGTCATGAGATATCACGTCATCAATTCTCTTATATTGCAATGACGAACATTCCTATTACGATACTTGATTTGTGACGGAATATTCTGAAAGATATGTGAACGCAACTATTATTATCATTATATTAAAGGCGACGCCTTTAATATAATGATAATATAATGATAATAATAATAATAATATAATAATATAGTATACCTACATATAGTTATATATAACACATAATTATATGTAATTATATATAATTAGTCTATAATTATATCTAACATTTATATAACACGAGATTTGGACTTAATGCTATGGAATTATATATACATGATATTCCTCCTTAAAATAAAAGTTCCTTTGATATTCTAAAAATTGTCCGTTTTTTATTTTTTGCCAGTTAGTTGGTTAGAATGCAAAAAACATATTGGTAAAAGATTATCTCTCCAAAGGATCGAGAGAAATTAAATTCGGAGGAATGCACAGGACATCCTCAATGCTATTCCCTAAAAGCCAAATTTGCTTTTCATCTCGATACACACGCAAGACACGCAATTACACAGGCTGGCTCAGTCGAATGGAGTTTCTTAAACGGTTTTCAACGGTCTATCCTTGTATGTGTGTGGTCCGTATATGCATGGTTGAGAGCAGTTTAAAAGTTCACGAGCGTCAGGGAACGTTTTCTGGTAGGCGAAAGCAGCATTTCCTCCCGAAATGATCGTTATTACTTAACGACAACGTATATTAAATAACGATTTTAGCTGATACGTACCGAAATTAGGCCAACCCTTATTCATACTTTAATCAATTCGCCATTTAGACAACCGTACCCCACCTGCTTGTAAAAAGCGGATCTCTGAATATTTGGCCATTTAATCGTCATGCAAGATCCACTTGTTTCGAGTAACTCGATCAAATTACCTATATGCGCACGGGAGGAGTGGTCCCATATGACGTAAATGATAAATTTTAAGCGGACAAATACCCGATTATTATAAGTGGTTAAAAAATATGATGATCGTGAAATAACTTTTCTCATTAGCCATGATTTAAATAACATTTTATGATGATTTTATTATTACGTGAGATATTAAAATGTGTTTACAGCAATTGCGATTTGAGATTTTATTTTGCCATTTTTATTTTCATAGAACATAAAATTTTTTAGTATTATTTTTTTATTATTGTGTATCCGATCATATAGGTACTCAATTTTGCTTTTGTACTTTTTGCCAATATTTGCACAGATCTACAGATCCGAAAGACGTGTGAAGAGATTACTTTATGGTTTATCGAAGAATATATTTGCATAAAATATACTTTCATAAGATGCGCTGGTGGTCTACTGAAATCCGTCTCGCTGATTAAAATTTAATAGAGCGAAAACAACGTGCGTTCAAGCCTGCTGCGTTCTCAGGAGGGGAGTGTCCGCGTGTATCGGATTTAGGCCAATCCAAATTTTAATCAACTTGCCACCCAGGCCGTGCTTCGTGCAGCTTCCAGAAGCTACAGTCGTAACGATCGTGCAGGCATACGTTCATTTCATTTGTGCCAATTACCTCCGTCAAGTTAATTGCTCTGGCGTTTATAACAACGTTGCGAACATTCGATAATCAAAATTCGGATATGATATGTAACTGATATTATATTAATTATAAATTTATAGCGTATATGCCCAAAGAAGGAACGATTACGATTAACGTTTATTACAACGTCACGTTGAAAGGTCCGATTTTTAAAGAAGTTTTAATAATGATTTTTCTTATTTTGTTATATATATAAAATTGTATCTCTATTTTTAGAATCTTAAGATTTTTGAGAGCATTTCTAGACCTATGTGGTTCTGTATTCGTTGACGTTCGCAGCCATCCACTGTCCGTGGGTACGGGTCGGTCTTGCGAAAGTTGAAACATATGTTTCAGGTCGGTTGGCACGTGCTGGTGGTCCGGCTTGACCGTAAACGTCGTGACTTGGTAAAAGTTGGACGCCGACAAAGGGCGCTTTCGGTTGTATTGTGGAGAATCTAAGTCCATGGAAACCGAAGGCATTGTCGGGCCTGTTTCTCGTCCGACTCGCCCGTCTCGGATTTATCCTCGGAAATGAAAGAAAAAACGTTGCGGTACTATACGGAATGTATCTAGTCTTAAAGTGAAGTCTCGGTTAACGTTTGTCGGGCAATAGTTTTTTCATATTTTCACATTTTCCGAAGAAATATTTTAAACACATTCGTATTCTATGGAAATTTAAATCAAGAAATATATATTTTGTTGATTAAACTTTTTTTTTAAATTTTACAATAGTATAACACGACATTAAATATACTACTAATTATTTCATTATATTGTGTAAACGTGGTTTTTTATATATTGGTGAAAAAAATTCTCGTTTCTGTGAATATCAATATTCTTTCAGGGCGATTAAACTGTTATTTTAGTATGCCGAGGGATTCTCTCTCATGAGGGAATCGATCTCGTGCTTGCCCTCAATCCAGCTCGACGCGACGCGCGCCCTGGAAGCGTGCCCGTCTTGGGAGGTCGCGAGCACATTTCGGTGGGGATACGCTCGCTCTCCTAAATATGTTATTAGTTCGGTCGTATAACTGCTTCATTTTGAGTGCATGGCCCGAAGGCGATCATCTGCCTGCGCGAGCGGACGCTCTTCGCCAGGAAGGAGAAAAGGGAGCAAAGATGAGGTGGAGGGTACGCGCAACGCTGAATAGACACAGCGCGTTCAGAGCGGAGAGAGAGTAGTAGTCCTTGCCCTCCCAGAAGTTCTACCAGGGAGGCCTAGATTGTTTAATCGTCCCCCCCTAATCAATGCCACGCCACCCTGTAATTTTGCCAAATTGCGGGAGAGACCGTCCTGCGGGACATTCGGGCTGTCCAGCGGCGGGAATAGGCAGTAGTGTGAGAGAAGATAGGTCTTAATTTAGGGCGTTATAAAGCGACTCGCCAGAGCGCGTCTCTGCGTGCAACCGACGTTATTACATCATTTTTGGCAAAAGCGCGGAGGTAGCATTATGGTCACGGTTTTGTTTCGGATCTTGCAGAGTTCGCGAACCGTGGGAAACGGAGATTCAAAAAAGTGTACATAAGTATTAAGTATAATATTTTTAAAAAGTCCTGTGTATGTGCGTGTGCGTGTGTGATCTCGACAGCATCGGTATATTTTGTTTTATTGCGGACAGCAATTTGGTGATTTTATAGTGCATGTTTATTTCAATATTTTTTATGTAGTTGTCTGAATCGAGGAATAAAATTCTCAACACTTGCAACGCGCTGTTTTTCTTGTCAAATTATAAATAAATGGACAAGACAAAAGTATATAAAGACTTATAGTATACAAAGTACATAAACATAGCACAGTTAACATAAGATCGTCCGGTAAATCAATATGATGACTTTATATTGAATGCTCAATATGTGCTTATTGGTCTAGACGGTTTTATGCTACCTATGCGATGGTTATGCCTTTTGGGTGCTGATATAATCTTAAGTTTCTTATTAATTTTCTTGATCGATCAACTCATAACAATAGTTTCGCCATGGTTGACATTTTTTTTACGGCCTTTATAGATGTTCGTCGGAGAACAAAGGCAATCGAAGCTAGATACTGCTCGATCGCCTCGAAGCGGTGGATCGTTAATCTGTAGGGGGGGGTAACGGCGTAATTACTCAATCTTTAAATAAGCAAGCCAAAGGTGAGAGCGTCATAATATTAATAAATAAGGCAATTATATTATAATAGTTGTTTGATATATCGCTTAATTTATAATCAAAATAGCGCCAAATTAAGTTAACGTAAAGTAAAGCAAAGTAATTTTGCGTGACTTTGATTACAAATAAGTTGATAATCGTCTCATCCCCTTCTTGCTTTTATCTGAATGAACACTAATGAGAAAAAATGTGCCACGGATCACGAGGAAAAACTATTTGCATGCCGTTTCTCCGGTATTTCAGGATTGCGCTTTAACGGACGACGATCCCTCTGTAATGTTGCGTGCGAGCCGGGCGTAAGTAATTAGCTGGATCGAGTTAATTGACGCGAATAAAATTATAGAGCAATTGATCCCACGGGAGGATCGTCATGGCTCCTGGAAGCCGCGCGATGCGCTCTGGGTGGCGGACCGATTAAAATTTGAATTGGCCTAATTCAAGGTACAGGTGCAGACACACCCCTGCGCTTTAGCCTCGCGAGAGTGGGCATTAAAGCTTGGGTGGCATCGATGGGGAGATCTCGCTCTCGCACCAGGAGTACACTCGCGTCATTTCACTGAAGCAAGAAGCAAACGCTTCTTAATTGCGAATGCGAAGAGGTTTACGACTACGATCGTCTATATTTAGTCTATGCCATATGTAAACTATCGCTTAAATTTGTCTTATAAACTTAATATTTTTATATTTGTTTATTTTTCAAGAAAAAAAAAACTGATGCAATCTTCTTTTTTTTTTATTACTATTATAAAAGTATATATCGTGAAACATTTAAATTATATTTTTTATAAAAACACAAAAATCGTCAAAAGCATTTACAGGATGATGCATTATAATTTTCATACTTGAGTAATGATTCCGAGTATTCTGGTGGTTTATGTTGTACGGGATGCCATGGATGCTCATGTTGCGAGACTGCCTGCATGATTCTTTTTCGTTTTTTTTTTTCAACTTAATCGTTCCGCTAATGACACGCACACTGCTCGTTAACGTCCTAATTCGCGGCACAATGTCTGTCTTCCTAGAAAGGCTACCGTTCAGACCACCCCTGACAGTTCTTTCACTCGAGAATATTAAAAATTCAGTTCCAGCTATCGAACCGAAGTATTAGTTTAATTTTACGCAGCTTATCTCTTTTTATACGCGATCAATCTTGACTTGGCTTGGCGAGGTTCTTTGGTGGTTATAATCAATAAGTTGTCGGTGGCGCGTAATTATCATAATACGCATTCAGCGATAGGCATCACGTCGTGTGCATAATATCATCGCTTGTGGTGCATCGAAATTTTAATTTAATCACGACAACTTTTAAAAAGCATTTAAACCCTTGGGACTCTTGGTTCATATCGCGACATCGAGCTTGCATAAGATGGGCGATCGAACGGGAGATACGTTGACTGTAATTAGAATTCGTCTCCTCATTAGCATAATAACTCTGTTACGAGTATGCTCGCGCTCTTGTCGGCTAAACCTCCACTCATTCCTCTTCTTAGTTTCAGCGTGCTGTGCTCGCAGCTCGTTTCTCGTCTCGAAGAGATCCAGAGCAGTTTCCGAGCGCTGAAGGCGAGGGGAGGTGTCGAATAAATTGAGGTCGCGTGGGGCGGACGTCTGCCAGAATGTAAGACCACACTGGCGCGATTCCTGCTACCCCCGGGCCGTAAGATCCGAGAAACTTCGTGGTTCCTGTCGGAGATTTGGGGGTGGGCAGAAGAGTTGTAAAGAGGGCGGCGTCGTCTTTATGTCGGTGCCGTTTCCGTTTCGGCTTTTCCAGATTTCCTTTTCTTCATTTCATTCTCCAACTACAAAAAAGGTTGCACGTGTCTTTTTTTACAAAATTAAAAAAAAAACAGTTAAAGTTCTTTTTAATGTATTAATGGGACTTTTAAAAATTGTTGTGTCATTTATGATAAAATAAACTAAAGTTATTTAAACGAGTATAGCAGAAATAATGATAGTAATTACAAAGTTAATGTCTTGTTACAAATATCTCCAGCATTCAGTAAAAAAGATCATATATGTGATTGATGTGTGCCCGCTGGGTTTCCGGCTAAAACTGTGAATCATCGAGCTGGAAGAGGTTTGAAGAGAGCGCCGACAGTCTTTAAAAGAGAAGACCACAATTGGGAATTTTCCATATAGTTGAAATTTTCTCCGTTGAGAAGACAGAGAAAAACCCTAGTGTTCCCCAGGCATGTGTTTCGCAGAAAGCGGGCGGGCAGTACATCGCAGGTCGAAAGAGACTTTCAAAAACTGTACCTAAAGAATTCTTTTGCCTTGTGGATTATAATACACGGGGATAGCTTCACTTAAGAGCGGTCGGTTAGAAATGCACAAGCTGTGACTCGTCATATTGTCGGGCGTTAAGATATTCGTCTAAGTCTTTCAAATAGGATGCGTGCGTGCAAGAGACGAGTCGTGTGGAAACGTATCTAATTATCTTTGAGAGGATAACGTTGTTTGCGAGATGTATGATGAACGTGGCACTTCGCATATTTTACCGCGCGCCGTTTCCAGTAGAATGTACGCTCTTATTGCCTACGTGCCTTGGAAGATACCCAGCGACTCTTCTCTCTTTCCCTCTTAAGATTTTACACCGTGCGGAATCGCTTCTTTTGTGGGGAAGAATCTCATTAGAAAGCATTGTTAAGCAAAGCTTATGTTGCCTTCAAGGTTTCTTTTATCTTACGTTAATTTCTAACGCATTAAAATGGGATGCTGCGTTATCTCTTATTTGTAAGTAATGTTTCTCTCATATTGGCTTAATAGCTTTACCTATTAGCTTTAGAGTGTAAAAATATCTGTGCGTATGCGCTGTGTCATAAAGGACTGTTGAAAACGCATATCCGATGCGAAACATTTGTTCTACGTTACCGTTGGATTTAAGAAAATAAACATATTCTAACTACCGCGTGGTTCAGTCGTTCGCGAGATGTCGAGTCGTAGATGTCATCAACCAAGCTGTAACATGTTGGAAATAATACTAGCTAATAATATTAACTTTAAAATTTATTTAAAGCTAATTTGTTTTCAGTCAACATGTATTTTTTTTTTACTTATCATTCCGACATATTGGAAAATAGTTGATTATGCCTATTTAATTTATTACATATTGTATAAGCTATTTGAACAAATGTCATTAATAAAAATTAAGAAATAAATAACAAAACCTACCTACTTCTTTTCGTTTTAAAATATATTCTGAATAGATAGCTCCTCTCCATTTAATAGCTTAAAAAAAGATCCTAAATCTTGGCGGTCCGCTCATTCATTGTGTGTGCAAATCATTCGTGGTCCCCTAATATGTAATTACCGAGGAAGGGCACGTGTACCCTGGAGACAGTTTCTGCCCCCGTATAGCGGGACAAATTGGCGGTCGAGAGTGAGTCATTAGTCGGGGTAAGATGCGGATTTTGGTAGGATCTTGGACAGGATATTTATCGAAATCATCACAAAATGTTGGTGGTCTCAAAAGACACGTTATTATTAGAACGTTATTAGGCAACATGTCAATCAATTCGCGAAGCGATTGAATTCGAGCCCGGGAGGATCTTCTTTACAATGCGCGAACACACAGCGCATGCGTGTGTGGTCGCAAATGCTGACCTCGACTAAAATATGTTATCAACTCGAGCGCGCCAGCCGGTCGGTCGATGCTTAAGGCATTTAAATGCTACGCGAGTTATTTGTATTGACAGCCGGCCACCGAGATGGCTTTCGATTCTTTTCGACAGCACGAGCGATTGCCTGGTAATTCACTATCACAATGCTCGTGACGGTCCAACACTTCTTTTTGTGATACTGTATATTGAAGGATATTTTCGTGTACTCAATGTGCAATCAGGACTGCGAGGTTTTTTTTTTTTTTTTTTTAAATTGACTTTTGTTTTCGTTGGTGCACTGGCCTCCGCTGCACTCTGGCCGCACATTGCGGCGAAGAAGGCACGCAATAAGACGTGCAAGCAAGCCGACTATCGTACGACGTTATTCTCTTGTCGATACACCTGCCGTTTACCAGCGCGCGCGCACGCCTCCGCTGCGCCAGTCGTCATCGTCCTATACGAAAAAGGAGCACCGCGAGTCGACGAGAGAGGGGATCGGGGGGAATTTCGATCCGTGGGTACGATAAAAGACCGAGGCACGAACTCGTACGATAGACATCTCCGAGAGGCCCCACGCTTGATATAATAAGGCGTGGGCCCGATCGAATCGAGCGGGACAAGTTCGAGGGCAGGCATTGAGCGTCAATCAGGGAAAGTGATTTGTAAAGGGACGGGCGCGCACGCATGTGAAATCGGGCATGCATGCGCGACGTAACGCGGTATTTCTCCGGCTTCGATTACGGCGTGTGTGCATGCCTGCTTTAAATTATAAAACCAATTTCCGCCCTGGGAATCGAGGTCGGGAAAGGTCGTGGTGCATAATAACGAGGCAGCGGGCGGATGCAAGTACGCACCGGCTTTCTTCTGTCGTTGAGGATGTGCCCCGGCTATTAAAGGACGTTGCATGCAAATAAAGGGTATCCCTTTCCACCGCGAGGATTTTCAGTGGCGACAGCGAGATCCGTCGTGTGTACCTGCTCCTTCGGTGACATATAGGAGGGTCATCGTTTCGGGGACGGGAAACTCAAGGGGAACCTGGGTAATTTAATATAAGCAAACGAGCAATATTTTTCTTTTATTTTTAAGGGTGATCCTTTTGGACGTTATTGATATCGATTTCAGAGAATTTCACTTTTATTGTATTAATTTATATTCAGTATTCGTTTTTTTTATCGTGCTTCGATATTGGCAGAAAAAAAAGACTTCCTATTTTAATACAAAGTTATTAATTAACGTTACTAATATAATAACGTTCCCTTTTACATCTACTGAAAATTAAATCTTTAACATATCGTCTGTCGAACTACTAAATTATGGTATGTTACGATACCATTTCGCCACGACTGACGCATAATAGTTAAAAATGTTAAAATATTTATCTTAAAATCGCAAATATGCGGTCTAGCGCGTTAACGAAGTTCTTGCCGCTAACGACGACAATTAGAATAGCGTTCCGTGGACCGGTGGAGTTTACGCCGGCTCGTTAATTACGATTTTTAGCGTCGCAGGTACCGAGAAAGCCGCGGATCGGCAGAACTTTCGGAATGACGCCCTTAATGTCGACGTTCTGCGCTTAATTAACGTTGTCACGGAAGAGCCTTACTGCACGCTGCATTCCACTGTATACGACATCGACACGTTTCTTTACCACGCTCGTGCGATCCGGACTGACGCCTTTCCCTCGTTCGTAGCGATGAATCGTTGACTGGCAAACGACGTCGCGCGACTTCTTTCACGATTTCTTAAAGCTGAATTTTTTGCCTCCAATACTAATGGAAAATGTGTTATTACTGTAGATCACGTAGTGATGAGTCGAAGTTTTCGTTTGAAAAGTATATTTTTGTAAAATATTTTATTGAAAAAATTGATAATGGCTAGAGTGAATCCCCCAAGAGAGAAGCGCGTGCCGAAGTGTAAGATTACAACTACACAATCACACACGAGAGTTCGAATGTTAATACTTGTCGGTGCAGGATATAAGATATCAGACAGATCGCGACTACGTTGTTCCGAGAAAGGTAGTATAGGGCGTATTAAATTAACGCGCGTTCAAATTTACACATCCAAACACAAGGTGCGTATCCGAGATTAATGGGACCGAACCATCGTGATAAAACGAATAGGAGTCGCATTCGAATCGGCAGTATGAAAGAAGAACGGTATGCAGTCCCTCGTAGAGATAAACGCATCACGGGAGAAAAAATAAACGTGCGGAAGAAAAAGCCGCGTAAGATGATATCGTGGTAACGTCTTGATTTAACGAGTCGCAGATACAAGATCGCAATCAGTGCACAGAGAGTTTGCACCTGGGGCCGGAGGCATCGATCGGGGATCGTTCATTGCTGTGTGTCATGCGCGCTCTCGTCTTTATGGTCATTTTTAACAGCCTTCGGTACTCTGTGCGCACAGTGATCATCAACTTTTTCGGTCGTTGGCGTACGAAATTCTGATCCCACGCACCTGTTCATCGAACTTGGTGTAACATGGAATTGCCTGTCAGGTAGATGTTGAGATAAATATTGTAACATATCCGAATATGATATTGAAAATAATTGAAATAGTGCATTTATACTCTTTGTTAGATATTATATTAATTTTTTATTTTCTATTTCTGTGCGAAAAGTTGCATGTTTAAAACAGATTTTCTTATAAGGATGCGTTATACTGATTTGCATGAGTTTTACCGTCGACAAACACTGACATCAACGGTAGCGTTTACATAATTATTAAGAGAATACACGGTGGAAGACAGTTATTAATTATGGTAAATATACTAGGAGAAACAATAACTCCCTGCCATTTCCATATGCGGGCAGTTGTCTGAAGTAAAATACGCAGAGCAATAATACTGCGCTATACTTGCTTGCAATAAATTTTTACAAAATTTAATAATAATTATATCGATTTTTTGCTTTTTTCGAAAATTACTGTTTAATTTCTTGATAACCGTGTTTCATACATTTGATATGTTTATTTAATTTTTAATTGGACAGAAAAGTCACTGTTACTGAATAACAGTGTCATATTTTGAGACGAAGAATATAATAATAATAAATTATATCAAATTTTATTGGAAAACTGAAATTTTTTAAATAAACCCCTGCGATCTACAGGTTAATATTCCTCATTTTTATTCCTTATTTAACATTTTATATTTATGATCCTCCTTTACAAACGCGATTTTCCTCAATAAAAGCTTGTTTATTCTAGAAGGAAGACGTCGGAATTAATGCGATTCCAGCGTGTAAAATATTCTTTCCTCTTTCCTCAATCGAAATTACAACCTGTTCCTTGATGCTAATATGGATTATGGATAACCCTTTTTATTGCCTGTAAATAGAACGATAAAGAAATAATTGTCGTTTATCATTTCATTAAACTAATGAACGTAAGCTGCATTCTAGCTATTTCAAAGTATTAGATAAGGTCTTTTGAGAACGAAGAAAAATAGACGCGTACTAATCGCACCAGAGGCTGAATAGCGCTTCAATTTAAACGTTTGCGGCGCAACGCCCCTTTGCCGTCGCGCCTCGCGCGAAACGAGGAAGAGATTAACTGCGACGTCTCATGCGAGCTCTCGCGAGCTGTTCGCTGACGTCTCGTATGCTCTGGAAACGAGGCTCCGGTCGGTGCGGCCTCTTCGCGCGCGGAATGACTCGGTGTGCGCAATGCCGCGTGCGCCCTCGCGAGCGGCAGCTATTAAATGCCGGAGTGCTCATAAATATAAATCATATGGGATTGTCTTGTTGCTCGTCGATGCTCCTGGCGGCCGCGACCCTGGGAAACAGCTGTCCGCCCAACGGCTGGTCCTTACAATGCCGCCAAATTTGGTCTCGCGGACGTTGCTCGTGGACCGCAGATCGCTTATTCGAGTTTGAGACGTGTCCTGCAGATCTGAGAAGGCCTGTCTTCCTCGTCGTCCGCTTCTCTTGTTCGCGAACGGCTCCAGAGACATTTCGGTAAGAGACGTTTCTTGTCGGGGATTCCAGCGGAACTCGCCCGAGAAGATACAGATACCTTGCAAGCGCGGCTGATACTTGGGATTAATGCACGTTATATATACATTGCTCGAGTGACTCGAATAAAAATTTAATGTTCCGAGAATTTATTTCACGATCGATACATTCTTGAGATGCCTGAATTTTCGATGAAGTTCTCGAAAATTTTCAAACCCTCGCAATAAAGTACAGAGAATTTAAGATCATCGTATATACATGTCCATGTTTGAAACATTGCAAAATTCTTTCCCCCAAAACATATAAATAGTCGATCAACTGTAATAGACATTATGACATTACGATGTAAACCGATAGCAAAATTTATGCTGAACAATGACTATGAAGATTACCGCAATACGTATCACATTCCCAACTCAATATACCGTGAATTGATGCTCGTAGCCGTAAAATTCTAATCAGTCGAGCAGTGCCGTTCATCTTGCATGGCAACGGCGGCGTGCCGATATTCGATTTATTTCTGACCGCTGCGTTTGAAGTTCTGCTGTGAATGTTCTGTGTGCTAACCAACTCCGTTGAACGAAATATCAATGAAAGTCCGAATTAACGAGATTTTTTATTACGTAATCTTACTTTATTCATGCTATGTCAATTACGACGCTACCAAGTGTAATATCTCTCGCCGATTCCTCTCGACGTATTGCAAATCGGAGTCAAGACAAATAAGCGATTGAGCCATCGCTAGCAGCGATAATCGCCTCTTGGCAGTCTTCTACCGGACTAATCGTCGAATCGTATAAAAGTCCGCGATAATCGACTCACCAGACACGAACGGATTTATCGCGACGATTTTGACAACGGCCTTTCCTATCTACCGTTAGTGATCGCGAAGCCAAGTCGTGCGACGTAACATATTAGCCGTTCGCGTACGTGTCAGATTGTCGCGTATAAATATTCATGACGCGTCGCCGCGATAAAAATCACGGTCTCCTCTCGCTCAAGTACAAAAGATTCTTTTTTATTCTTTCGATAATTTCGTGTTGCCTACTTGATCGGCGAGTCTCGCGCGAGTTCCTTCTCCCGAGGCCGCTTAATTACTTCTCGAAGGAGTCGATTGACTCTTATTCCATCGGTAGATCGCCATCGGTTGGCATAGCGCGGTTCAATCAATGGATTGGACACGCCGGGCTACTATTAATGAGCAAACAGATGAAACGACGGTAGATAGCCGTGTTTTAATTAACTTTTTACCGGCGCACACATTGGCGCTCCGGTCACGGAATTAATATCAAACGTAAGAGAGTTCATTTTTCTATACGCCATCTGTCTTGATACTCACAAGTTACGATTGTTGGTCGCGATTATGTACATACTTGACATTTAAACGCACTACTTGCATACGTAAGATATTCATGAAGAGATACCTCACGAATATCTAATTTGACAGATTCGTTTGATTAGATGATTTTACGAGATGTACAATTATCAGACGAGTATCGGACGAGTTACTTGCGCGAAAATTTCATTGAAAATCGAAATAATCAAATTTATAAATAAATATTTCGTTGAAATGTCTGGTTACAACAATTATAAGAGATAGGTAATTATAAAGTATCTGTATATAATATTATTTTTGCTCTTAATTATTTTACACGCTATTTTATAATGGTCAGCCTTTTTGCGAATCTCCGGGCATTCTAAGCATTCTAAAAATATTCAAGGCAATTACGTCGGGCCTATCAACTGCCATAAAACTGTCTCGTGGTATTTCAATGCCAATTTTTCGGTGGCTCGAGTCCTCGCCGAGGATAATCACCGGGTTGCGCACAGTAGGCAACTGCTCCTCGCGCAACGAAAGTGCAGCGAGGGTCTTAATCTAGACCAATTTAACATTTCAGACGCTCTCTTCCTAGCTGCTGCTTTATTTGCTATATAGCCTGATTATACGTCTCCATTGATTGGCGTTTCGCCACGGCACACCATCGCGAATTTTTATTAGCCTACCGGCGTGAACAATCGAACAACCGCGCAGTGCGTACGCGATTTTTAACGATTTTTATCAAGTTTTGCGAGATAGTTCGATTAAGATGCAGCCGTGGCGAACGAGGACGCGGGTCCAACTTTTAATTTGTTCCAAGATGTTCCTCGAAGCGGTAACGTCTGGGCGCGGGAGCGCCAACGAACGGGTCAATTAGTAGCAACGAAAGCCTCCGTGGAATTTATAAGCGCGGGCAAGGGCGACTCCGGGACATACAAAATTATACCCTTTCCGCAGCTGCCCAGGATCCCCTTACCTTCGTTGAGTGTACAATTCAAATCCTTGGTCACCATTCCTAATTAGTATACGCCTCCTTTCGCGTATACATAGGATGCTTCGTAAATATCACGAATAATGCTCGGTAGTTTCCAGAACGATGGTTTAAAAACTTTTTGTATACAATATATCTTTATTCAATGTTATGTTAGGTGCTTGAGATATGTATAAATTATAGGCAAACATCGATGACTAATATTTACTGGTTGAAATTTTTGTTATTCAAATTATAAACAATGGATTTTTTTGACGCGCATGTTTCTGATGTATAATACAGACCGAATATACAGGCAGTGTACGTACTTATGCGCGTGAATGCACGCTAACTCATACAATCGCAGAGGTGTCCGTGAGATGCGGTCGAAGAGTCAGCGTCGGGTACGAGGGTACATAATAACTTATTCCGAGCCTTATTATTACGGACGACTGCGGTGGGCCCTGGGCCAGTAGCGGTCAAGTACGCGTGGGTAACCAACGGCGGAGGAGACGTTATTACGTCGTCACCGGTCCTCTACTTGCCAATGAGCGACGGAATGACGGTGTGTGATGACAAAACTTTTCCTCGCTAGTCATTGTTACTTGATTTTTGACTTTTTGACGATATGTTTATTCCTCGTCCCTTTTTGTATCTGAGCGAGTCTAGTGAGAAAGCGAAATTTTTATCAATTATTGACATAGAGTTTTATACTGGGAAAATTATGGTGCAATACTGGTGCACCCTGAGTGCAATTGAATGCAAATTGATTCACATATTTTTAATATTAATAATAAATAATTTAATTCTTTTAATTACATATTCTTTGTTGTCACGATAACCTTGTAACCTGTAAAGGATTAAATTATTTATTAACTAAAAATATGTAAACTGATTTGCATTCAATTGCATCAGTATGCATTAGTTTTCCCAGTCGGAAACGCGCTATAACGCTCGTTTTTGTCAATGTAGATTAATTTTAATTTCGGTTCAACTAACTCTTTATCTTCTTCTAGTTCTAGGAATTAGAAAATAATAAAGAGAGTAAGTTGAGAACCGGGATTAAAGTTAATCTACATTGTTAGAAACGAGCATTAGTCTGACTTCGGTGATTTCAGAGGATCGATGAATACTTCTTTGTGGAACCATTTCAAGAAATTTCCCGTGATACGTAGCTTTGCTACCAGACGATATGAAGTCATACAAATTATATAGGCGAGCTAACAGCTCGAAGAGAGAACGTTGCAGAACTATTTATACGAATTCGTCATAGGGAGCATTTAGGAAGGTAACGCATCGGCCTCCCCGTTATGCTGTCTCAAAACAGCTTTCACCCTGAGGAGAGCGACGATTCTCGGTTATTATTGGCGCCAAAAGGCACCCACGCACGTGCGTAAGTACAAGCGGCACGCGATGTTTGGCAGCGGTAGTCGAGTGTCTAATTCGTTTTTCCTCTTAACCTCGTGCCTGCGAACGTGCGACTTGGCGCGCATCCAAGATGAATGAATTATGACGCAGCGGCAGGAAATCTCGTTTTCCGAAGCGCATCCCTATCGCGATAATCATAATTTTAAATCGTGCTTGCTGGAGAAGTTCTAGCAAGCAGAAATCCGGCAGAAATAATTTGCGCGAAAAATTTCTTGGCGTTACGTCGAGTTAACATAAGTGTAGAAAGTAACATGACGTTTACTTGTCTTATTAACAGACTTTTATCTTTATTACTAAAATAGTTGCATTTTTTGTAAAACGAAATTAAAGAGGTTCTCTAGGTTAAAAAAGTGAAGGGAAATTACATAACTTTTCTTATTTTAACACAAGTGCATAAAGGATACAAAACATAATTGTCATCTTCTAAAAAATAAATAATAATTAAAATTAAAGTTAAATTAAAATTATAATTTGTTACAAAAATATTTTTTTTTAATGAATTAATAAAAATGAAAATTGAGATGAAAAATATATTGAAGAAAAATGGTTTATCGTAATTATTTAAATTTAATTGAAATATTGATAATTTTAGTGGAAACAACGTTGCTATGTTTTCATTAATGTAACTCTGTATTTAAAAAAAATTTATGAACATTTCATGTACTTACACGAAAATAATACGGTGAATCTTCATTTTTTAAATTTCAAAGTATTTTAAAATTTCATTCTTTCATACCTCTTCAAAATTTTTATATTTTGATTACGATATAATTATTTAAAACTCTTCTTCTCATAAGAATTTCAACTATTTTATAAAATTATTTGAAAAAACTATACGGTCAAAAAATTTGAAAAAATTTATAGAAATACTTACATATTAATTACAAATTTATTTTCAATATTTGATTAAATCTTTATACTATAGTTAGTCTACAAAAAAAGACTGGAGAACCTCTTTAAACGATGAAACGGTTCAGAATAGTTATGACGTAAAGCGCGATGCGCCTTGAGATTTTCCTATGACAGCCGGCGAGCTCATCCACCATCAACGTTTTCATCTCCCGCTCATGGCCCGCCACAGCTCTCTCCACACGTGGGCACACGCGGTCGACTCGTGCCCTCGTGTGCGTGCCCCGTGCACGCGCGTGAGAACGCTCGGTCGTCTGAGTATGCGAGCGGACGTCGGTCGGGACGAGCCTCTCGTGAGAGCGCACGAGGGTCCGAGGAGAAAAGAGCCGCCGGTGAAGGAGAGAAGGGAGCGTGTCGGAGGTAGTGGTGAACGTGGAGGTGGAGGAAGAAGCTGGCCCTCTTGGGAGCGACTCGTGAGAGCGCTCGTCGAGCGGGAGAGAGAGAAGTCGAGAACCCGCTTAGAGTCCCACGCGACGGCTCGTGGCTCCTCGTGGCCGACGCGCGTCGCGTCGCCCCTGCGTCGCCCTCTTCGTCCGGTCGTAAGGAGGCGGGAGACGAGAAGAGTGGGTTCCCGACTTTAAGGTCGCCGCAAATGTCCGCACGGTACGGCACGACCTCGCCAAGCATTTAAATGGAAACGTAAGGTAAACGCGCCAATTAAGGCTGCAATTGGCGAAGCTTTGTGCGTCTGTATTACAAGTTGGAGGGAATCGACATAAATATGTTTTATGCTCGAACTGCCACTGGATATAGACTGGTGATGACTCTGAGGGATTAAATATACGGATTTATTTTTAGTTACAAATATAAGAGAAAATCTTGACACTGTGGGATGTGAAATTGAGAGCTAGTCTCCAAAATTGACACTATCCGAGGATTTTCTAATTTATTTGTTATAAAGAAACAATTTCTTAAACATGATACAAATTAATTCGAAGTAACGATTCCTTCCGTTTTACTTATGGATTTTGGCTCTCGGTGAAATGTCTGAAAATTTAATATGTTATTTTCCTTACTATCCAAATGTCTCAATGGGCATAAAATCCAAAAATGACTAGAGATCTAATCAGAACGCTAAAATATGAAAATGCTCGATGATAATCTGTAAGATTGTAACGTGTGTGTGTGTGTGTGTGTGTAATCGGAAATCGATTCAGTCAACTAAGGCAAAGTTGACACAAACGTTATACATGTAGCATTGTTACGCTCGTGCCAGGCGTAATCGGGATTTCGGGAAATGATAACACTTTCGTTATTAAAAAACTTTTATTTAATAACACAGACACAAGGTGCAGCGATATACAAGGAACTCGTTCGCGAGACGTGAGGTGAACACGTACTCGTAAGACGAGACCATTGAGTGATCTGACTGGTTAAAACGAGATCAATTTCCCTATTCTAGGCTGAGAAGAAAATTGTTTTTTCACTATTTCTACACATACTCTAATGCTCAAATATAATGATATATGTTACAATCTTACCGATTACCATCGAGCAAATAGACGCATTTTCATATTTTAGCGCTCCATGATTTGGTTCCTAGGCATTTTTGACTTTGTGCCTATTGAGACATTTGTTTAGGACAGTAAAAAAAATAACATACTAAACTTTCAGACAATTTCACCGAGAGCTAAAATCCCCATAAGTATTGGTGCGGGATTCTTTCTTGGAGAGGAATCTCAATCCAAAAGAATTAAAATACTGCCATGTTATTGAAAAAGAATGAAAAATAAATTTTCTCTCGTAAATAAGAGTGACAGAATTTTATTTATTTATTTATTTTTTTTAAGTGAGTGTTACTTTAAAAGAAATAAATCTCACTTCTTTTTTGGAGCGATCTCACTTCAAAAGAGTGAAAATTTGTCACTTGTTTTCAAGAGCGCAAATTTTTCACTCTTTTTCAAGGTGGCAGTATTTTAATTCTTTTAGACTGAGAGAGTTCAAAAAATTTAAAGAGTAAATAAAAAACGTCGAAAAAGTTTTCAATCAGAAAACTATCACCGAAAATATATACTTCAACTTATAGGATATAACTTGCAAATAAATGTAACGGAGAATAAGAAGCAGGAAGATGAAAGAGTTTTTTCTTGTGATGCACGCGTCTTGTTCGTGTGCAAATGAAGGCGTAAATTATACATTAAGAATCATTTTCGTCCGACGTGATGACGCGCTAGATGTCGATTCAGCTGAATCAATATACAAGGGAAAACACATTTTCAATTCTGATTCGCGGTCGGGAATCGCGTGGGCATATATCTGCGCAGGAAATATTCGCGCGAGGAGCCTTGAACGGAAGAACGAACGCGGCCAATGACACAAAGAACGTCGTTTAACTGCTCACATGATTTATTATCGATTTCTCGAAGCGATATTACTCGTTCAGCATATTGTAGATGCTCGAACATGTCTGTCGATCGTTCATTTTCTTGTCTCGAGCAGTGGAACGAAAAGTTATCGGACCGGTGACAAAGAAGAGATCTATTTAGGTATTAAATTCATATGAATCATATTTAAATATCATTAAGAATTACACTTATAGAAATTTAAAAATTATATTATATATTTTTTTTATAGATTGTCTACATGGAAAGATCAATTTTGCCGAAGTATCAAAAAATTTTGATGGATGTAAATTTAAAAATAATTTTGTTAGCTTATCAAAATAATTACATTGTAAACTAAAAAATAATGAGCAATGCTAAGTAAAAAGTTTTAACACTTCAACAATCAATTTAAGCGTTCTGTATAATTATTTTTATGATCTAACAAAATTATTTTCTCAGATCTACATCTACAGCTAAATTTTTTAGATACTTCAGTAAAACTGTTTTTTTATTTTATTTTATTAAATATATGCCAATTTAATTATAATAACTAAAAACATCTTACATTTTTATATGGAAAACAGAATTTGTTTTAGCTTAAGATACTGTAGAAATATCTATGAATCACAGTGGGTTTTATCGAGTCGGATAGCAAATATTTTCACTATGACACAGAGTTCTCAATCGATGAAACGTTCGACTTGGTCGCGAAAGAAAAAAAAATATCACATCGTGGAGCGAGCCAATCACGCGCAAATATTATCTCCGAAGCGAATAAAGAAGCTCGCTGCTCATCCGGCGCCCACTTCGCGGACTGGTCTCGCGTGCACAATGGCTAAACTAATATTGAAATATTGCCAGACGATTGGGCGCAGTATACATTTTTCAACGTCGAACGTCGGAGGCGCGCCCGCTAACAAATGCAGTTGATATACGGGGCGGGCTTCCATTCAATGCCGATTGTTAATACGAAATCATTTATTTACACGAGCACACCCGATCGTCACATAGCCACGCCGGGCCTTTTAGGCCCGCCGATATCTAAACGAGCCTATCGCAATCGGGCCGTCTGTAGATTGGATCGCGACGTTGCGCTCAATGAGTTTATACCTTTTCAGGCCGTAATGCGATCAAGTGGATAAATTGTACGTGAGAGGCAGCTGCGCCGAACACTTCTACCTGATTATGCAATATTTGCCATAATCTTTTTTTAGATTAACCTGACGTGCCGTTGCAATCAGTGCCTGATTGGTATATTAGCACAGTTTTACAAGTTAATATTAAAGAATGAAATTCGAATATCTCTCTCTCGATGTTTAATAATGCAAGATATAAAAGAACTTTAATTTGGTTTAATGACTGATATTTGTTTAGGAGACAGTGCGAGTTTATGATTACCTAATAGCGCGAAAGTAACGTAAATTCTGTCACGAAACTCGACCACAAAAAAAAAAAAAAACGAGCGAATTGCCGAGATATTCCATATATGTAACGCGTAATTGGTCATATTTTTACGTTTTGACGTCTGGGCAGGAAACGCCTCTTGTTCGCGGGCACCGACCGACCGGATTCGCCTTCATTTGTTCGTTGCGAGCGAACGGAGTCTCCTTAAATCGCGCGGCACGCTTTTTGCGCGTTCAGGAACTCGCCCCGACCAAAATCACATTCAAATCGAGATTAATCCGACGCACAGAGTCGCTGACTTGGCTCCACGCATTATATCGAGTTCACCGACATGAGATATGTTTTGTCATGTTCATGGGCCACCAGGCGTTCTTGTCATTTGGAAGAACTGGACAAACGAGAAAACGTACTATCTATGTCTTGTTTCTTTCAAATGGAGCAAAAAAGCTTTCTTTTGTTGTTCTGTCGCTTTCTGTCGTCCAATCAGTGAATTTAATCGTTATTAGGAAATGTTTCGAAAGTTTGCCATTTTTTTTCTCATTAATTAATACTGTATTCAGTC
The DNA here is from genome assembly GCF_001594065.2 of Cyphomyrmex costatus. Classification (NCBI taxonomy): domain Eukaryota; kingdom Metazoa; phylum Arthropoda; class Insecta; order Hymenoptera; family Formicidae; genus Cyphomyrmex; species Cyphomyrmex costatus. The sequence goes on along the minus strand of NW_017274954.1, from coordinate 2,213,633 downwards.
ACAATTAAATTTTTATTTCTTCAATCTCATGGCCAAAAGAATGTCGCATTGGTATAATGATTAAATGTCTCAATCCTGTGTATCAAGTAGCATTCAGAGAGCAAACATTTAATCATGATGCCTATCAGCGAGGAACCAGCATTTATGATATATCTGTGTAATGCTCAATCGCAGGAGCCACTCCTGAAAAAGAACTACCAGTAATTGGATAACTTCGATACTCTTTGGCGCGCCTCTCGAAATGCCCGCTTGCGAAAGCAAGGCGGTGGCCACCGCAAGATTCCGCTCACGCGTATCGTATTCGCGCACTTATGCATCTCGTATTTTTTACCACTGCTTGACAACACGGTACACCATTTGCGGGAAAGCCATGCAATTATCTGCCGGTAAATCCGAGCGGCAGCTGTGTACTCCAAGTTTGGTGCTATCGAAGTCCCGCCTTCTCTCTCACACCTCTGATCTGTTGCTTTCTTGGGTCTCTCTCCTCTCTATTGATCGAACCGTCTCGCTTTCTTTCGTTACTCTCAAGCGATTCGCGTGTGGTTTCTCGCTTGGCGCTCGTTTCGTTTAAGGCACTTGATATCTTAATGGTACGTTCACCTTAAGTGAAATGTTGTATTAGGTTTTAATTTTTCTTGTAGAATTTTAATTAATAAAGATTCTCAACTTTTTTTTTTGGAGGTGTGTATCAAGATGGAAACAACATTTTTATTTATGAGATATATCTAATTACATTAAAAAAGCTTTATAATATATATAGTATAATTATTTAGTTTAAATCACTCTCTGCAAAAGCTACTATTTTTGAAAAAATTCCAATCGGATGTGCTGAATGTTCGAGATAAGGAAGATTGTCAAGAACATGTGTCGAGTATTATTCGTTAATGATTCACTGTCTCGGTTGAGTCCATATCTAAAAGAGGCTTAAGACATGTTGAGATAGCTGTTACATCTATATTTGGCGCGTCATGCAATTTCAAAATCGGAAAAGCAAAACGCTCCCGTGGCAATCGCTAAGGGTTTCACAGCTCGTTATTGCCTATTACTTGTTAAGTGCCAAGACAAGTTTCATATCACGAGAAGAATGCTTTCTCAATCTCAATCTGTTCAAGATTTATACTACGTCATAATTCAATTCAACATCATTATTGAAATTTATTAAGAGATATAGCAATAATATATTAAGCAATTTTATTATCAATTGAATATTAAATTATATATGTATTATTACTGTCTATTTGTTAAATTGTTATTATAGTATAATTTTAAAAATACACCCAGAGAAAATAAAATTTGTCTAAATTAAAGAAATTTGATCATTCTGTTGTACGGTTAAAGGATAATTTTATTGATTCAAACGTCATTTCTTAAAATTAAGTAATTTTTTTTGTTTAAACATTTCTTGGAATCGAGTTAAGTTTTTATTTTTTTCGAAGCTATTTTTACTCAACTTGAAAAAGATCAATAAAAGAAATATAGGTTCCTTAATTTAAACATAATTTTTTTCTGGGTGTAGTTTTGGCAAAATCTAATTAAGATTTCGATAGAGATTTTATATACATATTTCATATAACACTGTCGGCCAATTATATATGGAGAAATCGGCAAAGCGCGGCGGTGGTCGTTTCATAATACGCGGGACCATCATGATCGTGTGAATCAGCTTCTGTCGAATACAATAGACATCGCCCAGCATAAGCTGGGAATTCAATAAAAAAAAAAAGAAGCACACGGGTACCCGCAGCTCATTTCGCCCGAGACAGTCGACGACGCCCAGTCTGGGTCGGACTATTTCAGACCAGCTTCTCTCCCGACATTCATCGGCCGCGTAACTGTGCGTTGGACTTTGTACGTGGATAGACAGGTAGATGAAGGGAAACGAGATAAGACTCAGCGCGGAAGCAACTTGTAATTATTACTTCATAATCGAATAAGCACCAATTCTATCTGCATTCATGCCCCTTCTATCATGTATACAATTCTGATATAATAAAACAAGCCGCAAATAATTTTTAGGTATACTCTGTAATTACTTATTTTTTCTAATTTTTCTTCGTGCATAAATAAATCTCACGAGTAGTCCTCTCTCGCGAAAAGAGACCGCGCACTTCGGAAGTGCGCTCGATCAACGGATTGCTCGAGAAACGAACGGAGGTGAGAGTGGATCGTTCGAGAGTGAACGTGGGACGCGTGTATGTACGTTGATGCCTTCGTTGCGTGGGATCGTCTTCGTGTGTGTGTGTGCGTGCGTGCATGCTTGCTTGCGTGCGTGGATTGTCGGGACCGGGTCGTTACCCAGACATGGGGGCTTCGTGTGCGTTCCACTACCACTAGTGACAACACCGTCATCATGATGCGGCTTATCGAGACACGAGGTGTAGGAGTGTCTCCGTCTCTATTTCGCTGTCCTCTCGTCCTCCTCTTCCGATTTCTCTCTCTCTCTCTCTTTCTTGCGACACAAGATACGAGTGCACGCCACCTCCTTCCCTATCTTTTTCTCTCTTTGCATTTTACCGTTTCTCATCTGCGAACTTCTCTGTCCTTATCTCGTGATACGTCTCGTCTCTTTATTTCGCCCGCCAACTTCTTTCTCTGGCGAGGATTACGTAGACATGATAGAGGCTACTCCCATCAAAGTCGACATGCCACCGCTTGGGCCTGTCGATAAATTTAGTTTGCCGATGTCGGACAAGACCTCGTGGGGGCTGCCATACGATCGGATTTTAAATCGAGATGATCTTGATGACGCATTTGAATGTATCCCCATAGGCGCGTGATTATTTATTGCGCGACGGAGTTATCTGGTCCTGGAATTGATTCTGGGGGCGAATAACGTGGGCAATAAAGTCCCGCATCCGGTGCAAAGGCCCACCAGCCTACTGACATGCTTATATTTCTATCGTATATATTTAATTTACAAATTTAAACCGGCTTTTCATTAATAAAAAAAAAGAAATTATTTATAAATTATAAATAGATTGAAAGGAATGTAACGAAACCGGTAGAAATGGATATGAATAATTATGAAAATTGAAATTTGAAACTTGTATTATAATTCTAATTTTGTATCAGCTCTTTGTAGACTATAATATAGCAATATGTCTCATTGTATTATAATAATTTATTTTAATACGCAACAGTAACGTTTATATGTGAAATAAGTGTATTCTTGTTGAAATAATTCAACATTAAAGTGTATTAGTTTAAAAAAAGAGGTCATAAAATGTTACACGCCTTTTTAGGAATGCTAAAGGAAATCTAGTTGCGATCCGTTCGACAATTACCTTCGGTATGTGTCTAAAATGGTCATCACGGATGATTGTCGATCGTTAACACCTCCATGCGAGCGAGCGCTGCTTGCAAAGTTTGTTTTTGCTGGATGCAAAAGCAACCAAGAAAGGAACATGGACGAGAAAGATGAAGAAGGAGAGATCAGTACCCCTCCGTGCATACCTACGTGCTATGCACGCATATGCACGTGGCGCGTCCCATAACGCGACTACGTGTGGGCTCGTGAAGTGTGGGTTCGGCCGCCTTAAAGCGCGTGTCATATTTGGCGATACATCGTACGGAACCCTCGTGTGGGTTCGTTCCGTCGTCGAACGGATGCTCGTGTTAGGCAAAGAAAATATCTAAGCGTTAACAAGTAATCTCAAGGGAAGTTTAAAGAATTTTTAATGTATGCTAGAGTATACGTTATAAAAATATGTATGATATATAAGTAGTAGTGGCCCTAATCATAAAAGTTTCCTGATTTGAAGATTGCTCGCTCTTTCTCTCTCTCTCTCTCTCTCTCTCTCTAAAATCTTTGGAATGGAATCTAATTCTAAAGAATGAAATCTCTTAGAAACCGACAATTGGTCACTCTTTTTCAACATTGGCTCAGTAGTCATTCTTTACCATACTCTTTAGAATTAGATTCCACTTCAAAGATTTTAAAGAGATAATTGGCTCAATAAAATTTAATTAGTTTCCACTTATAACGCGAGATCGAGAATGATCATCTTCCTGCGTGCTCACTGAGAGAAGTTTGGTTTCGATGACTCGACACTTGAGGATTCTATGCACCTGTTTAAATGCGGTAGTCCGTGTAGGGCCATCGTAGATCGTAATAGGAGAGCGTTGTTTGCACGAGCCCACATTCGTTCTGTTCGTCCGTCACCCACACGCTACGCTGCTGCTTATTAAGGACTGCTATCGCTCGAGAGATATATGACGAAGAAGGAAAGGACACAGAGTCTCCTTAAGCCTACGCCGAGCTCTCGGCCCACTTCGAGCCGAAGAAGAACGAGATACAGGGCGAGCGGTAGGCGCTAAGAATGACCGGCCTACGAGCTGTTGTCTAATTAGGCATTGTCGGGATCCCTGTGTGTTTCTGTCGTGATACAAGGATCGCAAAATCTGTTTTAATTGGCGGACATTGATGAAATACGAGAATAAGTCTATGTCAATGATAACACGAGAGATCTTATAATGCAATCAGATTATCGTTAAAAAGAATTAATCGACTCCAGATCGATCAAAGTATATGTGCAACATGGACATATAGTTATACTAATTGTTTAGACATATTATAACGATTTCTTTAGATTATTTTTCAAACTGATATGACAAAATTAGTTTCACAATTATTGTTGTCCAAATATGAACTATTAATGCTATAATGCGTGCATAAAGCTACAATGTTTAACATTCAGACAATAGTTTAGAAGCAAAAACGTAGAATGTAGACTGTGCCATTCGTATAAAGTTGATCGATAAAAATGAGAGAGGACGCGAAGAGGTCCAGTCTCTATCTATTTCTATTTTACCAATCACAATATGCTAGAAAAAAAAGATTGGCCGTTTCCACATTTTCTTTCCCTTATTATTTTTATTAACTACATTTGATATAGTATTTAGATATCGTAGTCCATCTATATGTCGCTATTCATTCTCATTTTAAGATCGTCTTAAACAATGTCTGAAGATCCTAATATGGCTCTCTGATTGGCTTATGACATCTTAAGACTGTATTTAAGATAATCCTAAATATAAAAATCGACTATGAATACCGGCCTATATCATTGATACAATAATGCAACAGCTCAGACAATTAGTTTCGTGACTGTTAATTTTGAATCGACCTGTAACACACATTGTGCGTTATGACACGTGATTCCCGCGAAGGCAGTTGGTTGATAACGCTGGATCACGAAGATGTACATTGCGAAATTCATCCCGCGATCGATCATGTCTCGAACCGTGCTCGAGCACATAACTTTTGCATAGATTAGATCGCAACCGAGCGACGCGCCGATCTAGGTCCGCGATTCCGAACTGAGCCGCGTTCTGACGTCGCACAAAGAAGCGGCAGCTGCTTGCCGATCGAGTCAATACTCGATACACAGTGGTCGGTGTTGTTCTCTGACCAGTTTTGGAAGGGTGACGTCCCACCCCTTTGCTGATCGGACCCCCGAAACCGCTCGGCCCCGCGCATTCCTCTTACTTTTTATCGACCGCCCGCCGGTCATATCGCAAAGCATCCACGATCGAACGCCAATCCGAGAGATTCCGACGCTGCGCGTGAGGGCTCGATGCTGGAATCGAATAAAGGCGCTTGTGCGATCGAAGGGTCTTTCGAAAAAAAGGGGAGATATTAATAAGGTGACACTGTTCCGAAGAGCCTGCTGGCAGGAGGTAGACAGATGTCGCGGCCTCTTTTTTGGGATTTTGATAGAATCAAATGTACCTTTGTGACATGGCTAGGATTACAATATTCTTATATTTATCAAATATTTATACAGATTATTTGATATGTGATTGTATAGAATGAAAGTTCTGTCGCGTTTTTATAAATGCTTTATCAAGATATTCTAATCCTCAATATTTTTACATACTAAAAATTGTTTCTCGCGTATACAAATAATTAGAATGCATCGATGAGACATTTTTAAATCAACGCTCATTGAGGTATTTATTCAAAATGAAGACTAGTTTATTGATTGAAACTTGCATTTTTAAATCGTTGTTTTGAACAGCCGTTACCGGGATACCGATACTCAGGAAAGACAAACCAGATTTGTCCATTTGCAAAACCGCATTTTCATCTGTTTTTTATAGCCCGATGAATTATCGTATGGCAGCGGGAACTTCGAGAGACAGTGATCCACGATTCCTCTTCTAACCAGACTCCATTATTCTCCTCGTATACCCTCTTGACATCACGTTCGCATAAATTTTCTCTGGATTAAATCCTACAGTTTGTTTATAATATATACACATTTTAAACAATTTTTTTAATGTAAAATACCATTTCAATATTACTCGCGAAGTATTTTACTAATATATCAACTTTATAGACTGATAGTGAATTTCTACACTAATAGCGGTTGGACGTACTATAAACATGCTAAAATTGTTGTATATAAATTAACGTAAATATGTGTTTAATATATAATATAAAAATAAAAACATAGATTAAACCATAAAATTCACTTTATTGTGTTGTTTAATAAATATATAATTTTACATATGTTTTGTAATTCGAAATATTTGCATATTTCACTTTTATATTGAAATTAGATGATAATGTGCTTTAATGTGCGTGTCCAATCAAATTCGTTATAAAATTTTCCAGAACATTATGATTCGAAAAAATCTAAGATAAACATGAATTTATTCAGTTGAATAAATCACAAAAATAAACAATGATGCCAATGTGAGCCGACACAGGTTATTGGTGCACAATTTCATTACAATTCATTAAAAATAAATAAAACGTAATTAAAAGTGCACATCAATAACCTATGTCGGCTCATATTGGCATTTTGTTTATTTTTGTGATTATGGTTCGATTATTAATCAGATTAATTCTGTCATTTACATGGTAAGTTAAAAATAAAGTATTTATCATGATGATAATGGAATAACAGATCGTTGATCTTTGCACTCAGCAGAAGGAAGAAAGCATAATTTTTACGTTTTGTACATGTCTGAGCGATCCAGTCGTCCTGTGATCGTGCCACGCGCGCGATGGCCCGAAACAGATGGGTTTTGAAGAAGAGGCGACCGTATTCTCGACCGAGAATGTATTCCGAGAGTGTTTCCTCGTAATCTTCTGTTTGTACGTGGCGTGGGACGAGAAGAGCTGCGAGAGGATCCGAGCGGGAGGACGACAGCTTCTTGCGTTGCATGTTTGTCGTCGGATCCGCAGGGTGATTGACGGACGTGCCGAGACGAAGATGCGCGCGCTCTGTTTGGCGACATGGTCGGATCCGATGTTTATCTTCGTGTACGAACTCTTTTCTCTGGCCCCTGTCGTCCCCCGTAGCCACGAGCGTATTTCGCGGCCGCGGTAACATCCACCGCGCTGGCGTTCGCTCTCAGCGGGATTTGATCCTCGACGTTGAGATGGAATGGAGTGGATCGCCGAGGTAGATAAAGTAGATCGACAACCATGATTTTCGAGAGAGATTGGATTTAATCTTGGGGTAGCTGACATGTGACTGTTAGAGAATATTGTATTTAATGACGACTCGTTATCTGTTAAATAAAACATTCGAATTGTCTTATAATGTAGGCGCACGTAATGTTTTCACTTTCACGTATTTATCAAACGTCACACTGCCTAAATACCATACTTACTGAGTATAGTTGTATACCGTGCGTGAAACATTCTCGCGTTGTGACGAATGTGCCTCTCGTACCGTAATTGCACGCGTGCGTAGCACACGCACCTATATATATAACGTAAAACGTTTGGGCGGTGTTCCTTCGGAGCTTAATCATCTTGAAGTAGGCGCGAGATTCGTTTTTCTTGCGCGGCGCAATCCGCGGTCGGCGTGCAATTACAAATTTCTCATCTCGACGATCTTCTCAGCACCGATGTCTGTATCACACGCGGCTCGTCTATAATTTGAGATGGGACTACGGCATGCGCTTAACGACGAGGCGGACTCGCGCGGCGAGCGGTAATCTTTCACGCGGAACGACTACGAGCCAAGTCGTGTTGTAAGCTCACGAAATCGCGAGTCGTTTTGCCCCTATTATCGTCGGCATTATCTCCCGTGGCGATCGCGATTGCGGATAAATTGTTGTGTGCGTTTTGTCGTAAGATTACGGAACGTTATGTTTCAGTAATTAGCGATATACAGCCACCTGGCGATTTTAGTACGGCGATATTCGAATGGAAAATAAAGCAGAATATAATCAGTAAACTAGTCAATGATCAGATTCCTGATTAGTTACTGGCAAATTACTGTGTTCTGATTTATTTTTACTCGGATATTTTCACTTGCGCGGTTATACACGTAATAGCCACATTCCTTAACAGGTCGCTATCATTATATTCACGACAATTAATAATCACGAACGGGTTTAAAAAGCACGCTACAATTATATACGAAAAATTGAATTCATAGGAAAATCAATTATCCGTATCGTTCCCCACTTTATGTCGTTTCTTGCGTGGTAATGAAAAAAGAGCGGGACACCTAACTGAACTGAAAGGTACGGACGAGATACTTAAGATGTAATTGCACGTAAAACATCGACAATCACGCAAGGTGCGAACAGGAGAATCTCAATTTAGCCGATGCCTCGCCCGAGATCTACATTTTTTTTCTCTCTCGAAGTTGCCTGTGTCAAGTCGAGCGAGATTTTATCGCGCTGTGCCGTTACACCTGTATACGTATTCCCGAGAAACGAGCAACAAGAATGAAGACAATTAAGCGTAACAAAAGTCAAGAAATGAAGAGTGCAGCGCGAACGACAACGTTAAAATGCATAGTTTACGAAGACGACGATATCCACTTTTGCATCTCGGATTCTTATCGTGTTTTTTCTTTCCTCTGTTCTCTTTCTCTTTTGCGTTACTAGTGCAAGAGAGCACTTACGAAATGCGACTAAGAACTCCCCGAAGAAATTAGTCGAAAACTTGTTCGCTCCCAGGGAATTAAGGATCGCAACAGGGAGAATTTACGTGGTGTCACGAGATCTTAATTAACCTACGGGGACGTGTTTACGAGGACTCGGGCCGATCGAATTCGACGGGTTACTAGAGTAATGCTTATTAGACCAGGTGCAAAATTACCTCCTGCGGCTAGGTCGAATCCGCGAGCGTATAGAAATCGTTTCGTACGACGATGCCTTTTACGATCCGTTAAGTAGCTCCGAAGTCATTTATCCGTCGCACTCGCCGAGCAGCAAACTTCACGCGAAAATAAGAGTGCCTCGAAGGTTTGATTTACTCGCGAGGTGCCTGGAAAATAAGTCTCCATTGTGCACGTTCTAGGAACAACGTTCACTCATTCTCGCTCAGCGTTTTGTTTCTCGAAGACACGTTCAATAATTTGCCATCAGCACGTCGCCGAGCTATGCAATTCTGGTCTGAATTCTTAACACACATCGAGTAGTCTTAATCAATAGGACAGTCGCAAAATACTACGTTGGTGGATCTTTAACGCAACGGTCGCCGGTGATGAGTGTCGAGGATGTAGCAGACTGGCCATTTGATCGCGCGGCTTCGAGAAGCGCTCGACTCCCATAATTTCAGTACCTCGCACGAACTTCCGGGGTATCCCAGAAAATACGTAAGGAGGAAAATGTAATTATCGCAGGTACTGGGCTACGCTGTGATTTTTTTTTTTATTAATCGGTATATTCAAACACGCGGATGCGGGCTCAGCAGTGATCAAGGGAATGCACTGGAACCGAAGTATAATTGTACTGATTGCTGTTGAGCGCAGATGCGAAATGCCTCCGGCATGATAATAATTCTGCCGTAACCCCTCCGTAATAATCTCGCCCGACGCGCTATTTGCGATTGGTAGCTGCAATTAAATGTTAAATTGGGAATTCCTGGGACGCACAATTGTCCTAAATTACGGAGAGAATCATTCACATTGAGCGTCTCCAACTGCTCCGATACTTTAGAAAATGGCTCTTTCACGTAGAGTTTCGATTCGATGGGTCACGTCGGTGTAGTCAAAGTGATTCTACAAAAGATCTAGATGCGTTATAGACAATGCAATTCCGATCGTTATACGAACCACATCAAACTCTTGCACTTTCCCTGCCACGCTCGTGCATACGAGGCGCGCACCGTGGGCGCGTGCACGAGCCTTCACGAGCGCACGTGTCGCGGTTTTCTAACGCGGCATTACGCGCTCGGGAGCAAACAACGAAATAAGAACATCAGAGATAGGCCGCAAACTCTCTACGCCGTCGCGCAGCTCGCTCTCGCGCGCACTTCATAAATAACTCGGGCTTCTCGTCCCACACACTTCTCTCGAGCTCCGAGGCTCGCGCGCGAGGTGGAATAACGATAATCTTAATAATCAACCGCCGACGACGACGGCGTCGTATGCGCGTCCATTCCCTCCCTCTTCTTCTCTCTCTCTCTATCGTTTTCCGTCTTTCTTTGTGGCTCGCACGCGCTTCGCCGCCTTGTGTTATTAACCCAAATTGCCGTGCTCGTGAATGGAATCACGCCCTTATCGAGTCATACAGAGCACCGCCACGTCCACGTGTGCCACGCTATAAGCGCGAGACGAGTGAATCGCACTGTATGCGGTCGATGCCGACTCTTCTATGTATCGCATATATAGTGTTGATGTGCAGGTAATTACGCGATGCGCTTATTTCTGGTAATGTGGCAGCCACAGCGATAATAGGTTGATTAATGATCGATGGCAGCAGGTAGCGCGATGCGGATGAGAAAGCGAGGATCGCTCGGTAATTTGATTGCAATGAGAGTGTATTTCTGCGGTGGAATATTGAAATGTATCGCTTCAGGTAAATTTCTTTCTTTCTATCTCTCTCTCTCTAAGAAATCTTCTGAATTCTTTAGCGCAACGGTACATCGTCCGATGAAATTGCCGATATCGATGATTATACTCATGGATAAAGTACTTGAAACGTGCCTCGGTTTGTTACTCGAGACTATGTAAATGTCAGATTACACGTGATGGGAAAGATGCACCGAACGATCGTGTAGCCCTGGTAAGCTCGCGGTAACAATGATCGAGCGTGACTAGCATAGATCGCGTTGCTGTTCGACGTGTTTAATATCACGGGCACCAGATTACAAGAGGAAAACTAATGCACACCTCGTCGCGATCCGCCGTGTTATTCGAAGAATTACACGATAATACGTTCAAGTCCCGAATGCAAATGACAAATTGATAAGTACATTATATAACGGAAGTATATTTTTTCCACTGGTAGGAAATACTTTCGCGATTGTTGTACGGAAGTGATGGGCGAGGATTCTCAGATTACGATTCTTGCATTTTTATAGGTCAAGACCGCTGACGTGTTTCGAAATTAGCGGCGTCGCGTCGTCTCATTTCCTCACGCAAACAACATCTATTCAGGCAATTCCGGAAATTCGAATCCTCGTCGAATTGACCGTTGATTATTCAGCGTCTGGCATCATAAATGTTCGAGTAAGCGTCTAGCCGTGTCGTATTAGCGTTCTCGAAATACAAGACCATCGATTAAGAAACAATGCATTACGTTAGACATTGTGTTAGCCGATATTGTTGTTTATGTTACATTTCTAATAATAAATTTATATAATTTTATCACGCAAGAAAAATTTACAAAAAGAAAAGTCTCCAAGCAAAAATGAACGTCAAAAATATTTCGACCATAGTCGCAAGCCACATGCCATGGGCTGTCATCACGTATAATTTTAGTGAAGAAGAAACCGTGATCGCCATGCCGCGCGTTCTTCGGCACGTGGAACGTTCAAAAATGCCAACGTTCTTTTTCGGTTGTTGTGAAAGAGCCCGCTCTTCATTATACGGAGCTGAGCTTCCGAAACGCTTTGGGAATTGTAAGAGCCAAACTGTTCGAAAAGAAGTTCGAGTTCTTTGAAAACGAGAGATATAATAATATGAACAGGTTAATAATCGCGTTTTCTTTTTAGTAGCTGCACATTTTCAATAACAATGATATCCTTATTTTTATATTTTAACGTATAGAACGATATTTCCGAGAAAGATGGAAATACAAAGTGCGTAGCTCGAGACATACCGTGGCGATGATGTCACGCGCTCGAGGATGTGCCTGTTGATTTCGAGCCGACGCTCGAAATTCTGGCGTAAAGTTCGTGTTAAAGCTTGGCATCATCACCAGGCGATGCTGTAACGCATACGTGAATGCAGAGAATACGTCGACAGCGCGAACGAGATCGGACAAATTCCCTGACTAGTCGCCTGTAAGTGGTGGCGCGTGTCAACCTTGCTGTATCCTTGAAATCGCGCGACCGCGATCGTACGTCGAGCCAAGCCCGGAGTGACGGGCTGGCGAATATGCGCTCGCAAGATTCTAGGAATCAGCTGATTGGGGAATTCCTAGAGAGGCCCATTCTGAAGAGGATTCCGGCTTTTGTCTCCTACAATGGAATCAGGTTTCAGATTATGACTAAAAGCGTGATGGGCTTTTTCTCAGAGAATAATCACATGACTGGAATTGCGATTAGAATTAGAAATTTGTAATATTTAGTGTTATGTCTATTACCAAGAAACAAATGCTTCGACAGCAATAAACGTCTACAGTCATACACTGTTCACTATTAAATGTTAAAAAAAACTAGTATGTACAAGTGACATTTGTCTCTTAAGTATGTTTTTCACTTATGTCTCAAGAGTTTATACTTATCTGAAAAGAAAATAGCAGCTGCCAAGGCTGCAAAGAGTTCGATTTTCTGATTTTTTTCATATTTGATAATTAACCTTTGTAACATACGTACATACACATGAATTATCGTCATGTTAATTCCATGCAACGTGAGACTTTTACCTCGACTCGATCATTCATCGTAGAGTATTAACGTAACACAGCCGGCGCGTGACGTCCGTTAAATGCAGACGAGTGGCCGGGAATTTCCTAATACGGAGATAACGCCCGACCGTAGATTCACGAGCGGCGAACAAGATATTCGCCCGAGAGAGAACTATCCAGTTTCGCGACTTTTGTCGTTCCTTTCGTCATGAGATTAATGAGCGCATTATGATAATTTTTTCGCCGAAAAGAGGAACCGTTGCACGAATCCCCGAACGAGTTCGTAGGAGAATGTAGTTTTTGGCACGATCCCAAATAACGTGTAATACACGGAATTAGTTGCAGGTAGAGCGGATTTAATCTAATTAAATTTTTCGAGCCTACAATTCTCAGCCATTGTCAACTTAAGATCATTATAGGCCTGATCGCCCGAAGGTGTTAAAAAATAGGAAGGCAATTATAGGACGAGATTTTTGCTCGAAACCAACTCATCGCCGCGAGACTCGCGTGTGTGCCGTTGTGCCTTGATAGAAGAGTCAAATTCTTCTTTTCATTAGAGTATTCACAGACGACTCGCACGATACATCGCGAGACGTGTTTGTTGGAACATTTGCATAAACATAGATAACTGAATGTGAGTGGCCAGATAAATGCGATCCTAATGCGTATATTAAATTATCGTAATGTGTAGAATACGTTGGCGTTTTGTGATTGTTTGAAATTGAAATATGTAAAATAAAATAATTCAAGATTGAAATTGAGAAAATGAAATGCTAAGTGATTTTTGTCTCCCTATATTAATTAACACAAATAATTATGAGTCATTAATATTCAATGCTTGGATATGCATATTGTTATCCGATTAAAAATTGAGTAATCCATTATTTTTTTTTAACAATGTCTACATTAATTAATAACGAATACGATGTTTCCATAGTCATAAAAACTTACTTGAGCGAGAATGTCTTCTCTCAGCGTAATTCGTCAAGGGGCGAATTACACTGAAAGTACCATAAAAGAAAGAAGGGTACTATGCAATTTGTCATTCGGCGTGTTTTGCGTGTGGCATCATGGTCCTGCACACCGCTTCTGCCTCGCAAATTGCTATACCAGGAATGTCATTGCCCGCAGAGGAGGACATTATGGTAATTTAGGCTTTCGCGGTTTTCGCAAAGATCAACAGCTCGACTATGCATGCGTTTCTTGATATTTGAAACTTTAGTCTCACTCTGTTAAAAAATTACGCGAGTATAAGTGAGTTATTCTTGTATATTTTTTATTTATTTTACTTGAATACAAAAGCAAAGATTTAAGATAAAAAAAGTACATACATATTTCAAACATTTTTTTTTAATTCAATGGAATTTTCTTTACGTGTGTGTGTGTGTGTGTGTGTATAAGTAAAAAAAAATGTTAATTTTAACTTGAAGTGGTCTTTCTGAGACATGCAAAAATGTCATGTTAAAATTAACATTTTTATGTTAATGCATGTCTCAGAAGATTCACTATATGCATCTTTAAGTTAAAAATAATATTTTATTTTTACTATATATATGTATATATTATACTTATTATATATACTTTTATATATATACATATATATACATATATATGTAACAATCTAAATCATCGATTAGATAATTGTAAATATATTTTGCATTTTTACGGTACGTCTGGAAATAACAGACAAATTTACGACCAGGCGAAGTGTCCATGACTATACCGACCACGATGTTTAAACATACATTGTAACTGTCCACGCCGAGACAGTCTTATCTACTTTAAATCGTACGGTGAATGTCGACTACTTGTTAGAAAATTACTAACATTCGGCGGCGAGAGAAAGCGAGTGAGATAATCAGTTATTGCGATCTCAGCTTAGGATCCAGTTCGGAGATTAGATTTGGTGGTGTCCGATAATCTGTATTTCAGTTTTATCCTTTGAGGCGGCAGTAAATGTAATCGATTATCTAAGCGATGGTGTAAATAAAAAAAAATAAAAATTGTTAATAAATACCGATAATTACTTTTCGCATTTTGATTGATTAATAATCAGATAGAAGATCGAAATTGATTTTTGCTGAAGAAAGAATGAAATATCACTTTTTATTCATCCATTTCGCACATAGAAATAATTTGCTAATCTTTATTATCGGAGGAGGAAAGGATTCAAATTCTTTAGGGTCCTATAAAGGGTCCTACGGTGTTCCAACAAAATCCAGTAGAAGGCAGCAGGTTCTGGCATTTGGCACTTCAGGCAAAGGGAGAAATTTTGGGCCTGGTCGAATGAGATGAGATGGTCATCGCAGACCGGTTTTTAAGTGTAACGCCACGTTTCTTCACCAGATGGCAGCATCTAAACGGAGCATCTTATTATCGCGAACTCCGTTTAGTTTCGATCGAGATGTGCAGCGAGTTGGATGTACGCAGAGCTGATGTAAGCGCAAGCATCTCTCGAGAGCGAAAATATTTTATTTCGAAATTCTATCGCTTGCATTTTTCATTGAAGACTTATATTTGAATTCTTATATATTGTATGTATCTTTTAAAGCTTTTAAAGATAATTTCTTTTTTTTTATAATTGTATACAATTAGATGAAATAAAAAGAAGTCGAAAGTGAGAGTAAACATATAAACTATATACTTATATGATTATATTGAGGAAGAGGGAACTGGTTGATTTATAAACAACATCAAGATTATATTGAGAAAGAGATCAACATTTATTTGATGCTCTTGCAGTGATAAGCGTCGGTTGTCTATTCTCATAATAGAGAGGAATTATAAATGTAACCTCATTTGCATTCGTATAAATATAAATAACGTTTTCTCTTTCGCGATAGTAATCATTCATATATACAATTTTTCTCATACACACTCTTACTCGCGCTCGTATCCTTAACATAATCTTACGTCTAAAATTGTATCGATTAAAAACATTCTTCGTACTTACAATGATATTCTACAAATCGCTTAGCGTTTTATGTACAAGAAACAGAATGGAAGACTTCGGTGATTCTTGTTGCGTAAGGCACTTAAAATATAGTATTCATGTAATTTATGTACAGGGAGGTTCGATGAAAAAGGAAAAGGATAGGACGATGGGATAAGACAAAAAGGATTGACGCGATATTTCAGGATATTTTGGAGAAATCATCTGTGCTCGTTTCCAGTTGAATTTAACGATATATTTACAAGGCACTATTTAATAAGGCAAAGCCTCATTGGCTACTGGCCGACTGTGCACGCGCACTTGAAAGAATAAACTCGCGTCTTTTAACGATCCTCTAATTTCACGGTGATGTCCAGCTACGAACGGGACCGTTTTATCTACAATGATCTACATAATTGAGGAACATGTTTCCGTTCCGCGAAATTCTTTACGCGGCGCATAAATCGGCACGTCGAATTGGCGCGTTTTCGCCCGCGGTCGATCGGCCGCGGCTTACCATCGACATGTATATCAGTTTATATCACTTCAATCACGCACATATAGTGTCCATACCTTTTTCTTCCTTTTTTATTTTACCATGGTCTCCATGGCTTGTCTTCGATCTGAGGTACCACGCTCTTCCTCATCACCAGCGCGAGAGGTTTCTGGAGAGGTGGGCTGCTATAGGAATGTGGGTCGAGCTCTGGTTCACTGGTATAGCCGTTCGCCGGAGACGTGGCGACATCCCTGTGGCTGTTGGTTGGGCTGTACGTGGTGGATTGCTCGCGGAATGACGTCGGAGGTGCCTCGAACGCCACCGGACTTCCTGCTGACGAGGATGTCGAGCTGTTGGACGAACTCGTCGACGATGCGGATGCGGTGCTCGCGGTCCTCTGAGGAATCGGGATCAGATGTGGTAACGGCGAGCTTGGCGCCGGAGACGACGACGGTGACGACGTGATTGGCGCCTTTGCGCCCGCCGGAAGTACCAAAGCGATGTCACCATTTGGTAATCTGGTCGGTAATAGATGCAAGGCGGTACCATTGGCATTAGTAAAGAAAATGCCATTTGATTGCTGGACTTGAATACGTGGTGTGTCAAGTTGAGGCAGAATATGCACTTGCAATTGCGTCGTCGGCGGCGCTGGTTGGACAGCCTGTTGAGTCGTCGTTGTCGTTTGGCTGTTGGTGTTGTTGGCATCGATTGGACCCAGGCATGAGGCCAAATGGGCCATCAGACGTCTCTTCACCGAAGTGTCTAAACCGGGAAATTTGCCAACCTCGCTGGCGCACTCCGTATAACCGGCGCGGAATTTGTTGAGGATGTTTGGATCTGCTGCAGCAGCCATAGCGACTTGCTGTCGTTGTAGGGCTTCCAAATGCTTCACGGTCAGTTCCAAAATGTCAGCCTTTTCGAGCTTCGAGTGCCTTGACGGCTGTAACAAAAAACAGAAACAGAAAGATTAGACAAATTAGATTCGACGGTATATCAATATATCGAGTTAAATGTAGAAAAGAATAGAAGATCGGCACATAAAATAATTTTAGAAATTTAAATTTCTTTAAAGAATTTAAAAAGACAATTTCTTATTTTGTGTATTTTTATGTGTATCGATTTTATAAAATACAATATATGTTACAAAGTAGACAAAACATGTTATAGTACTTACGTCTTTTTTCATAGATTCCAAAACGAGAGTTTTCAAATCATTCAAGCTATTGTTAATACGGGCTCGACGTCTTTTTTCCATGATGGGTTTATTACTCTGTGAACAGAAATTGGAAGGCAATAAATTAAAATGTGAAAGTATGAAAAATGTTAATCGATTTTAAAAAAGTTAGGAACGTATGTCAATGAATATCGAGAATAAAGTGTCATGCCGAAATAAAAATGCCTTAAGAAAAAGGAACATCTGTGTGAAAGTTTTTCTATACAAAGACTACTGTTAGATATGATAACGAGTTGCAATTTTTTAATAAAAATAAAGTTCTTAATATATAACGATAAAACCAATAAGAGAATCTATTTTTATTACTTGACACCTTTTCATTTTTATTAAAAAAAATTTTTTTATCGTTTTTAAAGTCACACGTTTATACAATATTTTTGGCATCAGAAAATTAAATGTTGAAAATAACTCGTAAATTGATAGTATTTGTATAAATCATTGTAAATCGATAATTGAGAAATAATTAATCAATATTTAGTGATTTAATGGTGGATCACGTAAATTCGAAGTTTTTGGTATATTACTATAGTATAGACATTACGCGACTTTTAATAATGTTGTGCAAAAATACAAGTATTATTTATTTTATTCCGAAATTCGATACTTGAAAGAGAATAAATTCGGAGCACGAAATAAATGACACTTTTCAAATTTACTTTATTTGATTCAGTCATCTGTAATTTTACTTGAAGTTCTAAATACGCGAATTTATCTCAATTTTGAAGAGAAACTAATATTATCAAAAGTAGCAATTTTGCAATATATTAGTAGTCACTATGTCTTTTTTCTGTTATAAAAAACGATCGTTGATTAATACTTCGAATGCAGAAAATCTATTAACACGCAGTTGAAGTGTAACGAAGAATCTTCGATTTTGACACTAACCCGTCGATTTTCTCCTGATCTTCTCGTAGTCGTTGTGGCCGTAGGGGTAGTTTGCGCAGGAGGCTGACCAGCCTCCTGAGGCACGTGTTGCGCTGGTGGAGTAGCGCCGACGGTGACACCGCCCGTCGGCATCGTGGCACCCACTCCGGTCACCATGATTTATTTTCCGTATCACAGAACTCGAAGAACTTCCCCAAGTCAAATAAATTACGATCGACGTGAAAGCACTGTGAATCGAAATCGATCACACTTCACTGTAATCCAATAATCAGCTGTGCTCGATGTCCCCTCTTCGCCCGCCAATCGTTGCGGACGACAGAGTGATTGAAGGGATCGCGGTATGAACGTAAATCCCGACGGTGAACCGAAGGAAACGTGACGAAAGAGTGTGCACCCTTTTACTCGTCTCTTCTGTTGAACGTCGCTAAAATCACGACCGCTCACGACTGGCGTCTGAGCTCGACTAACTCGATGAACGGCGAACGTCTTCTATCGTGCCGTCGGAGCGTGGCACCCGGTGGAATGCCTGGTGGCGGCGCTTTCAGTGGAGGGGACATTCAGTGGCGAACGTACGGGTGGGGGGATCCAGCGCGTGACGCTTTAACCTGACTACCCCTACCATCGAATTCCGACAGTCGGATGGCCCGATGCCTTTAAGACCCCCACTCTGGGCTTTGGTTCCCTCTATGGCGTGCGGCTTGGACCCCCCCTTGGAACTCCCCAAACCTCTTCGGAGCCGATCGATCGAACTTCACCAGTGAGATTGACGTCGGTGATTTCCGATGAAATTTTCGATTGCTCTTTTGCACGACTTCTCGATGACTTTGCTAGTTGTTTTATTAATAATTTTACCATTAATCACTAAAGTAAAAAAAAAAAAAAGATTACGGTGCTTATCTATCTAATAACTATCTAATAACAATTTTTCACAAATATATGTACCATTGATTTTACTATGATGTCACAATTATTTACATATTCATTAAGTGTGTAAATCTCAAATCCTTTAGGTGCGGCACTCATTTTCAACTCTTGTATATTTTCATCCACGACAAGGATGCCGTTTGCGTAAGTTCGCGCGAGAGGTAACTCTTTGCTGCTCTCACAGAACGAGAAACAATGGGACGGAACATTTCCATGGATTGGTGATTAGTCTCACGTCTTCAAAGGTCATTAGAACCTGCTGGCCCTGGCTAGGCGGCGTTAGCATACGTCGATCGGCGATGGTAATTCCAACGCGAACGCGAGTATGCGACCGGTCGTGCGAACGTCATCAGAGCTTATATCACGTCCCTCAAAAATAGCCGAGTGCCACCGTGTGCGGAATACGACGGGCTGACGCACGCGCGTGTAGCTCCGGCACGTGCCTTGTACTCCCTCCCGCGATGTATGCCTTTCGAAATTGCTCTTTCTACTTGGCGCGACCGATTAAATGCGCGGCTTCGTATTTATCTCGGCCGTCACACGCATACGTGACGGTATACGCACGGTCTGAAATACGACCGCATCGATCTCGCGCCGGATCTTAACTTTGTTGACTGTTCGGACGGCGCGCGGATGGTTGCGTGCAAATATTGTGACGGATCGTGATATCCCAGTTGTTTAGCACTCCTTGAGTCCTTATTCTTGACTCTATCTGCGTCACTTTAAATCATAAATTGAATATTAAGCTTCGGGAAAGGTTGGTGGGTTATTGATGGATGATTTCTTTATCAAATAAAAATCAATTGGCCGATCCATGAAAAGTTTTTCTTTCGTGCAGGCAGGCAGAATAGCAGGATGAATAATAAGTTTGTAGACAGTAAACGCGTGAGTAATATCTTGCGTTTGCTTTGCGATTATATGGTAGATGATTAAACCGGATATAACTAGTCTTTGTGCAAACGTAATAATATGTATTGCGATGTCTGCCTGATAAGCATTGCTCTTGTAAACTATGGTACGGCAAATATCATCGCATTCTGTCGAGTACCTCGTTGCAAATAATATTGTACATTCAACTCGTTTCATGTCGTTGCCTTTTCTTTGTATTGCGTCTCTGGTATTTTTTTCTACCCACAAGGTAAAAATACGTTGTTTATTATCTAATTCATTTATCAACTTCGTTTTATAATAACTATAATAAGTTCTCATAAGATGAGAGATCTTTTAATTACATTATATTGGAATATTTCGAAAATTATTTCCCAAGACGTGTTACGGTTTGGGAAATACGCATCTAAAATACGTTGTAAAAATAATGATTATTCCCACGATTCGCATGGCCCGATCTATAATCACAGCATTTCGCTAGTAGCGAGAGGAGGAACGTAAATCCGAAGGTTCGTAGAAGTGCGGTAGGTAGGTACGACGAGGTACGTCTCTAGAGGATCCAGGCTCGTGTCCTCGCGTGCGAGAGAGCAGAACGACGGCACCCCACGAGGAAACCGACAAAGAGAAGAAAGAGGGAGACCGCCGGTTCAATACGGAACGACGGAAACAGAGACAGAAGGGATGGGAAACAGACGAGGATAGCACCAAAGGAGATAACGCGCGCGCGACTTCACCTACACGGAGAAAGAAGCACGTCGCCAATCACGTGACTGGGATTCGACGCGGCGTACGACAAAACTACGCTGATTGGTCCAGTCTGGCCCCCACCACTGGAAATTGGCTGAGAGCGAACGTGCCGCGCGCGTCGCTTTTGCAAGTGGTGGGGGTGTGATCGTCATTCGACTTTGAGCGCTCGAGCAGTGCAGGCGCGTGGATCCCGAGCTAGAACGTGTTTCAGAAAGATGTGCGTGGGGGTGACGGTGGCGATTATGAGGAAGAAGAGATGGGCGATGAGAGATCGAGAGGAATTTATATGCACTACTGTCGTGTAACTCGACATATCTTTTTCTAATAAAATTATGTAAACTATTCCATCTTTTGTGCAATTTAAAAAGAATAATTGTGATTAATTTTCATTTTTTTTATTAACTAATGTTATATTAAATAAAATACTTTTTAGGTCTGAAAGTATCGAGCAAATTAATTTAATAATAATAAATATATTTGAAAAATATAGAGATAGATAAAAGTTGTGATTATATAATAATATATAAATTTCAATTGTTGAAGTAATTAGATTAATTCCTATTTAATTTTTTGTACAAATTCTTAGATTAGGATTGCACATTTTAAGATTATTAGTAAAACTTATGATTGTGTATTATTTAGTAATTGGCGAATTATTTTTTAAATTAATTCTGTGATATAACAATATTTATTTGTTAATACTAAGATCAAAATGCGATAAAATGAGTAACTAGATAGTGCATTTTTCCAACTCTTTTAAATTTAGTATAGATTTAAAGCAACGAGATACGCCAGACATTGTGCTTCCATCTATCGGTAAATGCCGCAGGTTTTTTCGCTGGACCAACGAAGGCTCACATGCTGAGCTGAACAGTAATGAAAAAATTGAGTTATTAGAAAATGAAATTAATGTGGAAAAAAAAATTATGTATATCTCGATGATTTATTGATTGTTTTTTAAATTTTAATTATCTAACCGTTTATAAATTTAAAAAAATGTGTATAAAATTTCTATAATACTTTCAGTATTTCATCAGTATAGTTAGTCGAAATAATTCTATTCTTTTTTTTTTCAATTTTTCGTTGGGAGAGAGATTATACTATAATAAATTCCGTAAATTCTCGAAGCGAGATCGTCCTTCTACGATATTCGCGCCAGCTTACGTATACAGACTATACCGATAAGCTCTAATAAGCAACGCACTAATTCATACCCAAGCGATAACTAACAGTCGGCGAAATGTTGGTAGATGAATAGTATCTCGGTCAAGGAACTTACGTCCCTCTTTATCGCATGTCGTAGCCTTCGGTAAGATTTATGTAAGACATATGCGGTAGTTCACACTGCGATCTTTTATGAATTTCATTATTCTTGAATTCAGACCGAAGCGGATTGCTACCGCACGTACGCGATATCAGTTATCAACCGATATATCACATGTTAATGCACAATTTCTGTTTGCGTCACTTGTATGATATATTCTCATGATAAGCGTTACGCGATTTACACTCTTTAGATATGAGAATAAATCCAACGGAAGTTTGATAGAGATCGCACGAGTGTTTTGCAATGCAAACAGTGGGTATAAAAGGTTGAGATTAACGTACATGATGAACGTTGCTTGCACTCGAGTATCCCGGTAGTTACAGCGGCACCTGTTTGCCGGGACCTACGGCCTCCGTGAACTCGGCGTGACTCATTAGCTTTATAGGGTGCCGGGGCATTATGTGGGGCCCGTGGGCCGGTGTTGGCCGCATAAAAGCGTTTCGCGAGGCGGCATCGGCTTTGCTCGCGGCAAACGAACATTAATATTCGCTTCCCTTCCGTCGAGATATCAGATTAGGGGTCCGCGAGCCCTCTCGCTCACCCGTACTTTACTACACCATCCAGCAAAAATAAAGAAGCCGAGCAAAAGCACCCAGTTTGCAGTGCCCAAGTGCGCACCGAGTGCTGCAACAATCTGATTTCACCAGCACGGTTGTACTCTCGCATTACTCAGTCCGTTTTTCCTCTTGGTTTTCGCCTTCCTCGTATTACTTCCCAACGCGACCAAACTATAATTGTCCGCGCGTTGCGGCAGTCTCCGTCGGTCGAGAAAGTCGATCCTCTAACTACCTGCTTGCTCCTGGTTTCTATATAGCTTCTTCTTTGCTAGATGTCTTCTACGGCAGGTGCGGTCAATGCGTGGGTTGAGATTAATGGGCAGATTTTATTAGACATTTTAGATACAAAAAGTTCTTACAGGTTTCTTCACGATTGCATTCTCAAGTAATATATGTGTCTCTCGACATCAGTGAAAATTTTAACAGATGTTTTAAAATTCGTTTCCCTTTAAATTCTGAACTGCTTTAGGTATGAAATCGCTTTTGATGCGTGCAGTTTGGACTTTGGAGGAATTCATGAGATGCAAAATCGCTTTGACTCAACCTATAAGGATTTTAGCCGCAAGGGAATGACGGGTGAATGCACACGTAGTCACGCTTTGCGATAATTTACGACCACTGCGCGATCCGAATATGCTTCTAAGCATGCACGGAATGGAGGGAAACTCCACGCGATATACCGCGCCAGACAGAACTCGCGCAATTAGGCTACGGATCTCCGTCTTTCTGTCATTATCCGATGCTCGTCAGCTCGAGGCGTTGACGTTCATTGAATTTAAGAATGTAGCAATAATTTTTGAAAAGCACACGAACACGTTGTAATTGGTCGCGGTGGGAAATGATTCCACATAGGAAATTGACGGTCATTTCTGAGTCATTGCTTTTGGCATTATTTGCTTATCCGATAATAGCTGGCAAATTGTTGGGCTGTCAGTCAGTGAATGTGCGTATATGTATTGTAAGAGGCGTACAGTGCGTGCGAGTTTTATAACTCGCTCGAGGCGGCCAATCGAGGGGCCAGCCGAATATACATTGATAGGATCGGAATGGCATGCATAGCTTATGCCGCCGACATTTGTGACTCTCGTGTTAAGAATTGCACTTTTGACGTTTTGAATATCTTGAGAAATCTGGCACGCGAGTATCTACGGTCACGACGAGCGCACGCAAAACTAGTTTTTAAATGAATAATCCGGTGCCCTTTGAAGAAGATTAAAATTGGTCCGCTTTGTGCTGTGTTGCAGCTAGCTGTAAATTTTTACATTGGAAACTCGCTTCCGATTTCCAAATGAGCTGATTTTTTGAACAGACTTGCACTTTTTATTCGGTTGTCGTCTGCCTGATGGTCGTGATACAAAAAGAGATGACGCGTAGCCAGAAGCGAAACAAAAATGGTTCCACGGAAAAAAAAGAAGGACTTTTTCGAGGGCGCGTAAATGTTCCATACCAACGAGTCACAGTATGATTGCATTTATGATAGGTGTGTAACAAGCAAGGTCGTATTTTTTTTCGGGCTGACAGTGAAAATAAATTTTAAAAAAACTCGTAAATACCATCGACAGATGTTTTTATGTAAAGGGGAAAAATTGTAGATAGTTAATAAATACCCATCGAAAACATTCAACGAATACAATTATTCTCGATACAGTTTGTGATAAAAAATATATCGAGGTATTATATATATTTTTTAACACTGCAAGAACGTGAAAAAAATCAACTTTAATAGGATTTCATAGAAGAATTGATACAGTCGATTTTCTGTAGTCTTTTTCTATATAACTATGCTGA
The DNA here is from genome assembly GCF_001594065.2 of Cyphomyrmex costatus. Taxonomy (NCBI): domain Eukaryota; kingdom Metazoa; phylum Arthropoda; class Insecta; order Hymenoptera; family Formicidae; genus Cyphomyrmex; species Cyphomyrmex costatus. The sequence continues at coordinate 2,189,084 of NW_017274954.1, read as the reverse complement.
TATTTTTTATTGTATTTTATTTTATTTTTAATTATACACACTCTGTCTATTTTATTTTGTAACCCTCTGGAAATGATGAAGTATATACAAAGGAGCTTAAATTATAATAATATTAATAATTGATAATAGATTTATATTTTGTATCACAAAAAACTGGATTAGCCAAAAGATTAATACTTATTCATTGGTGATGAAAGGGTTTGCCCTACTTTTTTTGAAAGAATTTAGAGCAATCATTATTTTCCTAGTATAGAAACATGATGAAAGGGTTATCACTTTAATGTCGGTTTTTTCAACTTAGTTTACTGAAAACTATTTCAAAGAACGAAAAGGAGAATTGGACAGTATTTGATTTATGCGCTGATAAAATAATAGAGATATTTTCAGTGACATAATAATTATATAGATACACAATAATCGAGAAAAACTCGCAACTTGTTACTTAAACATCTTATTGATTTCTTGATGGAAAAGTTTTGTTTTAAAAAATTACATCAAATAATTTTCGTATTAATATTAAAGATATTAAAGATATTAAAAAATGTTTTTCAGCTGTAATCTCTATACATTTTAATTTCTTTTTCTATTTTAAATGTGGCTTTTCTTATGTTCAACGCAAGGCTGAGGCAATTTAAGGCATTTATGAAAATATTTTAAGAGAAATTGAAAACATATTTTTCATTATGTAGAAAACTAATAAATCAATTTTAACAAATTAAATTACAAGAAATTTTACAAATTAAGCAATATAAGAACTTTGCAGTCTATATTCTATGTATTATATATTTGTTACAGAATGTAATGGATGTTTTACTTCCAACAAGATTTAGTACTTTATAGACAATAGCTATAATAAATAGAGTCTGACATAGGGTTAGATATAATTTCAAGTTTAAGCTTCTGCAGAAAAACAAATTTAATAAATCAAGGTTGACAACCCAAACGTATTCTTTAAAGCGAATTTTACTTGAAAGACAGTTTGAGAATTATTTAGGTAAAACTCACTTTTATCGACATATTATGTAAGAGTGTAGATAAACTGTTATCTCTACATGAATTTTTTTGCATTCTTATTTTATTCATTCTTTATAATGCAAATATGTTTTTTAGTACAGTAACACAATAAATTGATCTTAATAAATTATAAATTTTTTTCACCTATACATTCGAATATATTTAAAATATACCTATAGAAATATATGATATATATTTAAAGAAATATGAATTTATTATAACAAAGAAAAAATAAACTCAGACATCACATTTCTGAAAATATCAACCTTTAAAAATGTTACATTTTAATGTTTCTATATAAGATCGTAAAGTTTTTCTTTTGACCCGACAGACAAAAAAAATATGCGCCATTAAAGTCACTGTTTCAAGGCGGTAGAGTTAAACTATCAATACAGCAATGTAGTCTATATCAGAAATTCTTGGCAAGCAGTATTCTTTTCCAACTGAGTAACCTTTTTCTCTCCATTTTTTCAAAGAGTTAAAACTCGACGACACGAAAACTAAACTAGACGCAATAAAACCATAAAAAAGAGCTGACCTCAGCAGAAGTGTCCAACTCGTACTATTCATGAAAGGGTGGAGGACAACAAAATAGAGCTCAAAGGAAATTCCATTGTAAAGCTTAAAAATCGCGCAACGTGAGTAGAGAAAAATTATAAACCCTTTGAGTCCGTGGCAATCGATTCTTTTTACTACTTTCACAACGTTATAAAATAATGGTAAAGGATTATTGTCCGCGTGAATAATCGGCTTTCACATTTTTATTGTGCCAGATTTTGAAGATCAAGAATGCTTAGGATTGTGAAATAATTTTGAATGTTCTTTATTTTTTAACGAAAACCGACAAGTTTAATTTGTGGCTGAACTAGAAATGCTTTAACTCTAACTACAATCGACTTTATTGTCAATTCTGTCATTATAGTGATCAGTGGTTTAACCTGTCTTAACTCGTTCAGTTATAATTCTTTTTGTGGTACAAAATCCTATTTTTAGAAGGTTAGGTTTACCGCATCCATTCGGCAAAAGATGACACGTGTTATCAAAAGAGTAAGACAAGATAATCGCATGTCTTTAGAAAAGTACCCTGCATCTGACGAAGGTTTTACACGTCTTTTCACCTATATTATTTGAAGAAGAAACTATTACTCGTATATATTAATTATTCTCACAAAGTCCTTACAAAAATTCTTATACGCTTTTGACTATAATATAAAAATAAACAGCGATAAAAATAATAAATGATATCATTCAGTATAAATTTAATCTTGATACTGAATTATGTAACTATACTTTTATGTATACGCGATAACATTCTACTCTATATCTCTTCAGCGAATTACGCTACATTTCTAAAGTACCTATATAACCGTTGCACACATGTGATAAACTGATATTTTTGCATGGATGCATTCTATGCGCTCTGTAATCAGCTCTTTTCGCGACGGATTCTTTTTACGCTATTCTTCTTATACTTAGAAGGCACTTTATTGAACAGAAAAAAAATGTAATTCGATGTTATATCCTTTAGCTTCACCTTATCTTTCGTGCTTACCCGGACGTGAAGTCTTCCGTGAAACGTTAGGAACAATATACATCGAGGGACCATGATATCGACGTAAACACGTTCGCCACAAATTCCTCGAAAGCCGTTCGACATTTTATGATCTCATTGGGTATGACAAGCGTGGCCTGGAATTTTAGCGATCGTGTAGTCGTCCGTTCGCGATCGCTCTCGGTAAAAAGTTTGCGCCATCGATAACATCGCCTTGCATTCAGATCGATTTTCAGGTATTACACGATGACAGTATTGTAGAGATATTGGTGTGCCACATATTTACGCACACAAGTTCATACCATTTTTTATATCTTGACTGAGGTATCATTTATTATATACGATGTAATCCTACGGATATTTTAACTTCTCCATATTATAAAAAATGTCAATTTTAATCTGTGTCACTTTCGTTTAGTATAAGAAATAAGATTCAAGAAATTTCATGCAGACATAATGAAAATAATTTAAACTTTGAGAGAGATACTTGATTTTCAAAATAATTAATTGCTTAATAGTAAATATTACTTATATATATTTAAATATATTTATACTGTATATATTTAAACATACTACAAGATAAAGATTTTTTTTAATCCGCGCGTTTATTTTTAATATTACATTCTTCCGTCGCAGTTGATATTTGGTGCAATCGGAAAACAGATGTTTTAAGCTAATAAGTAATATAATAACGATAAAGCGATTCATTAAGGTACATTCATCGTTAAGAGAAAAACAAATGCAGAAACAGAACTTGTTTCGATACTTCGTATGCTTATCCCATCAATGGTTGAGCAAAAAAATAATACCCTTCACCTGCGCGATCTCACCGCAAGAACGAAATCTCTGGCGAATTCTTTCGCGTTTTCCGTGGTGCGTTTCGCGGCTGAGCCAATTTGGATCGGTTCCCTCATCGAAGATCGACCGCAAAAAGAGACGCATCTGGCTTGGGCGGCCGGTTCCTTAAAGAAGAGCAGGAAGAATCGGTGGCTTCGAGTACTCGACGTTTGCCGCAAGAGTATCACGTTGCGCCTCACGTCCGGACGAGTTTACTCACGAACAGCCCGTTCTGGCTCGTCCGAGCGGATTTCTAGAGTCTCGCGGCGCGCCCCGCTCAATTTGCACTTCATTTGCTTCAGATCGGGTTGCCTTCTTTTTTTCAGCACGCGCAGCCGTACGTACACACACGCAAGAATCCCAATGGATTACGCGCGGTGGGCGCCTCTCGAGAGGGATCTCGATTCGAGCAAACCGTCGTCGTCGCGCGTATAACCCGCTCCGACGGATGCCTCGTCGCTGTGTCTATCCGCATGCCCTTGATCTTGACAAAATTGATGCGAGCTGGCACGAAGACAACATGATTGCGAAATATGGGCCACTGCAACCTTATGGGTATCGTATGAAAGCGCGGTAGATTGAAGTTTCTACATCATGTACGTTAGCCAAGCTTCATGCGAGAGGCTTTACATTCAGTTATTTTTAAGCATAATCTTGATGAAAGATAAACTCTTCTACGTTTATTCTTGCTTAACGAAAAGTGATAAATTGTTAAGAATAATTAATAAGCACACTGTAGCGTTACACGTACAACACGATATATGTAGATGTATGCTTTTTCTGATAATTCATCATCACGTCGACTATGTTTCCAACTTTCCGAAGAAATCATTTGAGAATTTCACGACCATTCGTTTTCTAGCCGTTCGATTGTGACAAAAATTATGATTAGATGATAAATAGTCTTTGCGTCTCATCACTCACTTTCTAACGCCCTCCGCGATGATCAAATTATCTTCTTTCACCTCCCAAGAGATATCGAAGATTGACGGCAACAAGAAACTTCGCAAACGCGATTGCACAATTTTCATACTTACGTTAATACGATCAGATTGAACCTTTTTCATATCAAGCTTCACAAGAGATCGCAGCCAAGTTGTCAAAACAGACTATACGTGTTAGACTCGAGCTCTTTGTCGGTGAGACAATTCGAGTGGAATTCGCATTGTTATAAATCGTACTTTCCTTGGTATACGCGCGCAGTAACGATCCAACAGCATAAATGTATGCGTGACATTTGGGTACATTTTAAAATTCGGTCTCATTGTACGAAAGACGCATCTCCATTGGTAATTCTCGCCCACACACCACGTATTTTTACACCTCGCCTTAAAGTGCGATGCACGCTGGTATGGCGCGTGTGGACGTCGCCAAGAAGGTGTGGGCCTCATCCTGTGACATACGCGATATGCCCCCCGCTGTCTGCTTTTTCATGCCTAATCGCGAACGCTGTTTGCCTCATGGGAACCAACGCGTGCCTGATGCCACGCACCGCGTCATTATGGAATTCCTACGCAGATGGGGGGAGGGTCGCAATATTGCGGCGTCCTGTCGTTCGGACCATTGCTTCTCAACAGTCACACTCGTAAACATTAAAAAAAAGTATACAACTCGATATGCAAAGTAAAAGAATAAAAAAAAATGATAAAGAAACACATATTGCTATTGAAATATAAATCTTGCAATCTGACGGTTTTAACTTGAAGGTTAATTTTTAGAAGATACGATTGATGTATTTGGTGTACCTATATATTTTAGATAAGATTGCATTACATAAATAATATAATAATATGATATTATATAATATATATTTTCACGCAGAGCAATTATATTTAGCAATCTAATTTGTAATTTCATTGATATTCTATATAAATGCATAATGTGTATCATAATGTGACTTAAGTGAATGTGAGTATTGAAGAGTTATGAATGTAAATTTATGAACAGATCGGTAGTTTATTAGACGTGGAACGTGGTAGTGAGTTATTTTATCATAAAATTAATAATAATGCAGGCATGGCGTGGCATGATATAGAATTCGGATATATACGTTGCTAACATGTCAAACATTTCCTCAGAGTAAATATAGTAGTAAATTTGCATGTTTTTTTTTAATAATGCAGAATAATGGAATACTTCTAGGATTAATGTAATGGAAGAAGGATCGTGGACGCAGTAGGTAACAAATAGAACAAAGAGCGACTGATCGTCTTTGCATTCAGGTAGAAAATAAAAGTCCATGACAAGTTTTATCTATGTTTTATGTTTTCTTTCCTTATGTCAAGCACCTATGAATTTGTATAGTTCTAAATATTCAAAAATATGCTTATTTATACCCAACATAAATATATTGTCAAGGTATAAAGAAAATCGAGACTGTCACAGTTTTTAAATAATGATTTTAGAAAAAAATGTGAATATATAATATTTTTAAATACAAATATACGTTATAATTGATCTATTCCTTAGGTATAATATTAAAAAAATATTGCTTTTGAATATACGTACACATTATTGTACAAATAAATTATTTAAATTTAAATAAAGCTGTGAAAATATGGCAATTAGTCCTACACTCAGGTGGGAATAACACTTGATGTAGGTAAAACATACAAAAAATATAGTTTCTATTTTAATATTATTTTTATTTTTATTTTAGGAAATAATAGTAATAATAATATTTTAATGAAGTAAAATAATTATTTTAATTTAAAAATGTAAAAACATAAATATCTATATAAAATATTATATTCGTTTGATATTGTATATAGAACAATTTATAAAACGTCAAAAATTAAAATTACATATAGTATTATAATGAAACATACATTTCGATTTTCAATTTGGTCATCTTCAGTGTCAATAAAATTTTTATGATAGTCACGTCATACATATAAAATCGATTAAAGTGATAATCTTCTTCTTAAATTCTCCAAATAAATATGCATTTAATAAAATCTTTAGAAATATGATTAACTTTAGGAATTATGTCTATGCGGGTTAATAAACTGGAACAGGAATTTCTGGTTATCAGATGAATAATCTTTATTAAGTAGATTTAAAAGCACATCTCACTTCTCGATCGCGACTTCTTGACCTCGCGTTTTTGCAGCCGGTCGCTGGCATCTTCTCGAATTTTCTGTACATACAAAATATTATTCTTTCATATCTGTGTTGATCGTTGTTACATTTACTCTCACAGTTTACAATTTTAAATTCTATGATCTACGTTGGCGGATATCGATCATTCACAAATATTAAAGTCAGTGTATTACATATAAGTTATACAGTGATAAAATTTCCTTTTAAATCCACAAGTGATCGAGGGAGTAATCATGGGACAAAATCCCCGAAATCATTATAAAATTCATATAAAATTCTTATGTATAATCTAATAATTACATGAGAAATCATTGTGTCATATTAGATAAAATCGTTTATTTTACCAAATGACTTTATATGCAATAAAGAAAATTATTTATATTTCAAATGAAATTGTGTAAAATCAAATAAAATCAAGTAATTTATAGGACAATATTTCAAATAATGGTTATCCTCTCGGTTTTTTTTTTTTTTTTTACGAAAGTGATTAGTAAATATAATATCTTTGCAATAGCACAATAAGTACTTGTCAAATTGATCTTTATAATATGAAAAAATACTAATTTTTACATCTCGTACTATTTGATGAACGATAGCACTGTATAATTAATATTAATATTAATTTTAGTAGATTAAAATTTAGTTAATTATGGTAATATTATATAATATTTCAATAAAAACATATAAATATATCAGAATTTTTTATAAACTTTATATTCTTAAAAATCGTAAGTAATATACGCGATGTTTTTGGTGCAAAAATAATTTTACACACATAACAATTTAATATTGTTTTGTAAAGAAGAGAATATTCTGCCATATTGATTGAGTTATTAGCTTTTTGAGAATCAATTTCGTATGACAATCGATGATCTTTCCTACTGACGGATGCTAATTATCAGAAACCTAAACGCATCTCTCATTAATCTAGCGAAACGATTAATTAAAATTATTTTACTTGTATGTGGCATTTCTGCAACACTTGTGGCGAACTTGACACTGTGATAAATGACCACCGAAAAATACTGGAAGTTCTTTCCGAGTGCAAGAATATTTTTTTCTCGACACTTTGCTCTCCCCCTCCCTCCAAAGCTCTACCTCTCCTTTTCTGCCCCTCATTTTAATCGTTTTCTCGATCACGGACGTCTCTAATGAAACTGGCATTCCGAAACAAGAACCCCCCGAAGGCCCGGGACGTGAAATAGGATTTCGTCTTCGGAGCCGGATTAATGCACGCGGCCGTTTAATCCGACAATATTAATGACCGCCGATTCTGCGTCTCGCGTTCGCTTACGATTCAAGGATTCTACGGTCTTTAGAAACGTACGAACGGCAAAGGAAAGGAGAGAAGAGCAGAGAAGAAGGGGAGATGCCAAGGAATATACATCCAGCCGCTGCGTAAGCCTATTCAGAACCTGGCTTACGCGGCCGGACGACTACCGGAGTTCCACCGCTTGAAATTAATCGAGGTCTTATCATAATAATTTTATTCAGCTGTTTTGAAAGAGCCTCCGTCTAGTCGGAGAAAGATCGAAAAGAGGTAAAAAGGGGAGACACATTCGCTTCACGAAGACCCTCTTACCGTCTTTCTTTCGCGACCAAAGCGTCTCCCTCGATTTCACCCGCGTGATTTGTAAGAATTATTGGAATACCACGACGTATTTGCTTCTTGACATCTTTTGATTAGTTGTAGGATATATTGAGGCGGACGCAAGGATTTCACGTGTTGTTCGCGAACAACACGAGAAGTCCTTAACGCTGCTACAGGAGTAGTTGTTACACGTTTTCTAACGAATGCTTCTCTTATTGGTACGTATTTTCATATTTCTGCACTTTTACTATCAATATTTTTCAATACCTTTGCGTATCTACGTTAAGTGTCTTCGAACATTTTTGCGACGGAAGACGTTCGTATTATCGAAATCCGATTGAAATATACTGGAAATACTTACGAGCTGTCTAAATGCTTTGGTAACGAATGAGTAACGACGTTAGATTTCTTTATGAGTAACGTTAATGTAAAGCAGTTACATTTTTTTGAGTAACGGTAACGAATTATTTTTATAAGGTAATACTGCCAACCTTGGTTATATATCATTCGCGAAATATCTACCTTTAAATATTAAGGCTCAAGAATTCCCGAACACGCGTCATATCCTGTGTTGAAACATTTCCCCTTCGACCCTTCGAGATGGCGTTCAATGTCTTTCGCTGTCGTTTCTGTTTCTTTCTCTCTCCTCGCTGTCGACAGTTAGCATAATCGATCAATTCCCATTCGATGCCTCGATGCCGACTACAGAGCCTGGCACACCTGTAACAGATGGAAAGCACGGCTGTAACTCTTGCACCCGTAGTCGGCTCGCTTCCATCGCGAGATAAATTCCATTCGTGTTCCGGCACACCGCGAGGTCGGCGCAATAAAATTTACATAACACTTCGTCGATTAGATACGAGTGTTCTACCTCGCGTAGAACCCGCTGATTTCTTCCGTGAAGGGCATTAAGAGGCCGCACGGTGTTTTCTGAGAATGGCCACGAACCGCATTTGGAAGCACTGGCAAGAAGCGACGATACAGGCGTAATAAAATGTTTTTTTTCGCGGTAAACTATACATATTTAATAACATAAAAAGCGAACGGAAATATTGGATGCAATCTGTTGATCGTCGACGAATAAATATGAATATCTGTACTGACATATTCAGAGAAAATATTTTGATGATAAGTGATTTACAAAAACTTACCTTTTAATTAAAAAATTTTATTAAAATAACCAAAAATTTGATAAGAATAATAACATTTTTTAATTAAAATTAAAGTGAAGAAGTGTGTGTGTTTTAAGTCACGTATATCGTACTAAATATATTTCTTATAGCGTTTTTCATTGGCAGAATCAGTTACGCACTCAGTGTACATTAAAGCCGTTGTACACTACTCTAATACACCAGTTCTGCCAATGAAAAACTATTAGTGTAGCGATACACAGATGCTAAATGCTCGAATATGGTATATTTATTTCTAAAACGATATGTATACCATGTGACGTATTTTTATATTGTATTTTGTTACAGAATTTTTATTAAAAATGTTTTAACTGTTTTTGAAAGTTCTGTTATCCGTTTTGTTAAAACTACAATCAACGATGGTCGAGAATTAATGTTTACATGGTTCAACTATTGTACTCTGTTTCGGACACGTAACACCAAGCGATACGGCGCGGCGACGCGACGGTTGGTGCGCCGGCATTGCAGAAAAAAAGCTTCTCAAGTCGTGAATTCAATTACGTCGGCGGTCTAAGGGTTCTTTTCGCGATCGTCAATTACATCCGTCACGTGACGACAACGCGCCCTTTTTTTCGAATGCCTTACTCGCTCGTCCTTTCTTACGAGAGCCTTTTTCACATAATTCCAATTATCCACGCCGTCCCGCTCGCGCTCGTTCGCGCTCGTCTCCTCGACAGCGCGGCGCGCATTAATTAGCGGAAGCCTCGTCGGCTACTCGCAAAAAACTTTTCGTAAGAAGTTCCCCCGTCATTTTGTCGAGCCCCCGGGACAACGCACGAGGATACTTTCCATTTTTTCTTCGTTTATCCTTCTCTCTCTCTCTCTCTCGTTCTCACCCCGTTGTCGCGGCGAACAGGTTTCCTTCGTTAGAGGTGGAATGAGGGATTAAAGAAAGGACGGTATCGTCGCGACATTCCCTCATCGTTTCTACCCCTAGTGGTCTTGGTTCGTTAATTTCTTGATACGTCCACGTTAATTGTGGGTAGCGAGCTGTCTAATAGAAATAATATGATAATTCGATGGTAAGGGTTGCCCAAGCGCTCTCACAGAGGTTTACGAAAAAAAAAGGATCGATACACGGGAAAGTTCCCGCGGAAGGGGTTGTTTGCTCCGGAGAGTAAATATTGGTACAAAGGGTGGCTCTCGGGGATGCTAATTGATCGGAAGAAAATTCGAAAGCACCTTGAAAGCGTATATGGAGAAGGATGAGGGTCGTTACGTGTCTTTGTAGCCCGATTTATATTCGTGTCTTGAATCTAAAAAAAAGTATTCGATCATAAGAAAATGTAAAAATGACGGTTAAATTGATTACCATATTAATGAATGTAGTTTTGAATTGGAGAGTGGTTACGGCGTGGAGTACGAATTATACGTTCGGATTGATAGATTATGCAGCTGCACGTATGTTGAAATAACTCGGCTATCGTCTACGGATGAGCGCGAGATGGAATCGATAGTGATTTCTCGTCGGCGTCGAAATTGTACGTCGATTAATGTCCAGTTTTGAATGCGCTTGCGCGGTGATCAGCGAATAGGCACTGATATAAAATAATCAGCTACCGTGTATCCGTCTGCGTGTCTGTCCACATGAGACTGGGGAATTTCTTTATTGGCGGCACAAAGATTGCGCATCGGGGCCTTAATCAATCCAAATTAGAATCTATTCGATCTAATTGGATATTATGCCCGGTGTATTGAATTATATGGACGATTCCGTACTCCTCTTCACCATCGTGGATTTTCATTCGCGTCGTTTGAAGAGATCACGTTGCAAATAGTCGATATTATCTTTTCTGGTCGCAAAACTATAGGACATAAAAATTATAGAAAAACTTCATTTTGTTTAACCGCATACAATCCTGTTACGATTAACTATTTGAGAATGGGAGCAGTCGAAGAAACGTAAAAATGTTTATCAAAAAAGTTATCGGGGTCACTGAATTCTGATTTCAACATTTGTAAATTCGAATTGCAAGAATGAAGATGATTGTGAAACTCGATTTTGGAAAGTTCTTAGGAAGTTTTATCGCCAAGTTTGACTAATCTGAAAATGTCGAATTTCAAAAGGATAATAACTTCTAATGAAGAAGGATCTAACGTCACAGTTCATAATTAAAGTTCGAAAGTTAGTTTGAAAATCATTACTGTTTGTGTAGCACACTGATCAACTTCAAATACAGCGAAACTAGAAACTTTAATGTCATTTCGCGTTAAAAGTATTCTTTAAAATCTATTTATATGTGTGTGCAATCAAATTATTTTTTATTCATCATATTGGATCCACCATTTTGATCTCAAATTTGAATAAAGCATTATGAAATTATTCAATAGGCTAAGTTTCATGAAAATTAAGCGAGCAATTTATATAAAATGAAAAGGAGTATATTCAATGGACGCGCTGTCGACAACTCTTATAGAAATTTAATACTGACTGAACTATTGAACAACAATGCTTTTAAAATCAGTAACTAATTACTGTCTTTCAGTATTATATACTAATATTATATATTTTTTTTTTGTAAGAAAAGTGGTTGATTAAATTGTGTAAAATAATAAGCTATTGGATAAATATCTTAATTAATGTACATCAACGTTGTAAAAGTTAATATTGTTCTTTGTATTACTTTTTTTCATGTTATGTATAATATTCTCTTGCACACCTGTAGATAGTCAATGCGTCGCTTCAGGGTATCTATGCAACGTTACAAGCGTATCGGATATGATGAAGAATTTTCCCGCGTTGCTTTAATGAACGCTGGCACACAGGAGCTGCGAAAAGTTGATATCTCCAGCACCTGTTCCCTTCGGCGCATATTTCTGCTGTGCGACTATAAGTCTGTGCGCGCTCATGCGACAAGGATTATCCGACAATCTTTATGAATGAGTTACATCAGAGAATTTTCTCTTCGTTCTTATACTTTAGGCTATTTTATTTTAACGTATTTATATTGTTTAGAAAAAGTAAAAGCTGTCGATCCATAGTAAGTGAATAATACACACAAATAAAAAAACGAGTTCTGTATTCAGTCGAAGTTTTGATGCAATAATATTGATGATAAATTTACAAGTATATTTTTTAGTTTTGTGTGCGCTGATTCGGTTTTGTCGAATTTGAAACAATCACAAACTGAAGCTGAGAACAATATTACAAATTATATTGATCTTTAATTTTAATAATTATACTAATAAGTTAATTAATAATACTAATAATCTTAAAATACTGCAAACAACTTATTGCGAACAATATCACAGACAAGGTATATTTTTCGTTAAGGTATTTGTCGCAATAAATTTACAAATTTTTTGCAGTGTCATTATTGATAGTCATTATAACTCATGATGTTATTTTTCAAATTGAAAAATATATTTGAAAATTTACATATGAATATTATTATTCACAAAAATCGGCTTCGAATATTGGATTCTTTTTTGTTAATCCATATTTTTTATACCAACACACCGCTATTTGTAATTACAATTCTATAATTTGTATTATTTTTTTTAATAAAACACTTCAGATTCAATTTTTCTCTTAAATCTATGGTGTTCGAATTGTTGTCCTTTTTTTAATTTTAATTTTTAGCCACCTGTTCTCTTCAATGCGGCTCCCACCCACAATCAGCGTGCGGCTCAGTCTAACGAAACGATTATGCAGATTGCGGGAGGGTCCACTGACGGGTCATACGTCGTGCGTATATGTGGTGACACCGCAATTTGCATCCTTAAATCGTGTAATCTTCCAGTTTAAACGTTTTTAACGATCGCCGCCCAGCTCGGTCTCGAAACGCTCCGCTTTTCGTCGAGCGCAGCGAGCCGTGCGCGAAATGCGGCACGGTGCGTTTTAAGGGCGCTACTGGGTGGTCGGCGGGCAAATCGTTCTCTCGGGCCCGCGAATTATGCTAATGTGGGAAATTACGAAGTGTATAATTGATATTTATAAGCGCTGATGCCCGCCAGAGCCGGACCGCTCGCGCCTCCAAGGAATAGCGATACTTTACGATCGAACGGGCGGGGAAAGGGGGTAATCAAATAGAAAGTTGAAACTTATCTCCATTTTCTACAAATTTCTTGCCTGAAATAATAAGTATCGTTGTTTGGTAAAAGGCGCGATAAATCTGCCAGCCGCGTGAAAGTTGAATTTGCTAAAACACAACGAGTGCGTATTTAGTTTGGTGCCGACGCCGTTGCTTATTCTCTCGCGATCCTTTGACACACATTCGTCAGTGGGCGAGAAGAGAAGACGGCTGTGTATTTTTATCTCACGGTGCCACGGTGTCGAGGAGATGCCCACACGAGATACGGGTACACGCGCGTGCACGCTCCGGCGGCGTCCCCCTCCCCCCGGCCGCCGCTCGCCGACCACGACGACGGAGTCATCCGCACGCGGGCCGCGTAGGGCACGGTATTCGACGGGGGGGTTAGTAAGGTCATCGAGTGTGGGAACCAAGCGGCGGCGATGACGAGGATGACGCCACCACGTGTGACGTCAGCCGGGGCCGCGAGAAAGAGGCTGGGCTCACAGAAGGAGAGCCGCTCGTAGATCGGAGACATGAGTCACTGTGTTCCGGTATATACACGGCAACGAGCCGTTCCGTTCACGATGCTCGCGAGCGGGCGCCCCTCTAATTAGAACAGGCTGAAAATAAACTCGGGTCGTTTGCTTTTAATTGCCCCGCTAGACGATTCTCGGACGAACGCCCCTCGAGAGTCTCTTCTTTGTACGTTCGCGCGCGCTTGATAAAGTCAGACTCCTCGGAATTACGTTTTTTCGTACGTATAGTAACCGCTTAATTAGCCAGCGCGGCATAAATCTTCCGCGCGATAGCCACATTTTTTAAACTCTAGATTATTACCCGGAGCACATACATAAAACGAAGAGTTTCCGCGGTGGGTAATAGCGCAGCTGTACTCGATGGCTCTAACGTCTCGTGTGGCTTCGAATTGCTTCGACACGAAGCACACGTAGGTCTGTCGGTCGAATCAGGGTGCTTAAGAAGAATGCATGTAATAGCGATTGACGCGCGTAGCATCGCGCTGCGCGCGCCGAGCATCATGAATGTAGCCCCGGTACTAATTTAATATTCTCCTTGCCCGGAACAAGACAGCCGTGACAACGAGACTTGCGTCGAGTCACGACGCAGAAACAATTCGCCTCGTGGTGCAGGATAATCTGGCACGCGGCACCATGCGATTGTCACGAAGATATCTGACACTCTTGCGCCGCGCCGTCTCGCCGCGTCATCTTTCCTTTATAAGAGACGAGATTGCGACTAAGGATAGACGCGAGGGAGTATGAAAGACTGTGAAAATATTCAAGCGATGAACGAAAGGAGAAATCGAAAGGGAATAGAGACATGTAAAGAGTATTAGTGTACAAATATGTAAGTATATTTAGGTGGTAGGAAAACATATCATTTTGTTTTAAATTTTTTTTTACGAAAAAAAGATTTTAATATATTAATAAAAATTTATATTTTTTAAAATTTAATACAATAAGTTAACGTGCTTATTCTGTTTAATATTTGTGGTTTCTACTTACTTTTTTCAAACAATTATAATTAAATCCATATCCGTAATATTCTCGGATACTAATAAATTGTAAAACAGTTGATAATGTACGATACCGTTGTTAATAATTTTCATTGGAGTAAAAATATCCAGGTGATAATTTACGTAAAAGAAATTGAAATGGTTACTCCTGGGTTATAATTTTAACCGAATATAAACCCTATTTAAAGCATAATTAAAAGATAATAATCAGTGAATTATAAAAATAATAACGTAGGAAAAGTTGAACACGATGATAGAACTTTCTACAGAGAAGCGTGAAAGGGGACGAGATGTGGCGATCGTACACTCTGTCGCGAGCCCGTATTAACTTTAACGAGTGACGGCCCACGCGACGATTCGACGGGTCGAAGGTCAAGCAGACGTGAGAATCTTCGTGGATTCTTCATTTCTCTGACCTTCTGGATGAAAGCGGAGGTTTGCTCGACAGGTTGACTAACATCGATGTCTTCTTCGTTGTATATGCTGCCTTGCGTTAGCTAGCAAATACTTTTTATTAAATTAGTTGTAATGATATACTTATGGCATATGTATATGTGTGTGTACGGCTGCTTAATGTGAAAGAAAATCCATGGGAATTTTTAACAGAACGATGACAGCACACAAATTATTTTCTTTTTAGGAAAAAGGACTGGATTTTTTATGTCTCTCTTCAAGGATATATTTAAGAAAAGGAAAGAAATAAATCAGAATAACAAAGCACATTATTAGTTCTTGAAACTAATATTGAATAATATAACCGTATTCTTCTATATGTATATATTTGTGGAGTATGTACTGTTTGAAAAGTTATACTAATATAGCTTGTCAAATAATGAATGCACGAGAAGGTTAGAAAGGTTGCACGAGAACCTTACGAAAAGGTATACTGTTATTGTTTGGTGAAACCTTAAAAAATAAATTTTATGTCACTTTTTGGTTTCTCAGAGACAATTGCGAAGCGACTCAAGCGACAAATTCCAGTTGAACGACTTGTTGCCTTTGCTAACGAGCGCATACGCGTGTACGCCGGTTTTGTTCGTAATCGTAAAAAACCGGAATCGGGCGGAGCGGCCAATAGCACGTCTGCATTTAGTGGCGAACAGAAGCCAATCCTCGACGCTGTCGTTTTTCTCTCCCTTTATCTTTTCTCTCTCTTTTCCCCTGCTCGCGGTCTGGGCAGTCCATTCTGGCGATGATTACGCATATAAAAATGTAATTTCTCACCGCGAGCCGACCATACGCGACGCGTGTGGTCTAGGCCGACGCGCGTGTGGCCAGACCGAAATTTATGATTAAAAATCGACAACGCGTTGCGTGAGGTCGTAAACCTCGATGCAGTCCGATGGATTCTACAAAGCGATCGATTTGTCATTACGAAACATTGTGATAAAGATCCACTTGGGAGATACGCGGGGTTACTTCTTCGGATCGATCCTTTTGTCCCAGTTGAGCGACTGATTTACGGTGGTTATCGCGAAATATCCGAGAAACGACCAAGAGTGATTAATCAAACTTTCCTTTTTTGAAAATTTGGTTTCAATTGGTTCACAGAGAACCGTTTTATATTAATGCGCCAATGAAGAGTGAAAGAAAATAAAATTTGCATATTAAAATAATAAATAAGTTTAGACTACTAATTTCACTGTTTATTTTTTTTAGGTGGATACTCACGTGCATACACATATAATGTACTCAGGTATCTAATGTATACGTAGAAAGAACGATTTCGCTGAAACATCTAAAAATTTAGGTAAATTCAGATTTATAAATAATTTTGCTGGATCATAAATGTAATTATGTAGGGAATTCACGTATATATATAAAGAGTAATGCTGCAAAAATGTATCTAGTATCCAGTTAAGCGTTCTATAAATATTTCTATGTAATTATTTTAATAGTCCAACAAAATTATTTTCTGGTCTGTAATTCTAGATAATTGTTTAGATATTTCAGCAAAATTGTTTCTTTCGTTTAGAGTTATATTGAAATATATATATATACACACAACGCTTGTATAAAACAATATTAAAAAAAATCAAACTGATAGTAAAAATAATCAAAATCATATATTCTGGAGTAGTATGCTTAATTATCTGAAACGTATATCTCATATTGATTTAGTTGAGTTTTTACAAATATCTATAATTTTAAATCAACATAATGAAAATAATAGTTTAGGTAATATTTCAGTCTATTAATTATTTACGCTTTCTCCTTCTTTATACCAGATAATATACGATATGAAACATCTCATCATGCGATAGAATTTGTCAATAGATGTAAATCATTCACAGAAACTTAGACTTGTAGGTAGCTATTTTTTGTCGCTGTTTCTGTTAGTCTCATCGCATATCTCCGCTGGGAAATATAGATTTATATGTTTGCCGGCTGTGGACAGTCGTTTCCTTAAGAGTCGCAATACGGTATTTCCGTCTCCCATGCCTATTTTTCGTCGTCGCGCATTTGCCCATGAAGGAAGGGTAAAAAAATAAAACTAGTCAGTTTTACGATACCGAGAGAAGTTTTTTACCCTTAAGAAATTCCTTTTAGAAGGAAGGGTTGTATCGTTACACAAGTCAAAATATTGCTTTATTGAGATGTCTAATTTTGTTGCCTTTCCGGAAAGCTTTTTTTCATGGAAAGGATCGGGTTTCTAAAGGGAGCAAAAAAAGGAATTATTAGCTTGGTTTTAAATACTTTTAGTGTTTTTTATAATGTTAACTCTATTTTTGCTACTTTCTGTCATATACATTTAATAGGTATATCTTTTTGAAGTTAGGATATATCGCTACATCTTGCGGCTAGGTATTGAAAAAAAATTCGAAAAAAGAAAACGATCTTGTGACCACCACGCCGAACAACGGCTTCGGTATTTCTTTGCACGTTTCAAACGGTAAAATAATTGGTAGTAAAGATTTTTCTTAAACCTTCCTTCGCGAAAAAAAATCAATGTGACCAGTAGTCACTGAAATAGTGGCCGAACGACATTTTTTCTATTTTTTTGCAGATTTCACCTGATAGTTTCTTTCTAAACGTTTCTCTATGAAAATAACTTTTACAAATAAAACACGACAGCATTATATATTGTTTAGGAAAATGTTGAATTAGAAAATAATTTTCTTCTTCTTTTTCTACATTGTACTATTTTACAAGCACATACTAGACTTAACTCCTATCTTAAATCATTTTAATGACCAGCACGCTTTGGTCACCGGGATGTGGTATATAATTTCAATTAACAGAATTTAGAAATGATGATTTCATGCAAGCTATAACATTTAGTTTGAATCTGAGCAGACGCAGAGTTTTATAGACCATAAATCCATTTGGAACATAAAATCATAGATAGTCGTACACATTCTCCATGAGAAAAAAATAAAATTCTCTGATGTATTCACAAAGAAAATGTATGATATGGCATAGATAGTCGCCAATATTTTTCCGCGACAGTGTTTTTTCAGCTCTCTGAAACGCATTTGCATTTTGCGAGTGTAGCAAGCGCTCTGAATGTTTTATTCTCTCTCGATTACATTTTTATAGACAAACATAGGCGCATATACCAATCGCCACCATGTTATTTATGCGTTTTATGTGTCAGTTAGTATACAACAAAAACGCCCATCGCACAAATTACGTGCTACTCGCTTTCGAGTCGGCAACCGGTGCATCACGAAAGAAAGGAGGAGAGGGTCAACCCTCTTTCGATCAGTCGGCAACAGGGAGTTTTACCGCAAGAGAAAGGACGGCATCGGAGTCAGCCGGAGAAAACGAGAGAGACGATTTGACGGCGCATTAACTTTCAGTTAGCCGCGAACATAAAAGTATCGTAATTTTAATCGTAAAACCACCGTTTTGTACGACAGACTTCTACCAATCTGCCGCGCCTCGCGGAGCTCTTTGGGTCCGCCACCCTTTAACGTGACGCGGATAAATTTGTGCCGCGGGACCACCAAGGAGGCGATCGCACCTCCGCTCGTGATACACGGTACAATGAGCGTATGTGCGCCGCTTAAAAACGCATTATAACGCGAACCATGTGAGGTCCGTTCATCAACCGGTGGCAGAATTAACATCGAATTAAGTCCGCTGATCGAGACGCGCCGCGTATTTTTAACACCGTGTAGACTCGTCGGAAGTCCGATAGACGCAGATTAATTAAATTTTAGTATATAAGATATATGAAAGAACAGGATTTTTATTTTGTTGATGCGGTTATAAATTTTACGACATTGATAGGTATGTACTGGTAAGAATCATTAAGATTTCTTTCCCATTAGAGACTAATGAAGAAAAATGCACATATACAATATTCATTATTTTTAGCACTAAAAACATCACGGAACCTTGAGTCTTGAAAAAAAAGTACATTGTGTTTTTAACTAAGAAAGATATTTTTTTTAGAAGGAATACCTTAAAATTGTGAAGAAAGTTGTCATTGTTAAATTTCTCGTAAAAATTGCTTTTGCCTTCTTTTTTTTTTAGAAGAAAAAACTTCCAGAATAAAGTGTAACAATATATGTAACGAAATAAATCTACGCTTTCATAACGTTTTTATCGTAATAAATTTATTTTGCTTTATATTTTTTTAATATGTAGGCTATAAAATACAAGAGCACATTTCCGGGAAGCCGTAAAATTAGGACCATCTTAACAATACAGAAACGTGACGAAGCCATTTTTTTATACTCAGTAATTAGATCATCACATATGAACAACAGAAGGCAACAGATTTTAAATAAATGTGATAAAAATATGGATAGATTTTAAAGAAAAATAGTTTGCCCTTTTTAGGTAACCATTTTATTGTAGCGAATGTGAATAATCTTAAATTTGACAAAGAGAAAACTTAAAATTTTATAATAAAAAAATAAAATGGAAATATTGCTTGTTTTTATATATATATATA